>NC_071995.2:23022727-23343863 GCF_028885655.2 Pongo abelii
CAAATGTGCTTTTTCCCACAGGTCAAGCCTCCTGATTTTGGCACTTGCGTTAATGGAAACTTTAATTCTTGGAAGTTTCACGTATTTTCCAAGACTCAGGCCGAAAGTGTATGGAGCATAAACAATGTATTCATTTAATTACCCAAAGACCTAAAATTAGTCTTTAATGAAGGCAAATTAAGAACTTTTTTTTCCCCCTTGTGGTTGGATCTCCTTAACCCCTGTAAGCCCAGGATCCTAGTTTGTTAGTGGTAGTCCTCCTTTCTACTGTCATTAATTTTTGCAGTAATTTATGTAGTATAATAGTTTTACAAGTGTATGAAGAATCAGTTTGTATAGTCAATTCCCGCCATTGTTCTATTTTGCCTTTGACTTTGTACACATTATTATTCATTATTTTAGCCTGGGGAACATTTACTGAACACCTTTGTAAGCTTTTTTTAGGTTTATGTGTCTAGAGATATATAAATATATGTCATAGTTGTTGCTTTTAAGAGGCAGACAGTTGTAGTAAGAGAGATATACTCTAATACAAGCAGTGATGTGATTAGAATAGGAAAGGAAATTTAAAAATGCCATGGGAATTCAAATGAGAGATATTTAAGAGTAGGAGACTAAGGAAAAATCCATGGATTATTTGGCATCTGATCTAGGCTTTGTAAGTCTAGATATATTTAGGGTATACAGAAAAGCAGAGAAAAGACAGCCCACGTCAGCACTGATGAAGCCAAGTTGGCTACACAGCAGGATTGGACACTTGAGTTCAGTGCTCCCTGGGCAGGCGCTGTTACCACCTACTCTCAATACTTAATGCGATTTTCATGTACTCGTCACTCCCATTCCCACCACTCCTGTACCCCCTCCCTTAAACTGGGGACTGCTAGAGGGCAAGGCTGTGACTTGTTCATCTTTGTAGCAAGGCCCTAGCACCATTTAAATTATAAATGGGCTCAAAAAATATTTTTGAATCAATGAATGAAAAATACAAAGTTGAAAAAGCATATTGGGGCCTTAAAAAATGCATAGACAGCCTTAAATGCTCAACAAAAGAATCTGAGGAGTCCTCAGTATGTAGTGGTAAGCCATGGAAAGATTTTGATCGGAAAACTACACAATAAGAGCCTGTTTTAAGAGGATTGATCCAGAAGCAGAGAATATAATGGCTTTAAGGGTTGCGTTTCTTGAGTATAGTCCCTCTGGGCTCCAAAATTCTGTAACTGGCAGAAGAGGGTGCTGGAAACTGTTACATTAATTAGAGAAGGAATGAGGTCTTGGGCTAATAGGTAACATCAGTGGGCAATATACAAATACATACAAAAGGAATGTTATACAGAGTCAATATTGGAAAAGGGAAAAGTCAGAGGTGATGGTGATGTTTATCGTAGTAACAGAAAAATAGTAAGAAAATTGGAATGAGAAGAACTGAAGTACTGTGGAGAATTTATGAGAAGATTTGCAACAAATCCATATCTGAATTCTCTGAAAATTCTGTTCTTTTGGTATAATACATATTTCAGACTCTTTTTTTTTTCAGTGAGGTGTATTCTTCCAAATATGCAATTTTAAATCGTTTCGACTTGCTTTCATAACAATGTCATATTTTTATTAGTAATTTAACTTGATTGATTCAAAGTCAGGGCACATAATAAAGATCAAATTTGAAGAAATTAATAAGTAAATGTTTGACAATAGTAGGCCTAAGAACAAATAGTAATCATTTTTAAATGGTAAAGCATGTGTACTATAAGAATATTACAGATATATATTTTTCTTTGTATTCCCTTTCTACATTGTTTCCTTAAGCAGTGTATGTCTTTGTCCTTCAACTAGTTTTTCTGCACTAAGTGGAAGCTGCATGAGAGCACATTATTATCACCACACACCCAGGGTCTCAAATTGTTCCGAGATCCCAAGAGTAGGTACTCAATAAATACTTGTCAAATGAAAAGAAGTAGGAATAGTGTTCAAAACATGGTATTTCTCTCTCTTGCATTTTCTCTCTCATCTCTCTCTACCCTTCATGGTTTTGCAACTATTTCTCAGAACCCACATAGGAAATGTGAACTTCTGGAATTCACTTTGAAGTCTATTTCTATAGCTGTCTGCAAAAATTTTCTTATTCTCATTTTTCTCTTTACTATATTGCTTTACCTTTAAATCAAGCTTGTCCAGCACGTGACCTGCGAGCTGCATGCAACCCAGGAGAGCTTTGAATGCTGCCCAACACAAATTTGTAAACTTTCTTAAAATTATGAGTTTTTTTTGTGATTTTTAGCTTATCAGCTATCGTTAGTGTTATTGTACATTATGTGTGACCCAAGACAATTCTTCTTCTTCCAGTATGGCCCAGGGAAGCCAAAAGATTGGACACTCCTGCAAAATTATCCATTTCTCCCTTCTTTAGCAACTTCCCTAATTTCCCTAATTGCTCTAAGTCAGCAATACTTAAACTTGTCTGGCATTTGCTAGCTAAGTTTCTCTTTACAACTTGATTTTAAGCTTAACTGACATATACCTCTATCCCCCAAAAGTCTTTCTGGACACATAGTAGCTGCTCAATAAATATTTATTATTGACTGACCTCTAGCTCTCCCTCATATTATGGTCCAAACAGTGAACATTTAAATTTACCTCTGGCTGAGAAATTGGCAAAAAAAAAAAAAATCAATTAATTTTCAAGAGCACATTTACTACTTAGGGCTTATTTTATTCATCTGCTTATTCAATCACTATATGCTGTTGTCCACTAAAAGGTGTATTTTCTTAACTGTTCAATAATTTTCTTAATTGTTCTTTCAGGAGTGAAGACTAATTTGCACACTACCAGAGGAGATCAGTAATAAGTTTAGAACACAGCTAATTTTATTTATTAAGAAAAATATAATTTTCTTGAGTATGCAGGAATCCTGTTAGAATTTACTCATGTTGCAGAAATTTATGCAATTAAAAAGCAATTAAAAGATGTTGGTTCACTTGTAAGCCAGCATCTGCAAGGTTCCTTTTAGACCCTATGAGCATTTTCTCTGGGTTTCTGACATTCTCATTCTCTTAAGAAACAAAGCTTGTCAAGTGCCTTCAGACAAGTAGAGAAAATATTAGGTTGATGCTTTTCCTAATTGTCTGCTGCTTTGATTACTAAATGCAAATCAGCGAAGTTTCTGAAACTACCCTTGAAAGCAAGGGTGAAATTCTTGCAGTTGTTGACTTTGCCTTTGACATGACTTGTAGACTTCAAACTCTTGGATTTCCTGAGCCATATTAGACTTAAAAATTTGGAGGGTCTTCAAAATGGCAATGGAAACGAGTCATGTTAGCTGACCAAATAATGGTTGGTCTATTTGCTTAGTATGCTGCTTTATTAGTGTCCTCATATAAACCACTTTGGAACATATTGCTTTGGAATCAACTTAATAAAATTGTTACATAAACTAGTAATCAAAACAGCATGTTATAAACTTACTTTTTTGGAGTTATCATGGAATGGGAATGACAGTATAACTCTTCTTAGTTATTTGTTCCAGTGAATTCGGAGAACATTTCTTTTTGAGATATGTATCTATTTATGTGCAGAAAAGCATCACTGTTTTAAATAAGGTCACCCGATTTCTTCTTTGCAAGCTCAGCTCCTCATACTTTAGCAAGCTCACAGGTGTGAATCAGAAGGGTCAGGAAAGGAGGCACTCAGAACAATAACTACCCTTTGATTTGCATCTAGGTGAGCAAAACAACATCCCTGCTCCAAGGCATTCTTGGGGAGAAAGCTGTTAGCAAACAAGTAATACATTACATAATTATTAATAGTGGTAAAATATATAAAGAAAATAAATCAAGATAAGGATCAAAAGTAACTAGGGCCAGAGATGACAGTTTTAGATAGGGTTCAAAAAAGTCCTCTTTAAAACAGTGACATTTGAATAAAGAATCAACTGTGATCAACTTGGGAAAGGGTGCTTTAGGCAGCCTAAGAGCAAGTGTAAAAGCTTTGAGGCAGGAAATAGTTTGATGTGCTTGAAGAACAATAAGAAAATCAGTATAGCAGATGGGTAAGAGGAAAGGCAGAAGAAGAGCTGGGAAAACTGGGAAGTGCCTTCACTGTTCTCTCCATTTACCCAATGAATAAGGATTGGGAGTCTGCCAGGTAACTAGATTATGAAAATCACTGACCCTAATCCTTGAGACAGTTGCACGAGTATTAGGTTATTTTCCTCATTTTGCACACGAGTTGATTAGAATTTAGCAAAATGACTTTCCAAAGTCACTTACCAAGTAGGTAGAAAGCTATGACAAACTCAGAACATCTGATTCCAAATCCTGTGCTTTTCTTACTAGACAATATCTCAAGGAGATGATTGTCCAACTATGGTCCAGCTACACGAGAAACACCTGGTAATATGATTTCATGCCCCGCCAGACATCTATTGAGCAAGGATAGAATAAGAAGTATGATCTTTGGCCCAGAAATTAAAATATCTTTAATGAAAAGGTATAAACACTTCTAATAAAATAAAGCACATTTAAAAGTTATCCTGGAGATTCTCTTGCCCAGCCAGGTATTAGAACCTCATAGAGTTATTTTTAGGGGAAGATGAGATAATATAAGATGCTTAGGATGTTCCTGGCCTGTGATAAGTACTTAAGAAATATCAACTCTTATTAATATCTTAGGGCTGGTTTTAGTTTGGTGATGGTCAAGAAGGTCTCAGAGCAGCCTGTTGGGGTAGGAAGGAAAAGCTATAGCTCACAGATTTATTTCATCATTTTATAGGCCTGAGTATTTTTGAGATCTTACCAACCCTCAGAGTGCTATTATAACTAACCAATACTTGTACTACCATCTCCTCAACTCTTGAACTTAATTAAGACACTGGGGACTAAAAAGGAGCCAACCAAGATACTGGTAATAAAATAAGGACTCAGAAATCAACACGTGTTTTACTGTAATAGTGTCTCCAAGAGAAAAGTGGTTCCTTCCGTCAAAGAAAGAGTACCCGTGCTGATTACGTTCTACTGGTAGGCTACAAAATGCTAGTTATAAATAAAGCTAGTAGGGCCTCTCCCAAGAGAAGATGAGAAATAGTGGCTGTCACTGTGGACTTTTTTCAGGGCCTGAAATTATGCTTTCATGTTCTCGTGCCAAAGAAAGGCAAGTTCGCGTGAGCCTGGGATCTGTCCTGCCATAGGAAGTCTTCACAGGAACTCTTCACAGGATTTCTGAAACTCAGGGAAAAAGCAATTCCCAAGGATCACCTGATCCATTGCTATGCTTTCACGTCATTATGTTTTGCCAAAATTAGTGACTCATGCAACGCTTGGAAAGAGAAACCTGACGTTTTCCAGAACTCTCTGTAGAGCAGCTCCTTATTGCCACCTTTCAAAACTGTCAGCTATAGAAAGGATTATAGAGGTTGAAAGTTTTAAAGTGATATTTAGACTTGTTGGGCCCAATGAAGCCAGGATATTTTTTCTGCTGTTAAATGATTTTTTTTGTAAGGTAAAAACGTTCTGTGCCAGAAAAACTTTCACCAGGTCATTTTTTCTAAACAGGTTCACACTGGAATTACATATTTGAGAGTTGTGTCTAATTTAAAATGTCAGATTACCTCATTTTTTGTTAGAATTGATGGGCTAATAAAATGATCTCTCGAAATTTATTATGGATTTGAAAGTCAATCTTTCTTTAAAAAAATTGAGAAATTATGGGAGATGCATGAGCATATAACCTTCCATTTAAGTTCACAGAGGTTTACAGTCAGAAAGATGAGATCAAGTGCCAGTTCTGCCATTTACTTGGTTGATGACTTTGAATAACATACTTAATGACTCTGAGCCTCAATCTCCTCTTCTGCAAAATGGACTAACATCTACCTCTCAGAGTTGTATAGATTAAATGAGTTGAGTATGTAAAGGATTTAGCACAGGCCCAGGACACCTAAAACTACGTATATATATATATTTTGTTGTTGTTGTTTTCTGAGATGGAGTCTTGCTCTGTCGCCCAGGCTGGAGTGCAGTGGTGCGATCTCGACTCACTGCAACCTCTGCCTCCCAGGTTCAAGCAATTCTCCTGCCTCAGCCTCCCAAGTAGCTGGAATTACAGACACCTGCCACCAAGCCCGGCTAATTTCTGTATTTTTTTAGTAGAGACGGGGTTTTGCCATGTTGTCCAGGCTGATCCGCCCGCCTTGTCCTCCTAAAGTGCTGAGATTACAGGCATGAGCCACCGCGCCTGGCCCTAAAACAATATTTTTAAAAATAATTATAACTTGGATACAGCATCCTTAATAATTAGGATGTAATTTATTATTTATTATTTTATTTTTTCTTAGCCTGAATTTGTTAGTATTGTTAGATTATTGATAAACAAAAATGGTGACAACAGGCATGATTTCTCTTCTTAGTGATTTTAATAAAATGCTTCCAGAATATATAATTTATATATTTATCACTTTAAGGTGGTATATTTTTACTACTGTTCTGTTTTTTAAATCAGTGGTGGATAAAGAATTACACAAAATGCCTTTTTAGCATCTACCAAGTTTATCTATTTTTTTCTTCTTTGACCAGTTAATGTGGTGAATTAAGTCACTAGATTAAAAAAAATTAAACTATTTTTATATTCCTGAGATTAAACTCCAATTGGTCCTGTGAACTGTTATTTTAATATAATGCTGGATCATGTTTGTTAAACAATTTACTTAGGACTTTTGCATAAATATTTGTGAATGAGATTGGTCTGTATTATTTTTTTCTGTGTTATCTCTGTCTGGTTTTGGGTAAATGTTATGAGTCTTTGTAAAAAGGATTGGTGTGTATTCTTTCTCCATCAGTTGAAATAATTTATATAAAGTAGGGATTAGCTGCTTCTTGAAAGCTTAGAATAATTTTGAAATCATCTGAGTCTGAATTTCTTTATTATTATTATTATACTTTAAGTTCTGGGATACATGTGCAGAACGTGCAGGTTTGTTACATAGGTATACACATGCCATGGTGGTTTGCTGCACCCATCAACCCGTCATCTACACATTAGGTATTTCTCCTAATGCTATCCCTCCCCTAACCCCCACCCCCTGACAGGCCCCAGTGTGTGATGTTGCCCTCCCTGTGTCCATGTGTTCTCATTGTCCAGCTCCCACTTATGAGTGAGAACATGCGGTGTTTGGTTTTCTGTTCCTGTGTTAGTTTGCTGAGAATGATGGTTTCCAGCTTCATCCATGTCCCTGCAAGGACGTGAACTCATCCTTTTTGATGGCTGCATAGTATTCCATGGTGTATATGTGCCATATTTTCTCTATCCAGTCTATCATTGATGGGCATTTGGGTTGGTTCCAAGTCTTTGCTATTGTGAGCAGTGTTGCAATAAACATATGTGTGCATGTGTCTTTATGGTAGAATGATTTATAATCCTTTGGGTATATACCCAATAATGGGATTGCTGGATCAATGGTATTTCTGGATCTAGATCCTTGAGGAATCACCACACTGTCTTCCACAGTGGTTGAACTAATTTACACTCCCACCAACAGTGTAAAAGCGTTCCTATTTCTCCACATCCTCTCCAGCACCTGTTGTTTCCTGACTTTATAATGATCGCCATTCTAACTGGCATGAGATGGTATCTCATTGTGGTTTTGATTTTCATTTCTCTAATGACCAGTGATGATGAGCTTTTTTCATATGTTTATTGGCCGCATAAATGTCTTCTTTTGGGAATAGTTTTTGGCTCTTTGAACCCTCCTCATTTTCTCTTTCTCTCCTCTGAGATCCCTAGTTCAGACCTTTTCATTTTATCCTCCATGTCTTCTGGTTGTTCTTCCATGGTTTTCATCTACTTATTCTGCACTGCATTCTAAATCTGTTTCCAATGGAAATAATTCTCTCATCATCTAAGCTTAATTATGGTTTGATATATCCACTGAATTTTAATAATAATTTTAGAGGTTTTTTCCTAGAAGTTCTATTTTTTTAACCATCTTTTAAAAACCTATATGTACAACTATATAACTACCACATGGATCGGATATCAAGATATAAAGCATATCTATCACCCTAGAAGATTTCCTTCTGCCCTTTTTAGACTGTAGTTGCTCCCTAGCAGAGCTCACCTTTTTATAGCATTTCATCAGCAGTTTGTTTTGTTTGTTGTTGAGCTTTGTATACATGGAATAACACAGTAGGTACTCTTTAGTACCTGCTTCTTTCACTCAACAGAGTGTCTGTGAAATGTGGCCAGGTTGTTTTATATTCTAGTAATAGTATTTCATTTTGTGAATATAACATCATTTATTTATCCATTCTCCTATTGACGGGCATATGGGTTATTTATGTTTGTTTGACTATTATAAATTTGACTATTATAAATAAAGCTGCTATGGAACATTTCTGTACAAGATCTATTGTGGGCATAAGCGTTATTTCACCTGGATACATGCCCTAGCATGGAATTGTTGGGTCCTGGTATAGGTACCTATTTAGCCTTAGTAGAAACTGCCAGTATTCCATACTGGTTGTGCCATGCACACTCCCTTCTGCGGTTATATGAGAGTTCCAACCTCATCCCACTTGGTATTGCCAGTCCTTGTCATTTCAGCCATTTTAGGGGATAGTTTTTTAAATTTGCATTCCCAATGAGGAATGATGTTGAACACATTTTTACGTGCTTACTGGCAAACATACATACTTTACAACTTCGTATAGATTGTTTTATAATGATTTCTAGTTATTGTGCTAATATTCCTATTGGTTGTGTCTGATTCTAATCTTGGTATTTGTTTTCTCATGTGGTTTTAATTTTGAATGTGAGTTAATTTTATTGTTTTTTTTTTCCTCCCTAGGGGATCTAGATTGTACCCCAGCAGACTGATTTTGCATTTTCCCTTTCCAGAACCTCTAGGGTATCAATATTCTGGAGCTATTTTTATTCAGTTTCTTATCTTGAATATAGGATCTCACCTTTGCAAAGCTGGACAGTCAATTTGTTTTTAGAGGAAATAAAACATTTAGTCTGTGATTTAAAAAATCTTATGTAGTGCTCATTACGGTATGGTCAATGTAGTGGGCTCTCAATACTAACATTCCATATTGGAATGTGCTTTTCAACTTATAAAGTTATTTTCCCACCATTTTATTTGAGATTAATAAAAACTCAGTGAGGCCAACAGGGTAGTTATTGTCATGTCTTTTGGTTTTCCTTTTGCAAATGAGGAAATGGGGACCCAGACTTTAAATGATAAATCCAAGGCCATATTTTCAATTGATAGAATCAAGACTAGAAGTCAGGTCTCCTGGTCCAGTTCTCTTTTCAATAGTATTCTACATAGATTCACATCATTCTTTATTATATGTCACATACTGTATTAGTCAGGGTTCTTTAGAGAACAGAGCTATTAGGATAGATGTATATATAAAGGGGAGTTTGTTAAGGAGTATTGACTCACACAATCACAAGGTGAGGTTCCACAATAGGCCATGTGCAAGCTGAGGAGCAAAGAGCCAGTCCAAGTCCCAAAGCTGAAGAAACTGGAGTCCAATGTTCGAGGGCAGGAAGCATCCAGCACGGGAGAAAGATGTAGGCTGGGAGGCTAATCCAGTCCAGCCTTTTCACATTTCTCTGCCTGCTTTATATTCTGGCCGTGCTGGCAACTGATTAGATGGTGCCCACCCAGATTAAGGGTGGGTCTGCCTTTCCCAGCCCACTGACTCAGATGTTAATTTCTTTTGGCAACACCTTCACAGACACACCCAGGAATAATACTTTGCATCCTTCAATCCAATCAAGTTGACACTCAATATTAACACATACAGTATAAATCATTTATTCCCAAAACAAATAATTGACTTCACTAAATTATTCTTTATTCTAGTATAGCACATGACTAAGGAGTGTGGCCTTGAAGTCGGATTGCTTGAGTTTGCCTCTGAGTTCCTCTAAACCTTGTGCAAGTTAGCCTTTATGAATCTCAGTTATTAAATGGAAATAATATCTACCTCAGGGAAATTTTTTCAAGATCAAAAGAGATTATACTTGTAAGGCTTATATCATATCTGCTCAATGTATGTTAGCTATTATTACCTTTACAGCAAATTTTTAATTAGATATGGTATATGCAATAAACATTCTACTGATATCTGAATTGATTTCATGTTGCTCTTCTCTTCTTTTCCCCAGTGATTTTTCCTCTTTCATATTGTTTGATACAAGATGATACCAGCATTACAGAGACTATAATGATATTTAAATCATAAATCAGTATGTCATCTCGATGCTCTATTGGCATATGTAGCTAAGCTTTATTAAAATATTATTTAAGCCAAGAATTTCCCATGATATATTAGGTTTTCTATTTTTTTCCCCTACATTTTTGGCCAAAGGCCTGGATGCCTTGTGTTTCCAATATAATGTTTTGTTACATTGAACATATGCTGGAAGTTCAGTCAAGTGGGAATAAAGAAGAGACGCTCCTATTTTCTAGTGAAAACTTGTCACTGCCTTTTGCCGTCTTCTCCTTCCTGTTTGCCAAGGACATAGGAATTGTGCTGCCTGGGCCAAGTGCTTGGCACATGTAAGTGTCCACAAGTCATAGGTCACTGGGAAAGATGGCTGCTTCTGTCCAAAATGTACTTGTAACGATCATATGTGTTAGGGATAGTGCAATTCTGTGGTGGTGGGGGGGCGGGGGGGTGTTACTGCTTGTTTTGAGTGGAAAGTTGTGAGAAAATGTCTCGTAAGCTATGTGCTATGCAGTAATTCCCGTCGAGAAATGAAACTTGGGCTTAAAAAGTCAATATTTGGAGGTTATTACTTATGGCAAGAGATTTTCTTTTGTTTTCTTTTTTTAAAAGAAAAGTACAGCTTTCTTTAGACTTTCCCTTTCTCTGGAACAAAGACAGGTTGAGAGAACATGAGACGAAAGGCCAAGGGTTTTAGACAACAGCTCATTTTAGTGCTTATGTGATAGAGGAAAGGTTTTTCCTCTCTCAATCTCTCTTTTTTTTTTTTTTTCCCCCAAAGGAAAATAATCAGTAGTCAGCCCAGTCTCATTAGTCTTTTTTTGGAATTACTGGTTGTGATTTGTGTTTGCCTTCTTGCTTGCACATCACTCTCTAGACTGTGCTAGTTTCTCCTCATTACTCCCAACTGGCGTATACTACCTGACCACAGCTTCTTAGGTCAGAGGTAGACTCCTGACCCAAAGTGATGTAATGCACAGTTGTCTTGTCATGTATAAGATTAAAAGATGAGCTGCACAAGGTAGATTCCTTGCTTGATACTTTGAAATAGACAATCTGAGAAATGGAGATAGTTGTGGACTGAGAAGCCAGAAGATTTAGTCTTAGGGATAGGAATGGTTCATAAAGGTGAGAAAGAAGTAGGCAGGGATAAGAATGGGGCAGAAGAAAAATGAGAAACTAGAGACAGGGAGATGGAATTGAGGGAGTGCACTGTCCCTAGACAGGTCCCAGTCCTCACTTTCCCTGAGATCTGATAATTCTGCTTTTCCTAGATTCCAGTGCAGATGTAACATTTCAATACCAACCTCCTCTCCACACCTACCCCATGCTGTTTAAAAGCATAGTTTCTAGAGTCAGATGGTCAGAATTTAAATCAGTGATTTGGGGATAACTCATTTAAATCCTAGCCTTAGTTTCTCATCTGTAAAGCAAGTATAATACAGATACTTATTTCTTAAGATTTTATACTATTTTAAATACACTACATAGCTATGCACTACACCGACAAATAATCTCCCTGAATTATATTTTGTTACTCAAAGATGAACGCAGCAGATATTCAACAAATTATCAATCAAGATGAAATAACCAAAGTTTATTTGCACACAGCATCACCTAGTAGAGAGACAACCACCTTTCATATATGCCCAGTTCAACAGCTTTCATGACAATCATTATCATCCCTTCACTGAACTAAAAAGAGCCTCCTCACTATAACCCAGCAATATGTTGCCAGTACTATCTTAAAGAGTAGTTTAAAAAGAAAGGTTGGCCGAGTGTGGTGGCTCACGCCTGTAATCCCAGCACTTTGGGAGGGATTACACCCGAGGGGGGTGGATTACCTGAGGTCAGGAGTTTGAGACCAGCCTGGCCAACATGGCAAAACCCCATCTCTACTAAAAATACAAAAATTAGCTGGGTATGGTGGCACATGCCTGTAGTCCTAGCTACTTGGGAGGCTGAGGCAGGAGAATTATCTGAACCTGGGAGGCGGAGGTTGCAGTGAGCTGAGATCGTGCCATTGCACTCCAGCCTGGATGACGGAGCAAGACTCTGTCTCAAAATACATGAATAAAATAAAATAAAGAAGAAGGGCTGAATCTCTTATCACTGGAAACACATTTTATGATCTATTTAGAAGTGAAATTTCTCTCTAAGGTGATTTAGGTCTGAAAGATGCACTTACAGATTGCTGTAAGAATATTTCTCTTTATGCCGTCTATTTTAACTACCTGCATTTATCTATGCATTAGTGATACAAAGTTTCATAGCAACTGTAGCCTTATTTAAGGCAGCAAGTTAAGCTAAAATGTGAGTGTATATGTGTGTGCAGCATGCACAGACACATACTGAGGGGTTGGAGGATAGGTTTAGGTTGTAACCTATAAAATAGATTTAACAGACACTTTAATTGATTCAAATAGCTGGAAATTCTGTTTACGTCCAAGTTCAAATAACTGATGAACATTTTGGCTGTCTGAAAAAGTTTAAGAATCTTAAAAATTACTTTTTACTTCATGAGTGTTGAAACAGAAAACTCAAACTACTGTGAGTCAAGGAGCTGGCCTAGATATCAAAGAGCTGGCCTAAATCCACTTGGCTCTGATAATATTAAAGGTCAATGGCCTTTCACTTAATAATAACTGATAACGTTGTATAAACAGTACATACTTTAATCATTCTCTTAGAGAAAGATGGGAATGAAAATAGCATTAAGCTACTGCATCAAAGTTGCACTGTTGATATATACGAACAAGTTACTTATTTTTTTTAGTTGATATCTTTCTTTTTATTTATTTACTTTTTTAGAGATAGAGTCTTGTTCTGGAGTCCAGGCACCATTATGGCTCACTGCAGTCTCTAACTCCTGGGCTCAAGGGATCCTTGTGCCTCAGCTGCCTGAATAGCTGGAACTGCAGGTGTGCACCACCCAGCCTAGTTAATTTTTTATTTAAAAATTTTTATTTTTGTAGAGACAAGGTCTTGCCTTTTTGCCTAGGTTAGTCTTGAACGTCTGGTTTCAAGCAGTCCTTCCACTGCAGCCTCCCAAAGTGCTACGATTGCAGATATGAGCCACCCTGCTTGGCCTAGTTAATGTCACTTACACTCACTGTCACATTGCAGTATTGTTGATTTACATTTCCAACTATAAAATATGAAAATATCTCCTTTATAGTACACTCTTCAATTTTGAATATGATTTTTAAGTTTTGCAATTTGGTAGGTAAAAAGCGAATAATCAAACAACAAAAAATAAAAAGTCCCACCAAAAGCTGAATTATGTTTGTATTTTGAGTAAATGCAACTTCTTACAGCATTAAGCAACTCAATTATTTTGGACTTGAAAACTTACATTTGTCTCTATGCAGTAGAGAGGATCTGAAAAGAAGCATTGAGGAATGAGCAAAAAGTGAACGCTCAGTGGTCCTTTGTACCTTTTAGGTGGTTAGAAAATAATGTTTCTTGCTACTTCCCTCAAATCTCCCAGTCCATAGTAGTTGTGGTAGCTTGCCTGCAAAATAGCTGCCATCAATTCCTTCAGTTACTGCATGTGCTTACTATTCTCCCATTAAGAGGTGGAAACTATTTCTCTACCGTCTTTTTTTCATTGTAAACTGATGACCTTTAATTCTTTTTTTTTTTTTTTTTTTTTTTTTTACTTTAAGTTCTAGGATACATGCGCAGAACATGCAGGTTTTTTACATAGGTATGTGTGCCATGGTGGTTTGCTGCACCCATCAACATGTCATCTACATTGGGTATTTCTCCTAATGCTATCCCTCCCCTAACCCCCATCCTCCAACAGGCCCTGGTGTGTGATGTTCTGCTTCCTGTGTCCATGTGTTCTCATTGTCCAACTCCCACTTATGAGTGAGAACACGCGGTGTTTGGTTTTCTGTTCCTGTGTTAGTTTGCTGAGAATGATGGTTTCCAGCTTCACCCACGTCCCTGCAAAGGACACGAACTCATCCTTTTTGATGGCTGCATAGTATTCCATGGTGTATATGTGCCAAATTTTCTTTATCCAGTCTATCATTGATGGGCATTTGGGTTGGTTCCAAGTCTTTGCTATTGTAAACAGTGCTGCAATAAACATATGGGTGCATGTGTCTTTATAGTAGAATGATTTATAATCTTTTGGGTATATATCCATTAATGGGATTGCTGGGTCAAATGGTGTTTCTGGATCTAGATCCTTGAGGAATCACCACGTTGTTGTCTGTGATGGTTGAACTAATTTGCACTCCCACCAACAGTGTAAAAGCATTACTATTTCTCCACATCCTCTGCAGCATCTGTTGTTTCCTGAATTTTTAATGATTGCCATTCTAACTGGCGTGAGATGCTATCGCATTGTCATTTTGAGTTGCATTTCTCTAATGACTAGTGATGATGAGCTTTTTTTCATGTTTGTTGGCCATGTAAATGTCTTCTTTTGAGAAGTGTCTGTTCATATCCTTTGCCCACTTTTTGATAGGGTTGTTTGTTTTTTTTCTTGTACATTTGTTTAAGTTCCTTGTAGATTCTGGATATTAGCCCTTTGTCAGATGGATAGATTGCAAAAATTTTCTCCCATTCTGTAGGTTGCCTGTTCACTCTGATGATAGTTTCTTTTGCTGTGCAGAAGCTCTTTAGTTTAATTAGATCTCGTTTGTGTATTTTGGCTTTTGCTGCCATTGCTTTTGGTGTTTTTTAGTCATGAAGTCCTTGCCCATACCTATGTCCTGAATGGTATCGCTTAGGTTTTCTTCTAGGAATTTTATGGTTTTAGGTCTTACGTTTAAGTCTTTAATCCATCTTGAGTTAATTTTTTTATAAGGTGTAAGGAAGGGATCCAGTTTCAGTTTTCTGCATATGGCTAGCCAGTTTTCCCAACACCATTTATTAAATAGGGAATCCTTCCCCGTTTCTTGTTTTCATCAGGTTTGTCAAAGATCAGATAGTTGTAGATATACGGCATTATTTCTGAGGGCTCTGTTCTGTTCCATTGATGTATATCTCTGTTTTGGTACCAATACCATGCTGTTTTGGTTACTGTGGCCTTGTAGTATAGTTTGAAGTCAGGTAGCGTGATGCCTCCAGCTTTGTTCTTTTGGCTTAGGACTGACTTGGCGATGCGGGCTCTTTTTTGGTTCCATATGAACTTTAAAGTAGTTTTTTCCAATTCTGTGAAGAAAGTCATTGGTAGCTTGATGGGGATGGCATTGAATCTGTAAATTACCTTGGGCAGTATGGCCATTTTCACGATATTGATTCTTCCTACCCATGAGCATGGAATGTTCTTCCACTTGTTTGTGTCCTCTTTTATTTCCTTGAGCAGTGGTTTGTAGTTGTCCTTGAAGAGGTCCTTCACGTCCCTTGTAAGTTGGATTCCTAGGTATTTTATTCTCTTTGCAGCAATTGTGAATGGGAGTTCACTCATGATTTGGCTCTCTGTTTGTCTATTATTGGTGTATAGGAATGCTTGTGATTTTTGCACATTGATTTTGTATCCTGAGACTTTGCTGAAGTTGCTTATCAGCTTAAGAAGATTTTGGGCTGAGATGATGGGGTTTTCTAAATATACAATCAGGTCATCTGCAAGGAGAAGCAATTTTATTTTCTCTCTTCCTATTTAAATACCATTTATTTCTTTCTCTTGCCTGATAGCCCTGGCCAGAATTTCCAATACTGTATTGAATAGGAGTGGTGTATTGAATAGGAGTGTCTTGTGCAAGTTTTCAAAGGGAATGCTTCCAGCTTTTGCCCATTCAGTATGATATTGGCTGTCGGTTTGTCATAAATAGGTCTTATTATTCTGAGATACATTCCTTCAATACATAGTTTATTGAAAGTTTTTAGCATGAAAGAGTGTTGAATTTTATCGAAGGCCTTTTCTGCATCTATTGAGATAATCATGTGGTTTTCTGTTTATTTGATGGATCATGTGTATTGATGTACGTATGTTGAACCAGCCTTGCATCCCAGGGATGAAGCTGACTTGATCATGGTGGATAAGCTTTTTGATGTGCTGCTGGATTTGCTTTGCCAGATTTTATTGAGGATTTTCACATTGATGTTCATCAGGGATATTGGCCTGAAATTTTCTTTTTTTGTTATGTCTCTGCCAGGTTTTGATATCAGGATGATGCTGGTCTCATAAAATGAGTTAGGGAGGAGTCCCTCTTTTTCTATTGTTTGGAATACTTTCAGAAGGAATGGTACCAGCTCCTCTTTGCACGTCTGGTGGAATTCAGCTGTGAATCTCTCTGGTCCTGGGCTTTTTTCGGTTGGTAGATTATTAATTACTGCCTCAATTTCAGAACTTTTTATTGGTCTATTCAGGGATTTGACTTCTTCCTGGTTTAGTCTTGGGAGGGTGTTTGTGTCCAGGAATTTATCCATTTCTTATAGATTTTCTAGTTTATTTGTGTAAAAGTGTTTATAGTATTCTCTGATGGTAGTTTGTATTTCTGTGGGATCAGTAATGATATCGCCTTTATCATTTTTTATTGTGTCTATTTGATTCTTCTCTCCTTTCTTCTTCATTAGCTGGCTAGTGGTCTATCTATTTTGTTAATCTTTTCAAAAAACCAGCTCCTGGATTCATTGATTTTTTTGAAGGTTTTTTTGTGTCTCTATCTCCTTCAGTTCTGCTCTGATCTTAGTTATTTCTTGTCTTCTGCTAGCTTTTGAATTTTTTTGCTCTTGCTTCTCTGGTTCTTTTAATTGTGATGTTAGGGTGTCAATTTTAGATCTTTCCTGCTTTCTCTTGTGGGCATTTAGTGCTATCAGTTTCCCTCTAAACACTGCTTTAGCTGTGTCCCAGAGATGCTGGTACGTTGTGTCATTGTTCTCATTGGTTTCAAAGAACTTATTTATTTCTACTTTAATTTCGTTATTTACCTAGTAGTCATTCAGGAGCAGGTTGTCTAGTTTCCATGTAGTTGTGTGGTTTTGAGTGAGTTTCCTAATCCTGAGTTGTAATTTTGTTGCACTGTGGTCTGGGAGACTGTTTGTTATGATTTCCATTCTTCTGCATTTGCTGCGGAGTGTTTTACTTTTAATTATGTGGTCACTTTTAGGATAACTGTGATGTAATGCTGAGAAGAATATATTCTGTTGATTTGGGGTGGAGAGTTCTGTAGATGTCTATTACGTCTGCTTGGTCCAGAACTGAGTTCAAGTCCTGAATATTCTTGTTAATTTTCTGTCTTGTTTATCTAGTATTGACAGTGGGGTGTTAAAGTCTCTCACTATTATTGTGTGGGAGTCTAACTCGCTTTGTAGGTCTCTAAGAACTTACTTTGTGATTCTGGGTGCTCCTGTATTTGGTGCATATATATATATATATATATATATATATATATATATATATATATTTAGGATAGTTAGCTCTTCTTGTTGCATTGATCCCTTTACCATTATGTAATGCTCTTCTTTATCTTTTTTTTTTTTTTAAATCTTTTTTGGTTTAAAGTCTGTTTTATCAGAGACGAAGATTGCAACCCTTGCTTTTTTCCTTTCAATTTGCTTGGTAAATATTCCTCCAACCCTTTATTTTGAGCCTGTGTGTGTCTTTGCACATGAAATGGGTCTCCTAAATACAGCACACTGATGGGTCTTGACTCTTCATCCAATTTGCCAGTCTATGTCTTTTAATTGGGGCATTAAGCCTGTTTACATTTATGGTTAATATTGTTATGTGTGAATTTGATCCTGTCATTATGATGCTAGCTGGTTATTTTGGCTGTTAGTTGATGCAGTTTCTTCATACTGTCAATGGTCTTTACAATTTGGTATGTTTTTGCAGTGGCTGGTACTGGTTTTTCCTTTCCATATTTAGTGCTTCCTTCAGGAGCTCTTGTAAGGCAGGCCTGGTAGTGACAAAATCTCTCAGCATGTGCTTGTCTGTAAAGGATTTTATTTCTCCTTTGCTTATGAGGCTTAGTTTGGCTGGATATGAAAATCTGGGTTGTTTTTCTCTAAGAATGTTGAATATTGCCCCCCACTCTCTTCTGGCTTGTAGGGTTTCTACAGAGAGATCCGCTGTTTGTCTGATGGACTTCCCTTTGTGGGTAACCCGACCTTTCTCTCTGGCTGCCCTTAACATTTTTTCCTTCATTTCAACCTTGGTTCAATCTGATGATTATGTTTCTTGGGGTTGCTCTTCTCAAGGAGTATCTTTGTGGTGTTCTCTGTATTTCCTGAATTTGAATGTTGGCCTGTCTTTCTAGGTCGGGCAAGTTCTCCTGGATAATACCTTGAAGAGTGTTTTCTAACTTGATTCCATTCTCCCTGTCACTTTCAGGTACACTAATCGAATGTAGGTTTGGTATTTTCACGTAGTCCCATATTTCTTGGAGGCTTTGCTCATTCCTTTTCATTCTTTTTTCTCTAATCTTGTATTCACACTTTATTTCATTAAGTTCATCTTCAATCTCTGGTATCCTTTCTTCCGCTTGATCAGTTCAGCTATTGATACTTGTGTATGTTTCACGAAGTTCTCTTGTGTGTTTTTCAGCTCCATTAAGTCATTTATGTTCTCTAAACTGGTTATTCTAGTTAGCCATTTGTCTAACTTTTTTTCAAGGTTCTTAGCTTCCTTACATTTTGTTGGAACATGCTCCTTTAGCTTGAAGGAGTTTGTTATTACCCACCTTCTGAAGCCTGCTTCCGTCAATTCGTCAAACTCATTCTCTGTCCAGTTTTGTTCCCTTGCTGGTGGGGAATTGTGATCCTTTGGAGGAAAGAGGTGTTCTGGATTTTGGAACTTTCAGCCTTTTCGTGCTGTTTTTTCCTCATCTTTGTGGATTTATCTACCTTTGGTGTTTGATGTTGGTGACCTTCAGATGGGGTTTCTGTGTGGACGTCCTTTTTGTTGATGTTGATGCTTTTGCTTTCTGTTTGTTAGTTTTCTTTCTAACAGGCCCCTCAGCTGCAGTCTGCTGAAGTTTGGTGGAGGTCCACTCCAGACCCTGTTTGCCTGGGTATCCCCAGTGGAGGCTGCAGGACAGCAAAGAGTGCTGCCTGTTCCTTTCTCTGGAAGCTTCATCCCAGAGGGGCACCACCAGATGCCAGCTGCAGCTCTCCTGTATGAGGTGTCTGTTGACCCCTGCTGGGAGGTGTCTCCCAGTCAGGAGGCACAGGGGTCAGGGACCCATTTGAGGAGGCAGCCTGTCCCTTAGCAGAGGCAGAGCGCTGTGCTGGGAGATCCACTGCTCTCTTCAGAGCTGGCAGGCAGGAACGTTTAAGTCTGCTGAAGCTGTGCAACAGCTGCCCCTTCCCCCAGGTGCTCTGTCCCAGGGAGATGGGAGTTTTATCTATAAGCCCCTGACTGGAGCTCCTGCCTTTCTTTCAGAGATGCCCTGCCCAGAGAGGAGGAATCTAGAGAGGCAGTCTGGCTACAGAGGCTTTGCTGAACTGCTGTGGGCTCCACCCAGTTTGAACTTTCCAGTAGTTTTGTTTACACTGTGAGGGGAAAACCACCTACTCAAGCCTCAGTAATGGTGGACGCCCCTCCTCCCACCAAGCTGGAGTGTCTCAGCTCAACTTCAGACTGCTATGCTGGCAGCGAGAATTTCAAGCCAGTGGATCTTAGCTTGCTGGGCTCTGTGAGGGTGGGATCCGCTAAGCTAGACCACTTGGCTCCCTGGCTTCAGCCCCCTTTCCAGGGAAGTGAACAGTTCTGTCTCACTGGCGTTCCAGGCACCACTGGGGTATGAGAAAAAACTCCTGTAGCTAGCTTGGTGTCTGCCCAAACGGCCGCCCAGTTTTGTGTTTGAAACCCAGGGCCCTGGTGGCATAGGCGCCCGAGGGAATCTCCTGGTTTGCGGGTTGTGAAGACCGTGGGAAAAGCATAGTATATTGGCCAAAGTGCACTATCCCTCATGGCATGGTCCCTCATGGCTTCCCTTGGCTGGAGAGGGAGTTCCCCCACCCCTTGAGCTTCCCTGGTGAGGCGACGCCCCACCCTTCTTTGGCTCGCCCTCTGTAGGCTGCACCCACTGTCTAACTAGTCTCAGTGAGATGAGCCAGGAACTTCAGTTGGAAATGCAGAAATCACCCCCCTTCTGTATTGATCTTGCTGGGAGCTGCAGACTGGAGCTGTTCCTATTTGGCCATCTTGCCAGCCACCAAGCTACTTATTTTACACAGTGGGCAGATTAGCAAAAATAATGGCCTGAAAATGAAACTCTTGGTCATGAATATGGAGTGTGTAATTGGTGATGGTCTGTGATAGTTGGTGGCACTGAGTCATAGAGTCCATTCCTTATGGCTAATTAACTTATTTAGCCAGATATGGCTCCCTTTATCTTTGTCATTTTAGAAGTAGGGCACTGGTGACCATAGTGTGACTGGCTAAGGGCAATTTGCTACTGTCCATAGAAAAAAAATTACTTAAATCCCATTTATTAGATATGTAGAATGAATATATCAGCCTTCATATATCAGCAATGATGACACTTGCAAAAAAACATAAGATGGGAAAGAGAATAATCATCACAGATAATTTACCTTCCTTCCATATTGTGAAACGTCAATAGTGAAATCTCAAATTGGTCACATGCACATACAATTAATGTTTGAAACACTTTGTATCTTTGTGAAAAAAGTTTTATCTTCAGATCCTTTGTTGCTGATTACACAACTAAAGAAAATAAGTCTTTGAGTCCCTGTTGATAACTTCTCAGCTAAGATTCAGTTCGTTAAACAATGTTTCCTTTATGATGAACTAAGGCAATTAATTCAGTGACACCGAGAGGCTTGTTTTAGCAATTCAGGATAAGGTAATGTCAGCAGGGAAACGAAGCATGTGAAAATTACCTTTAGTATTTTATGGTTCTATGTTCAGCACAAAAAAGGGAAACTAGTGTAATGATTGATGTAGCTCAGTGATTCCCAAACTTGGTTAATTATGAATCTCATTTGGCGGCACTTGCTAGAAATATCGATACAAGCTCTTTCACTGGAGAATTTGATCCAGGTGAATCCTGTTAATACTTGAGATAATCTGATATAAATGATATGTAGTTACTAAAGATCAAATTAAACATAAGGTACAGGATACATCCCCTTGGCTATTGCCTTATGCCAAATAGCTAAGATTAGAAGACTGCTTCTAACTTTGAATAATGAGTCAATAAGGGAATTATCATAGTACTATAAATCACAGACCTCCAAAGAATGTGTTACAAAATAAATGATAAAAGATATATTGGAAGACAACTATAAAAATTGATCAATAAACCTTGGGATAAAGTTCAGACATCCAATTATTTAAATAACTGTTTCACTTAATGGAAACTTCTCTGAAGCCTATATACAAAAGTAAGGAAGTGCATGACTCTGGCAAATGTGAAACAGGATTGTCAAAGCAGGGCCAGGTATTGTCTCTAAATTGGTATTGATTTCCATCTATTGACCAGTCCTGGTTGCTGCTCAGTGGAACGGTAAATGAAAAAATAATCACCCTCTTTAAGCAGATAGAAGAGCAATTTAATTATATAATAGTAGTCCAATATGTTTTTATATATTGTAGAGAATAAACACATTTATTGTAGAGAACAAATACATTTTATATATTGTAGAGAATAAATAGAATAAACATAACATAGAAAAGGAAAGAGAATAACCTATAGTTGTAGGCACATGGCAGTAAAACTAATCAGTGAATCAATCAACCCTACTGTGGGTTAGGCACTTGTATTAAATTCCAAGGGCACAATGGCAAACAAGACATGGTCCCGAATCTCAGGTATCAGTTAGTTAGAGGGTCTTCTGGTATCTAATCTAGAGCTGAGTAGACTTTCAAATGGATCATGAGTAAGACTACAAAAATAGATGGTGCACAATTGTTTATACAAAGTCTTTTCCCTGTCAATGACATAAGTAACCCTGGTATTTTAATATAATGCTTTATGCATTTATTGCTTCTTATAAGATTAAGGAATTATGATTTACAAATTGATTTGACTAATTAAATATAAAATTTATAAATGTAAAATCTGATTTAGTTAAGGTGGTCATCTTTTACAGATATGTACCTATATAGTCAAATATTATTTCAAGATGAATCTTTTTATATTCAATAGATTATACGTATAATAAATGGTTAATCAGTGAAAAACATTATCCTTGACCTTATTTAGTCAATTTAGTTTTGTAAACAATTAGACAGTTACTCAACTTAAGTAACTAAAAGTTATGAGGGGACCAGCAACCACTTGGCTGTAAGAATGGTAAATGTGATCTTTACTTTAGTGTAACTAGATAGGCTTCTACTGATGTTGCCTGTACAGCAATATAATTAGAAAATATCATTAAAAGATTACTTCCATGGGTAAAAACCCATTTCTCTATGAGAATGAATTATTACTTGCTAACAAGCAATATGCGTATTCTGCCCTACAAAATATTTAAACACCATTTTAGGAGAGTGGTTGAATTTTTAGAAAATATTTGCAAGACATAATTAATGAGTACCAATCCTATTCTGTTTAGCTTTAAGAAAACAATAAGGTTATTTTCTTCCAATGAAGTTTTATATACACAACAAAAGGTTACAATTTAAGCTAAATATCATGGGCCATTTTTGTCCATCTTGTGGAACTTATTTTTTTGTAAATATAAAGATTAAATATTCAGGTGAAGACACATATTCTGGATACACAACTATTACATATTTTCCAAGAGTGAATACACCATACAATAAGCAGAACACAGAAACTATAGGAAAGCAGCGTAATTTCTCTTAATTCATCAATTTTATAAATTTTCACAATCTTACAATGCATGTGGATCTTCATATGAAAAAAAAATCAATGATATTGACACTGGATGGGCACAGAATAGTAGAAACTGGTTGCTAACATGACAAAGAAGGTAACTTTTAGTATTTTTGAATTTATTAATTTTCATTTAAGCAAAACCTAACACTAATGTCCCATCAATTTTTGATACACTCTTTACATGCTCATTAAAATTACAATAATATTTTTGGTATATTTTTTATATGCACATTAAAGTTAGAGCGGGAGCAAATGATCATGTGTGACACCATTGGGCATAAATGTCTAGAAGAGGTAAACTCTTTCAGCTAGAAATAGACACTTGTTTTATATATATTTATAACTTCAAAGTGTAAGATATCTCCAGCCTGCCAGTGGACTGTTTCATAGGAAATATCTGACACCTGAGAGGAATGTTCATGTGCCATTATTAGCAGTGCCAAATGAAGTCACTTGCCTGTGTAAATCTTGAGTAATGTGGCATGTTAGGGCTCAAGATCATAACCACAGCTAATCATTAAACTACAGAAAGTTTAGCTGGCCTGCCACTGAAAGATTGAACCTAATCACTCTTTGAACTTCAGTCTGGAAAAGGTACATTATGCCTGAAATCTTAAGAATTCTCTCTTTACAGGACAGAAAAAAATGAAAATTTGAGTATAGTTTTTAAAATATCCAAACTCTTCATGATCTTTCTAGCTAAGGCTTTGGCCTTATAGAATAAGTATAAGTGTGATAACTTCTTGGTGACAAGAAACAAGAGGGAAAAAAGAAGGCTTCTAAGAAAAATAGGTATTACTAATATTAATGAATACAAATAAATTCTCATGAAGTAGATAATGAATTTGAGAGTTTCGTTAGAAAACATGTCCTTTTTTATTCCTTCCAATAACCTCTGGAGACTCCAACAATAAGGAAAATATATTCTTACAAACAAGAGTATAGTAATACTCACTACTCATTGAAACTTCCATGCCTGAGAGATATTTACCAGACTTAAAGTTAGGAGAAAAGTTTAGCTGTTGATTTATCACTTAAAGTAGCTTACATGTTTTAATACAACCTAGCTATTCTTAAAGGTAGAGTGGCTGGATCACTATGAAAACATCAATAATGAACATATTAAGCAATAATATCTTGAAAAACTGTTTTAAAAAACAGGAAAAATAAATGTCCACTTCTTGTGCAAAAATCTGTAGAAGTTTTAAGGTGCCACTTTACAGAGGTCAAGCTGATGATCCATTAATTAGGTTATGACTGCATTATTTTAAATACATGTATTGTTTTAAGACACTCCTTCACATGTCTGCGCGAACAAAAGAAGCAAATATTCCATCTTCCTGAGCCAAGAGGCTTTCTGGAGTGTCATATTCTAAAATATTTCCTCGCTTCATCACAATAACTAGGTCTGCCGTCAGAATAGTGTGTACTCGATGCTGTGAGTGAAAAGAAAACATGTATTTGTTACACATTTCAGGGCACAAGCCAAAACAATGGAATATGTATATTTCACGAATTATTCTGGGACATTTGTTTATCTCGGTGAGTGACAAGATGTAGGGATCACAGACACCTCCCCTTTTTTCCTTATTTAAATTATCATTTATTTACATATTTTTAAGCAATGGCCAATATGGCTGGGTTTTCTATGGGCTGTACTAACTTGAGTGTAGCTAATATATCAGCGTCATCATTTTCATGAAAACTTAAGTTTAAGCAGGGTAAAAATGTTTATCGAGTAATTAAATTAAGAGACGCCGTTGTAAACCAGTTGGGTTATACTTTAATGTCAACGATAGTTATCTCTTGTTTAGAGTCACTAATTATTTGGGCTATAACACAATTTGAAGAACCCTGGAAAGTGGTGTAGTTCCAGGATGACAATATGGGAGGAAGTCCATTCTGGCATGCAGTAATAGAATGGATTACCCAGGCCTTTAGACGTGCAGTCTCAAGTCTTTGGAGATCACTGCCACTGACCCATTCCTTCTTTCCACGTGATGCCCTTTGGATTAATTAGTAACTAACAATGATAAAAGCTACCACTTTCTGAGCATATGCCATATATTAAGTGCTCCACACACATTCTTGAGAATCATTAGAACATTCCTCAGCTGTGGGTGTTATCTCTCTCCGCTTTATAGGGGAGAGCATTCAGAGAGATAAAGCAAAATCAGGAGGTCACGCAGATAATAAGTAGCAGAACCAATATCAAAATTAGGTTTACTGATTTCAAAATGTGAGATATTTCCATCCTGTCATCTAACTGTTTCATAAGGCTCTCTGATACCTTAGAAGAGCATTCACCTGCCATGTCAGTGTTATGTTTAAGAGAACAGGCTCTGAAGATAAACTGGGCTTGTGTATTTTGGCTTTACCACCTGTTAGTTGTGCAATCTTGAGCAATATACTTAACATTGTATAGTTCCAGTTTCATATCTGTAAAATTATGGTAATAGTACCTGCCTCAGAGAAGGGAGATGAGGTTCAAATGAGATAATACGTGTAAAAAAATTCAGCACTTTGTCTAACATATACAAACAAATAATAAATGTCAACTACTATTATTTTTTATGTTTATAAATTAGAAAGGAAAAATCTGTGTGATGGGCTTTTACTCTTGCTAAGATCAGTATTGTTCAATAGAAATATAATGGGAGCCACATGTAATTTTAAATTTTCTAGGAGCTACATTTTCAAAGTAGAAATAAAAAAAAGAAAGCAACTGTAATAACCTTTTAACCCAATCTATTCAGATGTTATCATTTCAGTATGTAACCAATATAAAAATGATTCATGAGAACTTTTACATGCTTCTATTAGTATTAAGTCTTTGAAATCCAGTACATATTTTACACTTATAGCACTTCTCAATTCGAACTATCCACATTTCAAATAATAGCCACATGTGGCCAGGGGCTACCATATTGAACCTGAACTATGCAGGTCAAAATATTAGTGTGCTGATGGGAGTCCCTGTCCAGAGTTCTAAACCTAGAAATGCCATCTGTTTAGCTGATACACAGTCTTCCAAAGTGCTTCTCTGAACAATCGAAAGTCCTACCTAAAACCATCCCCAGAATTAAAGGCCTACATTCTGCCCTGGGCCATGTAGATGGGGTGGGCTCAGTGTTTATGCTTTCAGAAAAGCCAGCAGTTATAATTGTGACTCATGACTTGAGGGGAAAAGAAACATATATGGAATGTGATAATGATGCCAGCTTAGAACATGTGCCAGTTTTCAACACCCATGACAAGCCTATCATTCGCTGAATATTGGCAAGAAATGATGTATTAGGTTGGTGCAAAAGTAATTGTGGTCTTTGCCATTACTTTTAATGTCAAACTCTACGATTGCTTTTGCATCAACCTAATACATTGACGAATTAACAAGATTTTGGACGCTAATGTTTATTTATCTTTGAGAAAGGACCAGAGCCACTTGCACACCCATGCATTTAGAAAAAGAAACTTAACAAGCTATCCAATAATATCTGCTGTGCATTTTCCCTCCAGAAATATATTAGCTGTTCAATAGCCATATCATAGATGTCTAAAAAAAGAATGTGGCCTCTAAACCCATAAATATAATATTTATAACAAGCATTCTAAAATAATATTTACTAGAAAAAAATAAAAATAAAAACATTGAAAAATCTTGGCCAACAGAAATAAATATAGTTGGTTTTTATTCCATTAATCCAAATAATTTTTCCTTGACAAAGTGTGGTGTCAATTGTAATCGTGTTGATAAAATTTTCAAAATGTTCCAGAGAAATTAATCATGTAATCACTTTCAGAAATAAATACCATGGACTATTTTGGTGTGTGAGTGCTTCCTTTTAGAAGCTGGAGAAAATTATATTTTTAAGTTATTCCACAATTTTAGTGGCAGCTAACCAGACTAATAAGCTCTTAGGCAGGGAAGTAAAAACAGTTAATTTTAAGAGTTTAAGTTAATTCTACAAGGAGTCTACCACAAGCATGGTGGTGCTCTCCCTTTTATGGGCCTGTTATGAGGAGTTGGTCCTCTAAAAAATCTTATAGTGATTCTTCCTTGACAGCTTCATGTGTATTAGGGGCGGGTGGGAGCAGGGAATTCTAGGTATCCTAGTGGCCACGTTCACATGAGTGGTTTTGAAATGAAGAATGAGTGAAAGAAATATAAGTCTATAGAAAAGTATTTAGTGAATGTAGGAGAAGAGAAATTAGGTAAGAGGTAACCTAATTAGGAAACCTAACATTTTGTTAAAAATATAAATTATGCTCAAGTAATCTTCCAGATATAGACTAAATAGAACCATCCAACAATGCCATGCTTCATGCAGAGTAGGGAAAATTCGTCTTTTGAATAGGCAATGGTCTGTTTTCTCTCCCTCTTTCCACCCATTTTGGAGCAACAGGAAGTTCTTTCTCTTCCAAAATATCTCCCTACCTTTTCCAGCAAGAAAATTCTTGAAAATACTGAATAATTCTTTTTCAAGTTAACCAATTCTCCTACCCCTTAAGTCATTCACACCTTAATATAAATTGAGTTAATTGGGTGACTCTCCTTCAGGAAAGAGGAACCACAGAGTTCACTGGAAAAATTCGAGAAAGTAGATTTTTCTTTACTTAGGCAGTTTGCAGGAAGTAGGCCCTGATGGGATGTCATTTCCTGCCATTTTGATAAAAGCTGCACTCCAGAGGGTTCTGTTTCTCCCATGCATCATCTGAGAAAGTGGAAGCATAGCAAGCACTCCATACACAACTCCCATTACTCACCAGTGAAACTCAAGTAGCTATGTAAATGAAACAATGCATTCTCCAGGGCAGGTAAGAAATGTGTATGGCATTTTAATGGATGCTTACAAAACATCCCTAAGGACTACTGAAATTTGTCCTTAGAATAAGAGGTAAATTCAGGTAATAGGTTTCATAAATACTCTCTTTTGCATGTATATATTTGAGAACACATGCATGAGCTCCATTCGGTAGTGAGCATGACGAAAGCACTTGGTTGAGCTGATTTTGTAATAACACCCTGCAGTTAGTTCCCTCATCTCAGCCCTTCCCTTTATTCACAGCATTAGCCATGCCTTACTGAGAGGATACTGCTCAG
Organism: Pongo abelii; assembly: GCF_028885655.2. Lineage (NCBI taxonomy): Eukaryota > Metazoa > Chordata > Mammalia > Primates > Hominidae > Pongo > Pongo abelii. Next base: position 23,050,832 of record NC_071995.2, read on the forward strand.
ATAACTACCGGAGAATGACAGACTTGGTGCAATAGATCATGATGGTCTACTTGTTGGTCATCACCAAAGTGGAAAAGAGGCCATTCTTGTGGGCGAGCAAATTTGGAACAGTATCACACTCCACTAAAATACCCTCAGAAAAGACTAAAACAAGGCCTGCATCCATAATAGAAGAGACACGGTGCTGGAGAGAAAAATAGAAAAGAAGAGAATCAGCAGAAGGAAAAATGTCCAAGTGACTCATTAAAAAATAGTTTTTATTAAGCAGTAAGCCTAAATATGAGCAAGAATCCACTTGCAAAGAGGAAAAGGCAGAAAACTGTGGGCTCCTATAAGTCAGCTATAACGTGAATTACAAATATTTAAGCACTTCTTCTATTTGATTGGTGCTATCTAAAATAGAAAAAATTACCTGACCCTACTGTGAGATATCTCATTGTCTATTTTTTAGTAGATTAATGAATGGAAACATAGAAATTAGGTATAGATAGTAGCAGAATAAGCAATCAAATTTAGTAATTTTCTTCCTGAAACTGCTCATCAGACCATCAGATTATAGAAAAGAGAATTATTTTATATTTACTACCATTTTATCTGGTGAACAAGCAGAGGCCATGACCTGCTGGAATCCTTAGATTTAGGATGTCCTATCATTCTAACTTAGGGAAGTCAGTTAGGTAGGGCAGACAGTTTGGAAAAGAACAATGCTTTCAAAACATCTTTGTATTTTTTTTCTTTTTTGCACAGATACAGAAATATTAGCAGAGAAATACATAATTCAACACAAGTATATTTTGCTAAAACCTAAAGATGAAAACATGTTAGAACAAAAACCAAAGAGGTGTACCGACTCCGTCTTCTCATACTTACAGCTATTGTCACCACGGTCCGGTCTGCAAAGGCTGTCATTACTACTTTTTGCAAAATATTCTCCTGCAAAAAAAATAAAGTGTAAATTTTATCTGGATTACTTTGTCATCATAATATTTTGCCCCAAGAACAATATTCCACTGAATCCCTTGTGAGCATTCGCAATCCCTCATTTTCTGTGGAAGTCATAAGAAGGGGCAGTCCCCAGTAGCAGGTTCATGCTGGATTCTGTATATGTCTTCAAAACACAAATGAAAGTCAGTCAGTGATCAGCCAGAAGTGGGTGATAGATTTATTTCCAGGAAATGCAAAGAAGAAAATGAAATCAAATGGGTATCAAAATGCTCACTTGAGTTATACCAGAAAAAGTATGTATTTGAAACCAGCAAAATTCTGTAGTGATGTTAACCTTTGAGTCAAAAAAGGGAAAAACTAAAATTGATGCCAAAAATTTGGACTTTGACACATAAATGAACATTCTAGGCAACAACTGTTTTTATCCCCACCATAAAGCACTGTTATATTTTAAAGGCTGTTCTGGGTACAGATTTCATCTCTGTCCTAGAGGAAATCTTGGTTCAATTTTTAAAGTGAAGGAGTTCTTTCTTTCAATCATTTAATTCATACTCTCTCTCTCTTCTCTGTTGAGGCAGTATTACCTTTATAATAACCCTCAATGTGTCCTTTCTGATGTCAAATTTTAATATCAAGTTAACTTTCAGAAGAATATTAATTGCTAGCTCATATGCAGTTTGTGATTTAATGAAACATTTTCCCTACTCAATCACAGCCTTCTGGACAGATCTTTCTTGGACACATTTGACAATTTCAAATAATATCTTTCAAAAGGCAAAATTTATGGCTTTTTACCATAAACACATAGAGAAGACTGTTATTAATTCTAGCCATTGTTAATCCCAGCGAATCATTCTTCTTCAAATTGCTTTAGGAAATAATGAGTGGTGTTGGTTAGCAATAGATTCTATTAAACAGAGATTTTTATACTGCGTTTCAGAACTTTTCCGGCATAGTACTTGAATATAGTACAGTACCTCTCATCAACTAAGCTCTGGAAATTTACTGTTCTGAAAATTTTTCAAAAAGTTGTGGCAAATTTATTTTATGTTTATTGGTAATAGGAAAGCCTTTAAACCATATGCCGGGCCCTATTTATTGTAATTCTCAATGTGCTATCATCAGTTCATCAAGCAGATGATTGAGCAGATTCTCAAAACAATAGTACTGAGGATTCAGAACCCAATCAGGAAATAATAAATTGTAATTTTCATGCACATTTCTCCAATTCATCAACTTTAAAAGCTTAGATAATGCACTCACTGTGGCCATGTCAATGGAAGCTGTTGCCTCATCCATAATAAGAATGCTGCTTTTGCGGACAAAGGCCCTGGCAAGGCAAAATAGTTGTCTCTGTCCAACGCTAAAATTCTCCCCACCTTCAGTGACAACCGCATCTAAATCAGAGAAAGAAGCAAGGATTTCACTAAAGAAGTGCTACTAACATTTACCTTGGACAAAATCATGTAAAACACATTACGTTGTATGACAGCATGATGGATATCACTTAGTGCTGGTGCAAGGACTTCATAGTGGAACACAAAGAGGAACTCCACTTTGGGAAAATGAAGATGTCCCTAAATTATCTCATTTATGACAATAGGTAGTGAATTACCTCCGATAGTAGGACATAAAACATTTTGAAGACAGAAAGACCTTGGAAATTATTGAATTATTTAATACAATTCTCTAAGGAGATTACTTAATATAATTACCTAAGGCCCAGAGAGATGAAGTGGCTTGCCCAAAGTCACATTTAGCTAACTTGATAATATACAGAATATTCTCAACTCTAATTCCACTTCTCTTTTCATTATACCATCTTTCTGGACTGTAAGTACCAAGTGGATAAGGACCGGGTTTGTTTTTGTTTGTCAGAATGTCCCTAGTACTGTGGTATCTTACACAGGAAGTGAATAACACACTGTTGTATGGATAAATGAATATGTCCTCATTATCCTTTTCTTTTTTTTTGGTTTCCATCTACATTTCATAAACGGTACTATTGTGAGTTAAAGAAAAATTCTGTTTCCAAATGTCTTTTTTTATTAGAATTCAAACACCTTTCCCTAATGTCCTGGGGGAAATTTCTATTGATTATATTCTAATGGTATCAAAGTCTTATAATTTGTCATGATTGGAAAATAGGTATTTATTCTCCAAATTCTAATTTACATATAAGAGGATGCTGGACATAAGGAATGTTTCCACCAAAGCTGGCCTGAACCAAATCTTCATTAAGCAACTGGTCATCTTTACTAAGATGACAAGCACAATATTCAGCCGGTTACATAATGTAAATACAATTCCCTGTTGCCTGTGTTGTACCATAACCCCAAAACACTATGCCCACAATCTAAACAGGTGCATGCAGCTCTCATGTTAATGAAGAGAACAGAAAGATGCAACTGTCTGTCTTTCCAAATATTAATGGTGAGAGAGGGGATCTCTAAATGCCAAGACAGAAAGTTCTATAAGCATGTATTAATTTCTCACGTAGACTTGCTGGGCTTTCCACAAGAGACATCAAAAAACTATTATGGGAGCTTGGCATAGTGGGGCACCTATAGTCCCAGCTACTCAGGAGGCTGAGGTAGGAGGATCACTTGACCCCAGGGATTAGAGGGTGTAGTATGCGATAATCATGCCTGTGAATAGCCACTGCAATCAAGTCTGGGTAACATAGCGAGAACTTGTCTCAAAAAAAAAAAAAGAAAAAATCATTATGGAAAGTTCATCCAGAGTTCCGGAATTACTTTCACAGCCTGACCCTGGCAAGTCAATAAAACATTCCTTAAAGACATGCTGTGTTAACTTTTGTTTGTGGCATACTTTCTTCTTGGAACTTAATTAAAATAATAAAATGTAGTGTTTTTGAGTTGGCCCTCCTTTTCAAATAAACTAACAGATAAAACATAATTTTATTTTGTAGGTTGACTTTTTAAAAACTAGATGCCAGACACCACAATTTGGCAACTATATATTGTATATTAAATTTAGAATATCAATCAACTATTATCTTTCCTATTGCTTTCTTAGATGAGTTAAGATGTTAAGGAAGCAAAGTCAAAAATTATACATGTTCCTTTTAATGAGTTAAAGATAGTATGAACTCTCTGTGGTTTCAATAATCACATTCATGCTGTCATCATTTATTTGTCAGACATTGTACAACCCCTAGGACTGAATTTTTATCAGTGATTGAGTACATGTTGTGTTCTTTACACAAGTGTTTAAAATTGATACTGCCTCAAGGCAATACGAAACAATGTCTTCAAACACAAAGAAAATTATGTTATATAAATAAAAAGAATTTTCCCTTCTGGCAGCAGAGAAAATGGCTACTAATGCGGCCAAATTGCCTTTCCCTAAGTGGTGCCAAAGACTTAAACCTAACAGCTCTTGCAATCCTCCCATTCATTTCCTGATGATAGGTGATCAGACAGGTCAACTGAGAAAGAGTAACTACAGGGAAACATCCATGACAATGACCTGTACCCACCAATTGTGAAAAGATGGCAGAGATAAATGTATTAATTGGAATATTTTGGAGTAGTCACATAGAACAGAATTTCTTATCCGGTTCACCGTCTTGTACCCCATGCAAAAACATTAGATTTTGAAATATTCTAATGACTCTTAGGATATTATTTTAAATATAAGGGGATTTAACACTAAAGTTATATGATTATAGCATAAAATGTAGATAGACATATGTAGGATTAATGGCATATATAAAAAATAAATATGCTATTTAGAAAATATACCTAGACCTCCTGGTAGAGATTTGACCATATTCTTCAGCTGAGCAATTTCTAAGGCTTCCCAGAGTCTGTCATCTGTGCATTTGCACTCTGGATCTAAATTAAATCTGTAGGGAAAAATTAGTTAATTAGTCAATAAGTGAAAATAGAGAAACTTTTATGTATATTTGCTTATTGCTTTTCTTTCCTTACAATGTAAGTTCCATTTGTTTTGGTTACTGCTGTATATTCAGCACCTAGAGCAGTGCTCAGAGCAGTGCAAGCACTGAATTCATGCTTGATGAATGAATGCATGATCTTAATAGTATAAAAAATTGTCTTGATGATATCATTATAAAACTTTGTATACATTATATCATATTATCAAGTTTGTTACCTAGCTCCATTGGCTCCAAACTATGCTTAGTATAACCCAAATAGTATCTAGCAAAATATTCCTGCAGGACTGATGCTACATACATACATCTCTATGGGAACATATGACAGTATTTTAGATAAGCTGTGCTGCATCACCAACAATAATAGTGTACTGGTCCATTCTCAGGCTGCTATAAGGACATACCCGAGACTGGGTAATTTATAAAGAAAAGAGGTTTAATTGACTTGCAGTTCTGCAGGGCTGGGGAGGTCTCAGGAAACTTAAAGTCATGGTAGAAGGAGAAGCAAACATGTCCTTCTTCACATGGTGGCAGGAGAGAGAAGTGTTAAGCAAAGTGGGAAAAGCCCCTTATAAAACCATCAGATCTCATGAGAACTCACTCACTATTATGAGAACAGCATGGGGGTAACCGCCCCCATGATTCAATTACCTCCTACTGGGTCCCTCCCACGACACTTGAGGATTATGGGAACTACAATTCAAGATGAGGTTTTGCTGGGGACATAGCCAAACCATATCAAGTAGTATTCATAATAAATATATTTGGAGATATAAATTCACTATGGTATTGCTAAATTACTTGACACATCCAGAAGTTTTAAAGTAGTTTTACAACTAAATACTAGGCAATCTTACATACATTTTTTCTTTACAATAAAGATTAATTAGTAAAAGGAGGTGGCAAACACTTCTTTGTAATTAAGTAGATGGAGGTTAGGAGGAAGATAGAACAAAATATGGTCAAATGAGAGATGTGATCTGGGGGATGATGCTCATATCGTTTTGCTCTGTGTCCCCACCCAAATCTCATCTCGAATTGTAATCCTCACGTGTCCAGGGAGGGACCTGGTGGGAGCTGATTAGATCAGTGGGACAGTTTCCCCCATCCTGTTCTCATGATAGTGAGTGAGTTCTTATGAGATTCGATGGTTTTAAAGTGTGGCAGTTCCCCCTTCACTCTCCCTCTTTCCTGGCACCATGAGAAGATGTGCCTTGCTTCCCGTTTGCCTTCCGCCATGATTATAAGTTTCCTGAGGCCTCCCCAGCCATGAAGAGCTGTGAGTCAATTAAACCTCTTTCCTTTATAAATTACCCAGTCTCAGATCATTCTTTACAGCAGTGTGAAAACAGACTAATACAGATGCCAACATGGACTTTGGAATCAGGCAAACTTCAGCTGGAATAGCAGTTCTTCCACTTACTAGGTGTACAGACTTGGTTTAAATTACAGCTTCTTTGAGTTTCAAAACCCTCATCTATAAAATGGAGATAATAAATATCTACCCTAGAGTAATGGTTTGAGAATTTAATCAAATAATATATTTAAAGCACCTAGCAGATGGTTGATATCCGCCCCCCGTCCTTTTTTTTTGGTGGGAAACCCTGAACCAGGTATGAAGACTGTAGCAGCTTTATTCATAGCAATTTTGGCTGAAGTAAAGTTGTAAGGGGTGGAGGGGTAGGTAAAGGGATTAACCAAAGTCAGAATATCTGCTGAGGTCAGGCCAGACACACAAGTTAGACTGGATATCTATAAGATAGAACACCTTAGAAATGTCTGCCAAGCATCACCGTTCTCAAGTATAGAGGAAAAAGTGGCTTTTATAGAATCAAACTGAAAGGGATGAAGATCTCCTGGAAACATAATTTTATAGGTTAATTTACAACTCTAGGCTTTTCCAATCCAAATTGTTGGACGGCATATTTGATTTTATTGTCTTCATATCAGTTCACTCATACCTGAAAAATGATTCTGAGTAAAACCTTTCTATGAGTCAAAGGCTAAATCCTGAGGCATACAGATGTTTGCTAAATATGTTACCTACCTAATGGAACCACTGAATAGTATTGGATCCTGCAGAATGATTGAAAGTCTAGAACGTAGTGTGTGCAGTGGTAATTTGGAAATGTCTATCCCATCAATGACAATTTTTCCTGTTAAGGAGAAACAGAAGTTACACACACATAGTAAAATCACAAGTAAAATAATATTTGTCTACAAATTGAAAGTTATTTCCTAGTTAGGGGTTGAAATTCAGGAGACCCACTTTTCCATTTAAGCATGTGGTAATTCCTCAAGTATCTAGAACTAGAAACACCATTTGACTCGGCAATCCCATTACTGGGTATATACCCAAAGGATTATAAATCATTCTGCTTTAAAGACACATGCACACTTATGTTTATGGCAGCACTGTTCACAATAGCAAAGACTTGGAACCAACCCAAATGCCCATCAATGATAGACTGGATAAAGAAAATATGGCACATAAACACCATGGAATACTATGCAGCCATCGAAAAGGATGAGCTAATGTCCTTTGCAGGGAAATGGATGAAGCTGGAAACCATCATTCTCAGCAAACTAACACAGGAACAGAAAACCAAACACTGCATGTTCTCACTCATACGTGGGAGTTGAACAATAAGAACACATGGACACAGGGAGGGCAACATCACACACTGGGGCCTGTCGAGGGGTACGGGGTTAGGGGAGGGATAGCATTAGGAGAAATACCTAATGTAAATGATGGGTTGATGGGTGCAGCAAACCACCATGGCACATGTATACCTATGTAACAAACCCGCACGTTCTGCACATGTACCCCAGAACTTAAAGTATAATAAAAAAAATCTTGTGTCTCTAAAAAATATACATATTTGGTGGTGATTTTTCTTTCTTATATATTTCTCCTAAGGGAATTCAGAGTTTTTATTCTGTTTATGTGATCATACCAACCAAAAAGCATTTTTATCCCTTACTGAGTCCTTTTCCTTCTAGTATTCCCTTTATCCTCCTCACTTTATTTCTTTCCATGGGATTTATCAGAATCTGATATTCTATATACTTTTACTTATCTTTTTTTATTGTCTGTTCCCCAACTAGAATACAGGCTCTTTAAAAACCAGGATCTTTGTCATTCACTCCTGTATTGATTTAATAATACAATGCATTACAAATAGAGAAGTAAATTCTGTGGTATGAATATCAAGTTTTAATAAATTTCTCCATACTGCATATGGACTTATAGAGATTTGTGCAGTGTTGATGTTGTTTCTCCACCATGATATATGCAGTTGATCATATCACTTTTGTGCAGAGACCATATTGCCCTGTGAGATAACATGTCAGGCTCAGAATGGCAGCTGCAGTCCTTTTACCAGATAGATTTAGAGCAGGCAAGGGTGATTAGCTTAACCTATGTCTTTCAGGAATAATAGATCAGAAATAATAAATTATGAATTAAAATCTTAATAGCCTACGGCTATTAAAAAGAGAATAAATCATTGATAGTTCACATGGGACCTGAAATCATGTGTCTGAACTCATAAGGATCAGGTTAACCTAACATGATCAGACATAAACATAGTGTTTTAATGAAAAATGTCAATTGATTTTTGATCACTTAATTGCCTTATAACTTTAATCCCACTGAAAGTCCTTAAAGTATCTGTGCATCATTACTAGCTATGGAAAAAATAAGCTGCTAACTTAGTGACAGAAGTTTACCTTGTTCCTGAATCTGAACCCCAAACAAATTGCATTTACTATAGTTCCATGTTGTTGTTCATAAACTGACCTCTTTATCTCACAAACCTGTTGTGTAGATTAAATTCAATAATATAAACTGTCAAGTACAATAAACATGCAAAGTACTATAATCATCGTAATCATTACAGATAATAATAGTAAGCACTCCTTGTACTGTCAAGTACAATAAGTTCGGTCAAATTCGTTGCTGGGTCCTCTTTCATTCAACATACTTTATGTGCTGGCCTATTTATAGGCCACTTGATAGACTAAATAATGTGACTTTTTTTTAAAAAAAGATTAAGTTATTTCTACGCTCTTGTGTATCATATTATTAATAATATGGTGGATGAATTTGTATGTTTTGTGTATGTTGTTGTCATGAGCTTAATCACTTTGCAGCAAAGGTTGCCTCCTCACAAAATGGTCAATGTCCTTAAACCATGTTATTAAGCAGATGATGGTAAGAGTCATGTACCAAAATTTAAAATGCAGATTACTTATCTCCTTATATTTTTTTCCTTTGTTGGAAAGAGACATACATTTAGTCTAAAGGAAGCAAGGCAATTGTCCTCCCTCTTTCTTTCTCTTGAAATTCCACCTCCACCTACTGCTATTCAAAGTGGATGGCCTTGTTTTCATTTTACAAGTTTATTAAAATGCTCTAGCAATAATGTATAGACATGAGTTTAAGGCTCATCATTTTATTTCTCCAATTCTATGTCCTTTATTTACTTTTGAGCTGTTTATTTGGGATATCTGCCTTGAACCATGTGTAGAGCACAAAGTCCTTATAAATATTTGCTTTTCGTTTCTGCAGGATTAGGTAAATTGATGTTTTTTAAAGGAAAGCACCACGTGGCCACTTAAAAAATTTAGTTAGCAACTCACCATCAAATATATCAACCATTCTGAAGAAAGCCAGAGATAACGATGATTTCCCACTGCCAGTGCGACCACATATGCCCACCTACGAAAACAGCTGACACTCAAAGAGAAGAGGACTCAGAAAAGGACAGAAGATTAGCTTAAGTTTTGTTTTTTAACTTAAGATATTATGATAAAACTGTAATTATGTTTAAATAATTACATTATAGTTACCATTTTTTCTTAGGTCTACATTATGAATTATTATCAAGATAAAAACAGGCTGGGCACAATGGCTCACACCTGTAAACCCAACACTTAGGGAGGCTGAGGCGGGTAGGTCACTTGAGGCCAGGAGTTGGAGACCAGCCTGGGCAATATTGCGAAAACCCATCTCTACAAAAAATACACAAATTAGCTGGGTGTGGTGGTGTGTGCCTGTAGTCCCAGCTACTCAGAAGGCTCAAGTGGGAGGATAGCTGGAGCCCAGGAGGTCGAGGCTGCAGCGAGCCGTGATCACGCCACTGCACTCCACTCTGGGTGAAAGAACAAGACCCTGTCTCAAAAAATGAAAAATAAAAATATAAAAACAGTTCTCACCAAGTCTTCCATGATTTCATTCTATTTATTTTTATTTTCATGTGATTGCCTTGCTTTTTCTTCATGGCTTTTTTTTTTTTTTACATTTAGTATATTGTTGGACTAACAAATAATGATTCCATGTTATCTGAGAAGTGATACTTTTATAACAAAAAGTAGAATGATTCCATTTTCTTCTGCCCACTTGTTCTTTTTACAGTAACTAAAAGAAGTCATTTGGGGACTAGAGTTATTATGAATGCAGAGGTTCCCAAGGGGATGGCTATTATGGCCAGGAGTCAGAAGACAGAAATTTTTAAAAACACGCCTATTGTTGACTTTTCTGATCTTCAAGGGAGACTAGTGAATTACAATATGACTTGGAGAACATGTACTGTACTCTGATCCTATCTCTCCCTTTTTTCTTTTATGCGGATAATTTGACCTACACCAGGTAGGGAATATACTTCCTTGGCTGGGAACTATGAAGAGCTTAGGTAGTAAAAAAAGCAGACTCCATCAGAGGTTTTATGTATACAACAAATCAAATGCAGTGATTTCATACCTTTTGTCCAGGTTTGATGTAAGCCTTGACGTGCTTAAGAACAGGTTTCAGATTATTTTCATATCTGACACACAGATCATGGATCTTGATCTCCCCTTCTTGTGGCCAGTGTTCTGGAACTTGAGAAGGATCTGGAGGATGGGATGGGGAAATAGACAGATAATAGGCAGATAGAGATTGATGTAGAAAGAAATGTATACATAGTTAAATACATTTATACATATATATATTTTTCTAAATTTAAAGTAATACTGAACCAAACTATGTGGCAGGTTGTTTCTTGTTTTTTGTTTTTTAGTTTAAATCACATTCAAATAAACACCTTTTGATTAAGCACTTTTAAGACAGTTTTTTTCGTGTTTGTTTTTGGAGCCTTAACCATCATCATCTCTCCTTAGCATTCTGTCACTCAATTCTATTCAAAGTGGATAGACATATTTCATTTCTGAATTGATTTATTTGTTCAGTCAGTTGGTCATTAAACACTTAGGTGCTTTAAATGTGAGAGGGGCTGTACAAGGTGCTGGGAATATGGAGGCGAAAGACACAGCTCGAGGTGCTTACTGTGTCCTTGGGAAAGTGTCCAGTAGGTCAGCACCTACAGTACTACATGGAGGCCCCATGATGAAGGCAAACCTACAGTGCTCTGGGAGCATGGATGGTGCTAACCTTGGAGGTCCAGGAGGGCTCCAAGAGGAAACAGTGCCTGAGATGAATCTTAAAGGATGGGAGATAGGGAAATTTATTTTAAATATACGTACATAGGAGAATAAAGAGGAAAAGAAAGCCTAGCATGTTAGTTTGGCCAGAGTAAAAGTGGTGCAGGTGGATGACAAGAAATGAGACATGATAGATGGGCAAGGGTTGGCTAATGAAGGGGCTCATGATCTTAGCTAAGTTTTCTGGATTTTGTCCTTGAAGAGCTAGATGGCTGTTGAAAAATTTAGGTAAAGGAATGCCTTTTAAGCTTGGAGATTTGCATTTAATGAAGATTATTCTGTCCTCAGTATTGAATTTCCTGACAGTATTATTCTAGCAAAGTTGGGAATCTCAGTCTGTATTTTAAGATCCAAATTTCTTGACATCTAAGTTAATAACGTCTTGAGAAAGAGAATATAATAGTTTATAGTTTAGGTCAGCAATTAATGTAATAAAGCCCAAATATTGTTATAAGTCTCTTTAAATATCATTAAATAAATATCTGTTTGGACTCTGGTTTTATCCAAGACTTTTCAGGCCTAAATAGTCACATCTTTTCAGCTGTACATAAGCAAAGCCAAGATGAGAGAGAGTTTTATGGATATTGAAGTGGAAAGCAAAAGCAGAAACAACAATGTGCCCAACACATACTAATATTTGTTTAAAATAAATATTTAAGTGAAACAAACAATATTTAGAGCAATACCCATTGTGCCTTCATAGTTCTCTGACTCCATAGTCAGGAAACTGTTCACCTTCTTCACTGCACCCATCTGGACCTCCAGGTCAGCCAAGTTCCTCACAACCCAATTCAAATAATTGGTTATCTGTGTCAGGTGATTAAAAAAATTTTTTTAAATAAATTAAAGTAAGAAGTTGTGGTTAATCACCGGAAATTTTGGAACGAGATAACTTGGACCATTAGTGTACATGTGTGATACAACTCATAAGTGCTACAGAATATTAGAGACCAAGGAGAATGTCATGCGATATATCAGCAAAGAAGGTGTCTGGTCCCTTCAAGGGTCCATAAGTGTCACTATTTTGTGAACTGTCCTGATTTCCCTGCATGATGGATAGTATACTCTTCTGTTTGCACTTATCTCATGTATATTCACATTCATTGTAGGCTGGTCCCCAACTGGGTTGTGTACAACTCAGGACAGGGATCCCAAACAGCTTGGAGAGTACTCTGACCACAAGATCTGAGAACTTCTTAAAAATTGGTTCACAATGCTAGAAATGAATCCAAACTGTCCTATAAAGCTGGGTTTGGGCCCCAATCTACTATTATTTGCAAGATGTAATCTTGTTATGAATTTAAACCTTTCCTCTAATGTTCATGAATAAGAGTTGACAATAACTATAGTAGGCCCTCCAACACTGCACAAAATGAGATGTTTTTCCCTTTATTTCTTCTAAAAAAAATGGATACATATGCAGAACGTGCAGGTTTGTTACATAGGTATACGTGTGCCATGATGGTTTCCTGCACCTATTGACCCACCCTCTAAGTTCCCTCCCCTCACCCCCTACCCCCCAACAGGCCCTGGTATGTGTCATTCCCCTCTCTGTGCCCATGTGTTCTCAACATTCAACTCCCATTTATGAGTGAGAACATGCAGTGTTTGGTTATCTATTCCTGTAATATTTTTATCCATACCTACCGTAAGTGCATACAGAAGACCCAAGCCTACCAATCCAGAATTCGAAGACCCACTAATGGATGCTATAGATGCAGTGAGGACAATGCAAGCTCCCAGATAATCCTTTGAAAAAGCAAGAGAAAATGTTAAAAGGTTACTCCCAAGTTCTTAAACCAAATATTTCAATCAATTTACAGAGGTGATCACTAAGAGAATACACATCATTCCATGTGTGTCCAGTTAAGTTTCAGAGGAAGAATACCTAAGATGTAGAAGAATAATAGCTTGCAATATTAGAGCTGGAATGGAGAGTGATTCCATGCTCTCACTATATATATATATATATATATATACTCACTATATATATCTCTCTCTCACTATATATATACACACACATATATACACATATATATATACACACATATATATATACACACACATATATATACATACACACACATATATATGTGATATGGGTTCAGAGAAGTTAAACATCTTGCCAGAAGTTAAGCTACAATTGGTGGCACAACGAGGATCAGATGTAGCGTTTACTTTTTTTTTTTCCGACTTTCTACTGCATTATGTTGCCACACAAGCAGTTATTTTTGGACCTGGTTTTTTTTGGACCTGGTTTTCTAGCTCAGATTCCATGTGTGTTTATGTCAGGATTGTGATTAGCTCCTTTGTGTCGTGTAGTGAGGCCCTTGCAGAAATTTGTCTGTGGTTAACTTGTTGGGATTTGTATTAGGTTGATGCAACAGTAATAGCAAAACCCACAATTACTTTGGCTCCAACCTGGTATTTGAACTTTTTGTCAACTAGCCGGGCTCAGAGTCTGGGACACTAAACCTACAGATTTCATGTAAAAAAGAATAAGCACTATGTTTGCTCAGACAATACAGGTATGGACATGTCTTAATGTATTTAAATAGTGCATGATTTAGTTATAAATTCTTTTCCAAAATTAAAACAATTCTTTAATAACAGCCATAGGTTCAAATAAAAGATGGGAACATCTGTCCATTTCCTAACGCTTTCTTTTTATCCCATTTCCCAACGTTCTTAGGTATTGTTCTGTCTCATCATTCAAAAAAGAAATTCTAAAAACTTCTAATGTTAATGTGTCACACATCCCCAAAGCAGGTAGAATTTCAGATATGCTCACTTTCTAGAATTATCTCAAGTCTCATCCCACTGATAAACTCCTTCTCTAGATAGATTTGTCTCTGGTGCCTCAAAAAAAATCTCACAACTAGATGATAACACATTAATGACAGTAATGGAATGTTGAACATGCTGAAGTCAAAGAATGAAGATGTTTCTCAAATGAGCTCACATGTATACATTCCTTTCTCTTTTAAAAACAGCTCCAAAGATCAAACTGTTGGAGAACAACCAATGATCCCAGCCTTGGAATCAAAATCTGGGTTCAGACACTGACTTTGCCAGTTACTAGTTAATGAGCTTAGACAAGCAACTTAAAACCCTCTGAGACTCAATTTCTTCCTTGGAAAATAGAAATGATATTTAATTCACAAGGATTTTTAAAGGAATAAAAATGTTAAATACCAGTTAGATTTCCCCATCTCCACATACCAGAATGTCTTTTTTTTCCCCTTTGGATAATTTTCAAATGTTTAAAGCAAACTTAAAAATTTGTATGCATCATAAAACATCAAAGGTTAAAGCAGGCACTAAAATTTAATTCCATATTGATGCTCATGATCTTTACAAAGATTAAAGGAAAAAAATCACATAGAGTTAATCCTTTGAGGCAATAAATTTCACAGAGGTAGTAAATACTTTTTTGATTGCCTCTTCTGATGTATCCTTTTTTTAACAACTTGCCACACCCCTACTAGACTGTTCTTCCTCTTTTCCTCTTTATTTGAATTAACTACATGGATGCAGAGAATAACCAGTCTGGGCTGCTCTTCTGCAGTTTATACATGCCAAAGTGCTCCCAAATACTTCTAAAATATTTACAGCAATATCAATGTTTTCCTTTCAGCCATTTTGTATAAAGTTAATACTTTCAAATTTATGTTATACATTTTTATTTCCATATTATTTTTTTCTAAAAGTCTCACAGAGTTTCTGTAATAAGTTGCAGAAAGTAAATTAGTACCAGAAAATCCTTCCAGCAAGGTATGTCTGGCTTGACATTAAAAAAAATATGTCATCTGGCTTCTGAGAAATTTCTGTGAGTGGTGTATATGTTAAGAGTTTGAGGCAAGGTACTTCTTTCATTAACTTCTGTTCTCTACCTCCTGCCAGCTGACTTCATCCATTCATTCATACATTCTTTAAAAAATGTAAGTCAGGTCATATAACTCCCCTGTTTAGAATTAACAGTGCCTTCCTATTATAATACATTCAAACTCAGATGGATGACAAAGCCTAATATATATAGCCTATATATATATAGGCTATATATATATATAGCCTTATCCAGACTACATGTCTGGATTTTGTACCCTGTCTACTCTGACCTCATCTGAGATTACTTTCCTGCTCCTTCACTATACTCCAACCACACTAGCCTTTTTCCTATTCTTGGGAATACATCAACTTTGTTTCTGCCAATGGCTGCCTGAAATGCTTGTCAATAGGTCTCTGATACCTGGCTCCTTCCCATCATTTGAGGTTCAACTGAAACATCACCTCCTTGGAAAAGTCTTCCTTTCTTGGTTCCTAACTCCAGCCCTGTGGCTCTTGTCTATCCCATCGTCCTGTTTTATTTTCTTCAAAGCACTCCGAAGTGTATGAAATGATCTTATTTGCTTATTTGTTTACGTGGTTATTGTCTACCTACTCTCATTAGAATCTACGTTCCATGAGGACAGGGTCTTTGAATTTTTACCATTATTATCTCCAGCAATAGGAATAATGCTAAATACATTGATTATAAAGCTTCAGTACTTGTTTGTGGAGTAAATGACTACATAAATTCACCCCTTCATAAAACATTCACTGAGTTTTTCTATGAGCTGACAATTTTCCAACTTAGGACTTCTCCCGACTTTGCTTTTAGGATTTGTATGAATCATTTAAGTCTCTACCAATCTCATTTCCAGATTTTAAGAGCTGAACATGTAAAGATACTACAGGCGTACATATTTTGATAAAGTGGGGAGTCCAACACCGAGTTTTATAATCATTTAACTCCCATGTCCATTTAGAACTGTAATACGACTGTCTCTTAAAAAGCTTTGCTATGTTTAAGTGTTATGAGTTATTTCCTTTTCTAAAGTGAAAAGTACTTTTACCTAAGCCATGAATTTCATCATTCAGTTCCAAATTATTTTATATATATATATATATATATATATATAACTATTTTAATTGTGAGAAAAAAACTCACAAAATGCTGTTGCTGTGTTTTTTATAAAGAACAGATTTGGACAAAATAGAACAAGGTCATAGCTGACTGAAATATCAAAAATCACTGGGTCTAAATAAATGGAAATTAAACAGTAGGAGTAATATGAATATAAATATAATAAAGGAAATGTAAAACATTATGCAATCAATTTCTCTATTTAGTTTAGTTTACTATGGAAATCTTTGTATTCTATATTGGGCTCCTGAATTTACCCACTGTAAAGAATAACATGGTAGATTTGATTAGAAGATAATTTAAACTATTTTCTATTGAATTAAAATGATAATTCTGGTAACAGGTAGGTAATCTTATTCTGGCAAAAGGGCCAGCAAAAGAAGTGAAAACAGATGATGGGAGAAAAAGGAGAAGACTCATCAATAAGTTGTAGTCAATATATATTTTCTGGGCCCCTTTCACGTGGTTAATGTTTTCAAAACTACTTGTATAATTTTCAGTATGATCACTAGATATTATTAGTTATTAGGCCAGCAATCCAAATGTGCTCAAATTCATATATTAAAATGTTTTAGAAATATTATTTTTGACCCTTCAGCAAAAGAAAGGCATAGCTTTTTGAGGTACATTTTATAGCAAAAATCTTCAGAAGAGGAACTGATTTTCAAAATCTACAATCAACTAAATTCAAATAGATATTATAGCTTGAAAGCCAATATATCTATAGTTTAGTATATATAACAAAGTTATTTTATTATAAAAATATTTTTAAACTTTCTTTTTAAAGAAAAAGCCATTCAGGCTGTCTTTTAATTTTACTAACTAGATACTTCCCAGCTCACTGCTGGATTACTACCACTGCTAAAAACTGTTTTTTTTTCTAAAGTACTGGAAATATTTTAGAGACTACTGATCAGAATTTTATCTTGATTTGCATAAGGGATGAAGCTCCTTTGTGTACTACACTTTTCAAAAAATATATAGCAAAATCACTAAATTTCAATCACTTCTCTTCAAATATTACAGTAGTATAGAAATGTGAAATTAATAGCTAACATAAAAGCTTTTGTGGCCAGGTGCAGTGGCTCATTCCTGTAATCCCAGCACTTTGGGAGGCCAAGGCGGTCAGATCACGAGGTCAGGAGATCGAGACCATCCTGGCTAACACGGCGAAACCCCATCTCTACTAAAAACACAAGAAATTAGCTGGGTGTGATGGCAGGCACCTGTAGTCCCAGCTACTCGGGAGGCTGAGGCAGAAGAATCGCTTGAACCCGGGAGGCAGAGGTTGCAGTGAGCTGAGATCATGCCACTGCACTCTAGCCTGGGTGACAGAGTGAGACTCCGTCTCAAAAAAAAAAAAAAAAAAAAATGCTTTTGTTAGGTCTCCGATGTTCACTTCTTTTACTGTTAAACTTAACAAGTTTAATGAATCACAAAGTGACCCTACGGTTACATCTTTCCATTCCTCTGCAAATATGTGAGTAGCAAACAGCTTAGAGGCAATAAACTAAGAAAGGAGAAGCAGATGGTCTGCATAACTTTCACAGAAGACAGCAAATACTTAGGGATCACTAATAGCATTTATTCTACTGCTATAGTCTTACACATCCTAAGCAATCTACTCAGTGAAAACCACCTTCCATCCAAATGATACAATGAAATGGGAGATTCAACTTAGGAAACAGAAGTTACGACACAGATGAATTATCTATGTTCAAAAGAGGGCTTTTATCTGTAGAATAGTAAATTAGAACTTCCATCAATTCTGTGAATTCAATACTCCCCACCAGAAGATTCCCACGTTGAAAGAGAGGTCTCTTTTCAGATTTCTAGTGATTCAAAGACATCTATCTATATTTGGAATTCTAATGAAAACTGTAATTCTCTATAAGGCAGCCTTGTAAATAGTTAATAGCAACTGAAAAGTATGTGATCATTCTCCTTCATATAGCACTCAGGAGCACATTATGGTACCACTGGGTGTCTGCAAGAATATATTAGGGCCTCCAAATTACGAGATCACTGCATCCCTGTCTGTCGTTGAATTGTGAACACACAAAAAAGCAGTGTTGTCTCACAAAATAGACTCTTGTGCAAGCTCACCCTAAAGACCATTTTCACTTTAGCCTGTTGACTCTAAAGTATTTATTTTTGGCTTCTTCGTGTGAATTTTCTTTTATCCTTTCACCACACAGCAAGATAAAGCCTTGGAAAGACAGCCTTTAGATAAAGTTACACCATTTTTGCAACTGAAAACACCAATGCCAAAGAACTGGAATTGTTTAGTGCAAAGGGATGAAGAGAAAATACTGTGCTGAACAAGAGGACGCAAGCAGCAATCAGAGGTTGGGCTATAGTGACACATTGCACTCAACCGTGGCCGGCTTCACTTGGCACCCAGAGGAAAAACAGTCCCCTGTGCTGCCAAAGCAAGTCCAGTGGCCAGCCACAGTCTAGCCGCTTTCTACCAGCCAAATTATTTTATTCTTTTAGTCTCTTGTCCTTTTATGATTTGAGTGTGTTATGGCCTTTATTTTTTTCCCAATTCAAAATGAATATGACATGAATACGGTGGGCAAGGCTAGATCTTCCATAGGGAAAACTATTTGCGTAGACAAAGAGGAAAAAATCATGATTGTCTTAACTCTTACTTAACATGACTTGGAAAAGAAAAGAAAGCTCTATATTTTTTTAAAAACATAAACAATTATTTTGAGATACGTTCCATCAATATCTAGTTTATTGAGCGTTTTTAGCATGAAGGGGTGTTGAATTTTATCAAAGGCCTTTTCTTCATCTATTAAGATAATGATGTGGTTTTTGTCATTGGTTCTGTTGATGTGATGGATTACGTTTATTGATTTGTGTGTGTTGAACCAGCCTTGCATTCCAGGGATGATGCTGACTTGTTCGTGGTGGATAAGCTTTTTGATGTGCTGCTGGATTCGGTTTGCCAGTATTTTATGGAGGATTTTTGCAATGATGTTCATCAGGGATATTGGTCTGAAATTTTCCTTTTCTGTTGTGTCTCTACTAGGTTTTGGCATCAGGATGATGCTGGCCTCATAAAATGAGTCAGGGAGGAGTCCCTTTTTTTCAATTGTTTGGAATAGTTTCAGAAGGAATGATACCAGCATCTCTTTGTACCTCCAGTAGAATTTGGCTGTGAATCCATCTGGTCCTGGGCTTTTTTTGGTTGGTAGGCTACTAATTATTGCCTCAATTTCAGAACTTGTTATTGGTCTATTCAGGGATTCAACTTCTTCCTAGTTTCGTCTTGGGAGGGTGTATGAGTCCAGAAATTTATTCATTTCTTCTAGATTTTCTAGTTTATTTGCATAGAGGTGTTTATTGCCTTTTCTGATGGTAGTTTGTATTGATGTGGGATTAGTGGTGATATCCCCTTTATCATTTTTTATTGTATGTATTTGATTCTTCTCTGTTTCTTCTTTATTAGTCTGGCTAGCAGTCTATCTATTTTGTTGATCTTTTCAAAAAACCAGCTCCTGGATTCACTGATTTTTTGAAGGGTTTTTCATGTCTCTATCTCAACATATGAAAAAAAGCTCCTCATCATCACTGGTCATTACAGAAACGCAAATCAAAACCACAATGAGATACCATCTTATGCCAGTTAGAATGGCAGTCATTAAAAAGTCAGGAAACAACAGATGCTAGAGATGATGTGGAGAAATAGGAACACTTTTACACTGTTAGTGAGAGGGTAAATTAGTTCAACCATTGTGGAAGACAGTGTGGCCATTCCTCAAGGATCTAGAACCAGAAATACCATTTGACCCAGCAATCCCATTACTGCATATATACTCAAAGGATTATAAATCATTCTACTATAATGATACATGCACACATATGTTTATTGCAGCGCTGTTCACAATAGCAGAGACTTGGAACCAACCCAAATGTCCATTGATGATAGACTGGATAAAGAAAACATGGCACATATACACCATGGAATACTATGCAACCATAAAAAAGGATGAGTTCATGTCCTTTGTAGGGACATGGATGAAGCTGGAAACCATCATTCTCAGCAAACTATTGCAGGGACAGAAAACCAAACACCGCGTGTTCTCACTCATAAGTGGGAGTTGGACAATGAGAACACATGGACACAGGGAGGGGAACATTATACACTGGGATCTGTCAGTGGGTGGGGGGCTAGGGGAGGGATAGCATTAGGAGAAATACCCAATGTGGATCACGGGTTGATGGGTGCAGCAAACCACCATGGCATGCGTATACCTATGTTACAAACATGCATGTTTTGCGTATGTATCCCAGAACTTAAAGTATAATTAAAAAAGAAAAAGATAAACGAAAATTGGATGAGGTTCAGAGAACTTCCCAAATTCAACAAAAGGTGTTCCTACTCTGGTTGCTCTCTCTTCTTTCTTGAGATTTTCTGTCAATAGCAGTGACATGGCTTAGGAAAGTTAAAACTAGGCATAAAGAGGAAGGGAGGGGAAACATAGCCACAGAAAGCAATGATATCATGTTTTCTCCGGTTTCCATTATGGCTCTGAGTCCACGAATTAGAGTTGGTGAAATCTGTGTGAAGAAATCCTGCTTGCCTCTTCTAATTTATTCCCAATGAAGTGACCTTCTTTATACCATTTTGGTTTCATTCCTGCTCTGGGAACTCTAAGAATATTTGCTAGAAGCAGATATTTATGTGAACTTACTGAGTAATACGACAAAGAGGGGGTTGTGTTGATACCATAGATAAGATCAATGCAGATGTACTGGGCCAATTAGAAATTTTCATTACTTTAAAAAAAAAAAAGACTTACAAGGCAGAATATATCCAGCTGTGGGGTGTAGAGAACAGTTCACACCCTAGTCTCCAAGGTCCTATATCTCAACTTCATTTTTCTCACACAAGATCCAGGTATTCCAAACTAAAATTCTGTCTCCAGTGATGTGGACATGCCCACAGAAACACAGTAGTAATGAGGTCATTTATATGTGCACAATTGAGAGAAAAGGTTATTTCTCAGGAGAAGTCATTTACCTTATTTAACACTCCTACTGTGGCATATGTTCTTGGATTATAGTATTTATATTTAAATACACCTGGTTCCAGTGAAAACTCTCAGTTCACTTAGAAGAGCAGAGCGACAGTGAATCTGACTGGTCTCACAATGGATCTCTGAGATTGTCTAGAGGGGTGTGTATGTGTGCGTGTGTATACGTGTTTATCCATATAAAGTTACTGACATAAATACAATGGATGGAGGCAAAGCATATACAAAGGACCTTGAACCTTGACTTCTGTCAGCAGATATGCCTGGAACCTTGAAATAAATCAACAAACATTTCTTGCCAAAATATATCTTTGCCCATCAGAAATGAAAATAAAATACTCCTTAATCTTTTGTATTAATTTTTAAGGGAGAGTTCTAGTAATAAGACTAGACTGCAAATCTTGGAAGGATTCTAATACACAGAAAGCAAGGAGAAGACATAGTAACAAATGCATTAAAAGTCACCAAATGAATGGCCTGTTCTGCCCTTCCTGTTTCAAGTGTCAGTATTTTGTTTTTTGCAGGTGGAATTCAAGATATAGAGTCTATTATATTGAGGCAGGTTCAACTGCTTTTTCACGTGGGGGTTAAAGTACTGGGTTATGAGTCAAACTAAACTAAACCATTTTGAGTTTGGCTGCTGTTCCTTTCTAATTTTTCCTGACCTTCCCTTTCTTGGCAGTCTTAAGGCTCTAATATCTTGTCTTCTGGCTATGAGAACAGAGCATATGGTTTGCTTGAAGATTCTTGTTCAACACTTATCCATTAATCTGACAGCAGGAAGTGCTAAAGAGCAGAAACAGGAGTCGGTCAGACTCTCACCTCAAGTCCAAGGCTAATATGCTTGCCCCTAAAAGACATACTTGATCTTCAAGTTCAGGAAAACCAGATACAAAGGTAACTGCTAACATTTCTCCCTGATGATTTTGGGACATTCTTTCAGTAAGCTATTCCATCAGTAATTATATTATTCATATATGATTTTTTTCCCTTATAGAACAACACACACACACACACACACACACACACACACACACACACACACACTCACATATCAAAACAAGGAATTATGGAATTATGGTTTGGATAGGGTTTGGGAATAATGTTTTGGTTTTGTGATAAATCCTAAGTAACACTTCACTTGCCTTTATTTATCTATACGTAATTCCCAAGAAACTCTGCCCTGCCTTCTTCCAACTGTCACAGCTACCTGGAGGGAATTTATCAGCAACCAATACTTCTATTAAAACTTTGTGAAAAATAACTATGCTGCGCTGTTGAATAATTTCTACATAATGACTTAATATAGTTGAGGAGAATCTCTGTAAACCAGTGAGAAATCATGATAATAAAAGCTCACAAGGATGTCCAAGATTCTCAGTTAATCTGTATCCATCAATCAACTACTCAGATTTTAATTTGGGCTGCTTCATTTCTATTAAATTCCCTTTACCATCTTCCTTCTCTTTTCTGTTGTGTTTTGAAAGAAAGCCTATATGTTAGTGAAACGCAATTAGTGGAAATAAGATTCTCCCAATAGTAGAGATAAACATGCTTTTTCTTTTCAAAACCCACAAATACCTATTTAAAAAATTACACTCAACTCACCATTACCATCAAAGTAGCTTATCCATGTTCCGGATGGCACAGACTACAAACTATATTCCTTGCCTTCTGGAATGTCTTTCTCATCTCTCCTACTTGATACTCCAGCTCATTGGCTTATGAACCCCCTACCAGGGCAGGTACCATTCATTATTCATTCATAAAACATTTCTTGAATGCATTCGCCAATCAGTGTAGTAGGGGATTTATGTTACTTTTAAGCCACTGCCCATCCAAGGTACAAGGTACACATTCTTATTTTACAGATGAGGAACTGGGACTAAAATTAACTTGCTAGACCAAGTCTGTGTGATGCCAAAGCTTGTGCTTGTTCTTCTACATTATGCAAGACAGAAGGCAACAGATGATTAACTGTAGTTTTCTACATTTTGTACTAACATGACCCTCCACTGGCTGAAAATGTAGAAAGCTGCCATCCTTCCAGGCAGGACCAACTCAGTGAAGGAAATGAGTACATCTGTTCACTTGCCAAATGTGGTCTTTTGGAAAAAAAAAAATTGAAGTTATACAAATATTTGCCATTCCATTAACTTATGTGATCTAGAAACTAATGAACACAAAATGAATTTTTGCTTTTTGGGCTATTTGTCTTGTCATTAGCTAAAACATTATGACAAACTTCATCTGTAACATAAACAAACCTGAGCTATTTTAAAGTCCAGAAAATGTGAAGCTAGTGCCGAATTTCAGTGGAAGACTAATTTTTACAACTGTCTGCCTCTTTGCAGCAGGCGTCTTCTCTATTTGGTTTCCATTTCGAAATCATGAAATGAACGTACCGTCCTGACCTCCAGCCATCTGTTGGCAGCTGAGAGAAATAAGTAGGCAATGTTGTTTGTATCCGTCAGTTCTAGCATACGTTGTTTAAATCTGGTTTCATGTCTGCAGAAAACAAAAACACGATGTTAACTACACAACAGGAGAGGTAATAAAAAAGTCACACTTACTACTACACTATTTACTCAACACAGTGACAAACTGATGGCATGGAATGATCAGTAAATAGATTTTTTTTTTTTCCCAGATGGAGTCTTGCTCTGTCACCCAGGCTGGAGTGCAGTGGTGCGATCTCAGCTCACTGCAAGCTCCGCCTCCTGGGCTCACGCCATTCTCCTGCCTCAGCCTCCCAAGTAGCTGGGACTACAGGCGCCCGTCACTATGCCCGGCTAATTTTTTGTGTTTTTAGTAGAGACGGGGTTTCACCGTGTTAGCCAGGATGGTCTCGATCTCCTGACCTCATGATCTGCACGCCTTGGCCTCCCAAAGTGCTGGGATTACAGGCGTGTGCCACTGCGCCCGACCCAGTAAATAGATTTCTACTTCAAAATAAAGACCAGCTGCTACTGCTCTTTGCATTCTTAGTAGAGATGGTGTGGTCAGGTGTTTATTTCCTTTCTTATACCCTTACTAGGAAAAAGAGTCCTTCTAATGACAGCATTGTATTAAAGATCAGTTCATAAATTTCCACATAATTATTGTAGCCATGAGAATAAGGCATAGCCTACTACATTAAAAGGGCCTTACAAAAACCAAGATAAATTGTGTAAAAATGCAACTCTACCGACATTTTGTGGCATTTATTTTACTTTTCCAAACAACACAGTTAGAGTTGGGTAGGAAGTGCTGGATCAGAACCAGGGAAGACAGAAAACTATGCATTTGCAACTGGCAAAAATATACTTTTAAAATTATCTTTTTGCCTAATATTTCTGGGAACCAAAGAAAAAAACTGGGGTGGCAACAAGTAGAGGATGGGGGACACTAGAGATGATGGCAAATGTTCTACACCCCCAAATTCTAAAGTATTTGTAAGGATGGTCATTGCATAAAAGGAATTTGGTCTGTGTACTTTCAGGGTTCTATGATATATATCGTTTGGATATTGATCTTCAACAAATTAAGTTAATTCTTGGTGCTCAATAAAATCACACCAAATTCTGTGTAACCCATTTTATAAATAAAACTGTTACTAAAAGCCCTATCCATTTAAACATCTGAGCCAATATCTCAAAGAAATTCATGCTACATGGTAGAAAAATTCTTCTCTAAATCACAACAATAGTCTCTTTTTATTTCTCAATTATTTTTCCTGAATAACAGAAATGTTGGAAGGCTGGATAATATAATAAAAATAACTGGTTTGAAGGTGGGGAAAATACCAAATCAAAACGTGATTTATTCACTCTCTGCAGCCGCGGTTTGTCTTATAGAAACCTCCCATCTATGGGTTATGTTTGCAAGAAATAAGCAAACTTCATCTGACAGAATGGCAGTGATTCTTTCTTGATAAAAGACTTCCCCCACTCACCTCCCCAGTTGTTAAGTAAAATTGTAAAAATGTATAATAAATCATCACATGTCAAAGAATGAAGATATCCTGGGTGGGGTGTTCATTTGGCCCACTGAAGTAATCCATACAGGCCAATATAAAGCAGATGCTTGATATCTATCCAATCAATCTGATCACTCCAATATGTCAAAAAAGATAGATAATTCAGTCAGACAGGAAGCTCTAATCTACAATAATCAGAGAACTCAGCAATCATAGCCAAGTAGTTACCTCACTTTGAGTTGAGTATCCATGACCCAAATGCCATGCTGCCATGCAGGGGAGGACCTGGCCTGAATGGCAACACTCTGCTGTGGGACTAAGCAGTCCAAGCTTACCCTCCAGCTGGCCTTTTTAGGGATGAATATAGAGAATAACTAAAGAGTAGGGGGGATGTTCAAAGGGTTATGGAATTTACTGAAACAATGAACATGAACCATAAAGATTATCTATCTATCTATCTATCTATCTATCTATCATCAATCTATCTATCTATCATCTATCTATCATCTCTCTATATACACACACGCAAGGCTCATATTTTTTTTTTTTTTTTTTTGAGGCAGTCTCACTCTGTCGCCCAGGGTGGAGTGCAGTGGCTCGATCTCAGCTCACTGCAACCTCCGCCTCCCAGGTTCAAGCGATTCTCCTGCTTCAGCCTCCCCAGTAGCTGGGACTACAGGTATCTGCCACCATGCCCAGCTAATTTTTGTATTTTTAGTAGAGATGGGGTTTCACCATGTTGGCCAGGATGGTCTCGAGCTCCTGACCTCAGGTGATCCATCCACCTTGGCTCATTCTTTTTTGTACCTGCTAGGTACATGTTTGGTAGATTTTCATCCATTCATTCAGGAGCATTTAGCAATCATCCACTGTAAGCAAGACATTATGCTAGACACTGAGGATATAGGAACAAGACATGACCTACTCCCTTGAAGTGTCAACTGTCTAGTGAAGGGAGGAAACACAGCATTAACAAGTAAAAATGGTGCAACACACTAGCTATAAGGACCTTATGCGCAAAATGCTACACGAACATAAAGGAAGGGCATGATTTGCACCAACCAGAGGATCAGCATGGTAGGAAATGGAGTGAAGGGTGGAGAGAGAGGAAGGGTTAAGCAAGGTGTCACAAAGGACAAGGAAGATAATCTGAGTGAGGTTTTTAAGGGATAAGCAGAATGTTTTTGGTGAACAAGGCATTCTATGCAGCAGGAACAATATGAGAAAAGGCACAGAAATGAGAAAGCGCCACATGTTCCGGGGCTTGAGACAGGTTCTTCTCCCTAGAGGACTGTGTGATGGAGAGATTGGAGATGAGGCCAGGTGGACCAAAGCCAGTGGACTACATTTGAGATGAACCTCAAACACTTGATTCTGACAAAGTGCTTTATCTGGAACACTTTTGACTCTTCCTCTAGTTTTGGGATATTGTTTCAGATCCACTCTTAAAGAGTTTGTAAATGGAGTTGGCAATAGTCTGAGGCAGCAGAGGGGAGGGGTGAAAATGCAGTGAACATTCTTTCTGCGTGTTTCTATTTGGCAAGAAACCTTCTGTTTTCCTAATGGAAACTTTGACACACTCAGCCTGTATCTTTTCATCCATATCCAGCTCATCTTCTGAACATTCTTAGACCTTTATTCTGTCAGACAAGAAAAAAATAGGAAAGGTCACTAAAATCTCAGTCTAATTTAACTGTGATGCTTTCGTGGTAAACTACTTGAGGGAGTTCATTGCTTCATGTAAGTACACCACGAACCCTCAATGCAGGGGAGGAAAAGCAGCCACATCAGTAAATATTAACTTTCCAAAGAGTTCAAGACTCTGGGGACTCCAGATAGCTTGAAAGAAAGGAACAGATGGATGGAAAAAGACACATTCAATTCCTGACCACAAGTACCAAATGTAAGGATTCTAGAATTTTATCCATGGCAGCAGGGCCATCCCCACATTTTCAAGACTTCTTTTGGGCTTAAAAATGCTGATATTTATGACAGTTAACAAAAATGCTTTACGTCCCTAATCATCAGAGAAATGCAAAGTAAAATCACAATGAGACACCACCTTACCCCTGCAAGAATGACCATAGTTTAAAAATTAAAAATGAACTCTGGAGGATCTAAACCTGGATTAGATCATGCAGGTACTTCCAGATAGAAATTGAGTTGTCTTTTGTTTCTTCCAACTATAATTCAAGCATTGAAATTTAACATAATATTTTGTTCTACTTACAGCTACCTAGAAGTTTTCCTAATGTAAAATTAAAGATAGTAATGCTAAATTATGCTCATGTGTCTAGGGGAGAACGTAAATGAAAAATCTGAATCTTGATTCTTGGTCAATTTCTTCTTTCATTCTAAATCTTCCTCATTCCCTTCACGATGCTCTGCCTTGTTCTTGTCCCCATCCCTCTCAGAAGATGACTTCCCCTGTCCTTCAAGGAGAAAACAGAGGCTGTTATATGTTGAACTCTTCAACTTTTTCCTGAATCTATTCAGATCCTTTTCATACCTTCATAGAGGAGCTATGTACCAAATACTCTTCAAGCTGAAGTGGTCTTCACACTTGGGCACTTAACATACTCCTGCTAATCTGCTGTAATAATCTTCTCTGTTAACTGTCCCATCCCGCCTATATCTCCACTTCTTCCCTTCAGTCTTTGAAAATGTCTAGTTCATTATCCTCTTAAAAATGAAAACACAATAGTGAAAAAGCTCCTTCTTTTAGTTAGCTCTCCTAAACTCCTTCCCACCTCAGTAAAACTCTTTCAAAAAGTAGTTTTTCCTTGCCATGTCCATGTTCTGATTTCCAATTAATTTTTTAACCCTCTGAATTTTGCCTTCAATTCTCTCCACTTTATCATTACTGTTCTTGCTAAGGTTATCAATAGCTTCATGGTTGCCATATCCAATGGACACTTTTAATTCTTTTTTATTCTTCTTTTATGTTGTTATTACTATTGACCATTCAATTTCTTTTTAAAATGCTCACTTGATTAACTCCAATGACACCACTATCCTGATTTTTTGCCTGCTACTTAGATGGATTATTTTCTCAACTGGTCTGAATTCCTCTCCCTTAGTAGGAAGATGGATTCTGCCCTATTAAGTGTTAACATTTGGCACTTATATGTCATTGAGGTCTTGGAAGGAAATGGACAAGACTGAATTAAGGTGCATTACAGTGGTGTTGCCTAGGGTAATATGCATCAAACACAGGTAGAGCAGTCCCTTAGGCTTTCCAGACCTGTCCTTGACCTGGGTAGAGCTGCTACAGGTAAAGGTTTACTTACCAGAAGGTGCCATTTGGATAAAGGGCTATCAGAAATTTCAGCTGACCACTTAATGGCCTTTAATGGCCTCTAGGGAGGCAAAGTGCTTGGGTGCTGGCCTCTCCTATCTGGATATATGTGTGTGTGTATATATATCCATTTGGTATTTGTGGTCAGGAATCGAATGTGTCTTTTTCCATCCATCTGCTCCTTTCATATTATATATCCAGAAGAATAAAAGTGGGGCTGAAAATGATATATATATGACTTATACATATAGCATACATAACATTATATATATACACACACACACACACACACACACACAAACACACAGAGTGCACACATGAGGAGAGAGCCCAGTGAACTGATCTTTGCCACCATTAACTTCTCACTCATAGGATAGTTGATCTTTACAGGGACCAACTTGCTAAAATAGTAGTCACAACATCAAGATTGCCAAGACGTAGACCCTCCTCCCACAAACAAGGCATTGGTTTGGATTTGATGGCATCAGGCTGGCCTGTGTTGGGGTTGGCCAGAAGCAGGAGGAGCTCAATAGGATTTTTAGTTGAAAGACTGAGACCATGACAAGGGGCAACATCAACCCTTCCCCTTTACTGAGCAAGCTGACTGGGAACAGAATTCAAACAGTCTGTCCAAATTAGGAGGGCTGGAAGCAGATGTTGAAGTAAACAGCCATGGAGATATTAGCAGAAAGTAGTAGGTTGAGCAATGAAGTGTCCTTTAATTTATTCAAAAAACATCTGGACACCTACTATGTGACTGACTCTGTCAATATTCTAAAGATTAAGATGAAGGACACATTACCAGCTCTTAAGTAGCTCCCAATCTTGTAGAGGAATGCAAACACACAAACAGTTGATTATGATGCAGTGTGCTAAGTTTAGGATGCAACTTAACAGAGATCTAAGAAGGACATGGACTCTACATTCTAACATTCAGAGAAGGCTTACCACAGTAGATGATAATCATGGACTGATATTTCAGCAATGAGATGGGCACTGGTTAGCCAAATATAAAAGGATATTGGGAGGGACAAGTAATACAACCTATCTTACTCTTAACCTAAGAGGACCAGCTTTGTTTAATGAGGCAGCAATTGGCAGATCATATTTTCCACAGGATCTTTTTTATCTACTTGTTCTTTAAGTGCTGGTAGTCTGAAATTTTTCTGCAAGCTCCTCTTTTCTTAATCTACACCATCTCCCTCAGCAATCAAATCCATGGGCAAAACTTTATTATCCATAAAAGAATGATACTCAAACCTGTATCTTCTGCCGTTAGATATCTCTTAGACATCAGACCTGTATACCAAAATGATCAAAAAAATGTCCCGCTGGATATCTCATTACTACCTACACCTGTTCATAACCAGACTCATGAACTCCTTCTCCAATCCTCCACATCATCTTCAATTTCCTAACTTGGAAAACTACCTACTCATGGGAATCAGAAACTTAGAAGGAATCACCTTCAACTTCTCCCTCAACCTTACTCTTCACATTCAATTTGCCCCTAAATTTCATTGTTCCCACTTCCTAAATATTCCTTAAATCTGTGCTTTCTCTCCCGGTCCTTAGTTCCTTATCCTGCCTTTGTAATCTCTCATGTGGACCACTGCAACAGCCTCCTGGAGTCTCCTTGCCTTGGGCGTTAACCATCCCCAGTTCATAGTAGTATCCCAGAGTTATTGTGATGAACACAACTCTGATCATATCACTTTCCTGCTCAAAATTCTTCAGTGACTACCACACATTGAAAGAATCCAGTCTAAGTTATTTAAAGGTACTTATCAATGCCCTTTATGTACTGGCCTCTACTATGGTTTCAAGCCTCATCGCCATAGCCACCTTCTCTGTACTTAATCTATGTTCCAACAGTACTGGCTTCTTTTGATTTCCATATAAAATAGAAATCTTTATGTTTTCATACATCTGTTACATCTTCTTTGAATATTCTATCTCCTGTATCTGCCAGGTCAATTATTCCTCATTCAAAGATTTGTTTTTCAATAATTATCTCCCCATTCCTTCTAGACAGAGTGCTACCCTGCTCTCTGACACAGTTGTTTCTTGTGATATTAGACTATGTATCATGCCATGTTGCTATTTTTTTCTTAAACCCTCTCTTCTACTAGGCTATGAGCTCCTTAACACAGCCCATGTTAGCTACTTAGTCAATATATATTTATTGAGCACTTACTTAGTCCCAGGCACTTCTCCCAGCTAATGATGCTACAACAACAAAAAAAGAAAAAGCGTGGGATGATCTGATAGGGCTTACATTCCAGTTGGAAAGGATAGATAACTTGTAAACAAATAAAAAAGATGATTTAAAATACTCAGATAAATATCACAAAGGAAATAAAAAGGATAACATGGCAGGTGTATGTGGAGAGGATGCGGGGAGGGAGGGCAACAGTGCCACTTTTTGCTGGTTGGAAATGAAAGGCCGTGTCTTTTTAGTCTTTATATACCTACAGCAAGAATAGTACCTGGCATATGTTCAGTACTCAAATATTTCTTAAATAAATTGAATTAAAAGGACTTATTTGGTGAAAAAAGTAATCTTTAATACAGTGTACATATTAATACCAGTGATCATGCTGGTTATTGGAATATAAATTTCATGTTAATATCTACCTTCAATGTCAATAAATAATTTTGACATCTCCAATAAATGGGATTGCATATTATGATGGAAAAACATACCAGTGCAGAAAGCGTGAATGCTTCATGATGCCACCTACATAGATTATGTACACGTGCTGTGGAACATAATGTTTTGGATAGTTGTCTCTTTATATTCTACTCTGTGACCCAATTCTATATTTAAAAATAAATTTCATAGGTTAGAAAAATCTCTGGTTAAAATCTATATATACTTGCGAATAGGATTTCAGAAAGATATAACACTAAAATGTCAATTTTCTAGATTAAATGAAATATTCATTAATATCACCTTCTTTGCTAATCTGACTTGAACAGGAAAATTGGGATAGGTAATTTTTTGAAAGTAAACACTCTTGATCAAAAGTTTAGGTTATTCCTCTGTTTACAAACCTTGAAGAAAAAGGATTAAATTCTAAAACAACTTTGGTGTAATAGTATTCCTTTTGTGAGAATTATTATTACTGTTATTATTATTTATACATTTATTTTAACTTGTTTATTGGATGCTTCTTCAATAGTCAATGTGGTTAATACTTCACAGGGATAATCTTAACTAGTCCAATGACCCTAAGAAGCAAAATTGACTTTCTCCATTTAATAGATGAGGAAACCAAGGTTAGGGAATTCAGATGCCTTATCCTAGTCACACAGCTAGTATTTTTCCTATCTGTTGCTTCATCCTTTATTATAGTTAGCATTTTGGATGAGTAAACTCTAACTCTGATCATTTACACCACATTTTTCTTATTCCTGTCAGGCACACAATGGGGAGATCAAACAAAATGAAAGCAATGATCAGTTATTTGTAGAAAAATATTTGTTGATGATGTAATTGCCTAGTCAGCTAATATAAAAATGTGTTTACTCACCTAAAGGCCCGAATGGTGGTGAGTCCTTCTGCTGTTTCTGAGAAGTGACAGAGCAGAGGGAGCTGGGTACTATCGTCAAGTTCCTGGAGGTCCCTAGTAGAGAGAGGGGCAAAAATAAACTTCTTGTGCATCCAGACTCGAAGACTACCATGTTTATTCTTTAAGAGAAAGTTATTTTGTCACTGTATTTGTTTTCCTCATTGAAATTTTTTCCCCTAGCACTCAGTTAACAAAAACATCAACAGCTTACAATCTAAAGAGGAAGAGAAAGATGGGTATATAATGAATACAGGTAGAGGCTGAACATAATGTGTTGTACAAAACTATCATCTCTGTGTAACAGCCAAAGTAAACTGCTACAGGATTCAATGGAATGAGCACTTAATTCATACCTAGGACATTGGTGGGATTTTCCTTAAGCAGGTAGAATTTAGGCGAGACCTTAAGCTTGATGAGGGCTTCTACAAAATAGACAAGAAGAAGAATAACAAGAACAAGCACTGGTGTCTGAAGAATCTTGCAAGTTCAATCTGTCTGGTGCCCAGAGTCCTTTAGGGCTGTTGTAGTGGGAAGAGGCTATGTAAAGGATATGGCCTTGTAAGGGTGACAGTGGATTGTAGAAACATCCTTAATGGGCTGATAAAAAATCACTGAAGACTAGAAATAAGGTAATCTGGCCGGGCGCGGTGGCTCATACCTGTAATCCCAGCACTTTGAGAGGCCGAGGCAGGTGGATCACTTGAGGCCAGGAGTTTGAGACCAGCCTGGCCAACATGGCATAACCCTGTCTCTATCAAAAAATTAGCCAGCCGTGGTGGTGCACACCGGTAATCCCAGCTACTCAGGAGGCTGAGGCAGGAGAATCACTTGAAC
This sequence comes from Pongo abelii, assembly GCF_028885655.2. NCBI lineage: Eukaryota > Metazoa > Chordata > Mammalia > Primates > Hominidae > Pongo > Pongo abelii. The sequence goes on from NC_071995.2 coordinate 23,083,861, forward strand.
CCAAGAGGCAGAGGTTGAAGTGAGCCAAGATCACTCCACTGCACTCCAGCCTGGGTGACAAAGCCTGACTGCTGTCTCAAAAATAAAACAGAAAGAAGGTAATCAGAGCTGTCGTTTAATCCTTTAATCAACATAACTTGGGAGACAATGTACAGGATGAAAGAGAATGGGTGAGTGAGGAAGATCAGTTCATATAGTCCATATAAGAGGTTTTTAAAAAAATGTTCAGAATTAGTGTGATGCTGGTCAAGTTTAAAATAAGAAGTAGGGGAATGTGAGACAGTCAGAAGCAGCCCTATTTGCTGTAATGATCAGTTAGTTTTCACAGGGTGAACAAGAGTCACATATAGCTTGGCTATTTCTAGTTTAACGGACTTGAAAAGTGACAGTGCTTACCACAGTGGCAGTCAGGGGTACAGAAGACATTTGGAGGGAAAAGATAATGAGTTTAGTTTTGGGCACAGTGAGTTTGAATCCTTGCCTTCATGGAACTTCCATTCACAGTTTCTCTAAGGAACCACAGGTACATAAAACACAGACATATACTGAATGAATGGAAATGCCTGAATCTGACCCTTTTGATAAAGATATATTCATGACAACTTTTCTTTAAACCATATGAGCTAGAATTTATAGAAGATAGGCTAACAGTTATACCACATGTTTCAATGCATTCCATTTTTTACTTTTCAGACCTTTTTTCCTGCCCTTCTCTAGGTTTTTGGGGTTAAGATTAGAGAAGTAGTGTTGGCATTCACCTGTGAGGGTCAACTGAACGGATGAACATGGTTCCATAATCTTCAACAATTAACTTACGCCATTCCTGGCTGCCAGTGTAGTCTAGTTCCCAAAACAAATGCAAGTCTTTTCAAAGTAGAGTTTCTAAAATGGATTCCCTCATTCAGAATTTTCACATGGGGATTGGGGGAAAGAAAGATAGAAGGAATGTGAATAGTCTGTTATTTTTAAACATAAAACCAAATGGCTATTTGTAAATCTGACATAAGCAACAGGTGGTCACTACATTGAGGTTTGGAGTGAAGGAAAAATACTGTGGAAAGAGGAAGCTTTGTTTATAAAACTGTGTTTGATAAAACCAAAGAGGTGAGGGCACAGCTTGATCTTGTATTCTTCAAGAAGGAAACAGTTACTTACAAAGCTAAGCATGCATTTGATCCATGATTTTAAATATTCATTTTTTCAGAGCATTTCCTGTAGCTAGTTCCCCACTTAAGTTCTCTTTAGTGTATACAAAAATGGCGTGTTAAGCTGCCTGAGCTTTTCAACATGGATGAGTTCTAAAGAACCTCAGCATCTAGAAGGATCCTTGTCTGTGAGGTTTAATATCATATGGTTATATTTGCTAACTTTCAGATAATTTCAAACAAGAATAGTGTACAATCCATTGTCAATATTAATTCTTTAAAATAACCGTCCTCTCCATACTTTAGTCTCTAACAGATTATTCTCACTGATGATGAATAGAATTTACAATTCAAATTGGTAATGGACTAGGAATATTTTCCTAAACTTTGCACTCCATTTGTTTTGATAAAAGGCAATAATAGGACCAAATGAGTATGTGATTAAAGTAAGACACGACTGACATCAGTGTTGAGAAGGCAAGGACAGATTTGGAAACCATCAGCAGTAATGAAATAACTCTGAACCTCTTTGCCCCACCAGCAAGTAGACCAACAATAGTATCAGAAGAAAAGAAATGTGAATTGATTACTAGCTTCTCCGTTTTGATCAGAATTTGCTGCAAGCAAAGATGATGAGTCTAGGGATGAAAAAACAGACTAAATATGGATCCCTAACATTTCAAGGACCCTAATTCATAGCTAATAATAGAGAAACAACTATTTCTTCAAATTATGAAATGTTATATGATATATTCAGAGGTTCCCAACTACAATTTTTCTTTTCTTCTTATCTTCCCCTACTTTCTTTCACTTTCCTTGCACTCAAGTCATATTAACATTTTCAATTTCCTGAATAAACTCAATACCTACTTCCTTATTCTAGCACTTATCCACATATTAGGATTACTTTGTATATGTTTTATCTTCATTAGAGACTATACATTTCTTGAGAACAGGTCCTTGTCATATTGATCTCTTCACCTGTCAAGTGGCTTAACACAGCTATTTGCAACAATCAGTGCTTAGTATTTGTTGAAATAACAAACTTTACTATATACAGCAGGGTTTCAAAGTTAAACTGGAAATTTTATTTTATTATTATTATTTTTTTAAATTTTATTATTATTATACTTTAAGTTTTAGGGTACATGTGCACAACGTGCAGGTTTCTTACATATGTATACATGTGCCATATTGGTGTGCTGCACCTTGTCATTTAGCATTAGGTATATCTCCTAATGCTATCCCTCCCCACTCCCCCCACCCCACAACAATCCCTGGTGTGTGATGTTCCCCTTCCTGTGTCCATGTGTTCTCATTGTTCAATTCCCACCTATGAGTGAGAACATGCGGTGTTTGGTTTTTTCTCCTTGCAATAGTTTGCTGAGAATGATGGTTTCCAGTTTCATCTATGTCCCTACAAAGGACATGAATTCATCATTTTTCATGGCTGCATAGTATTCCATGGTGTATATGTGCCACGTTTTCTTAATCCAGTCTATTATTGTTGGACATTTGGGTTGGTTCCAAGTCTTCGCTATTGTGAATAGTGCCACAATAAACATACGTGTGTATGTGTCTTTATAGCAGCATGATTTATACTCCTTTGGGTATATACCCAGTAATGGGATGGCTGGGTCAAATGGTATTTCTAGTTCTAGATCCCTGAGGAATCGCCACACCGACTTCCACAACGGTTGAACTAGTTTACATTCCCACCAACGGTGTAAAAGTGTTCCTATTTCTCCACATACCCTCCAGCACCTGTTGTTTCCTGACTTTTTAATGATCGCCATTCTAACTGGTGTGAGATGGTATCTCATTGTGGTTTTGATTTGCATTTCTCTGATGGCCAGTGATGATGAGCATTTTTTCATGTGTTTTTTGGCTGCATAAATGTCTTCTTTTGAGAAGTGTCTGTTCATATCCTTTGCCCACTTTTTGATGGGGTTGTTTGTTTTTTTCTTGTAAATTTGTTGGAGTTCATTGTAGATTCTGGATGTTAGCCCTTTGTCAGATGAGTAGGTTGCAAGAATTTTCTCCCATTCTGTAAGTTGCCTGTTCACTCTGATGGTAGTTTCTTTTGCTGTGCAGAAGCTCTTTAGTTTAATTAGATCCCATTTGTCAATTTTGGCTTTTGTTGTCATTGCTTTTGGTGTTTTAGACATGAAGTCCTTGCTATGTCCTGAATGGTATTGCCTAGGTTTTCTTCTAGGGTTTTTATGGTTTTAGGTCTAACGTTTAAGTCTTTAATCCATCTTGAATTAATTTTTGTATAAGGTGTAAGGAAGGGATCCAGTCCCAGCTTTCTACATATGGCTAGCCAGTTTTCCCAGCACCATTTATTAAATAGGGAATCCTTTCCCCATTTCTTGTTTTTGTCAGGTTTGTCAAAGATCAGATAGTTGTAGATATGCGGCATTATTTCTGAGGGCTCTGTTCCATTCCATTGGTCTATATCTCTGTTTTGGTACCAGTACCATGTTGTTTTGGTTACTGTAGCCTTGTAGTATAGTTTGAAGTCAGGTAGTGTGATGCCTCCAGCTTTGTTCTTTTGGCTTAGGATTGACTTGGCGATGCGGGCTCTTTTGTGGTTCCATATGAACTTTAAAGTAGTTTTTTCCAATTCTGTGAAGAAAGTCATTGGTAGCTTGATGGGGATGGCATTGAATCTATAAATTACCTTGGGCAGTATGGCCATTTTCACGATATTGATTCTTCCTACCCATGAGCATGGAATGTTCTTCCATTTGTTTGTATCCTTTTTTATTTCATTGAGCAGTGGTTTGTAGTTCTCCTTGAAGAGATCCTTCACATCCCTTGTAAGTTGGATTCCTAGGTATTTTATTCTCTTTGTAGCAATTGTGAATGGGAGTTCACTCATGATGTGGCTCTCTGTTTGTCTGTTATTGGTGTATAAGAATGCTTGTGATTTTTGCACATTGATTTTGTATCCTGAGATTTTGCTGAAGTTGCTTATCAGCTTAAGGAGATTTTGGGCTGAGATGATGGGGTTTTCTAGATAAACAATCATGTCATCTGCAAACAGGGACAATTTGACTTCCTCTTTTCCTAATTGAATACCCTTTATTTCCTTCTCCTGCCTGATTGCCCTGGCCAGAACTTCCAACACTATGTTTAATAGGAGTGGTGAGAAAGGGCATCCCTGTCTTGTGCCAGTTTTCAAAGGGAATGCTTCCAGTTTTTGCCCATTCAGTATGATATTGGCTGTGGTTTTGTCATAGATAGCTCTTATTATTTTGAGATACGTCCCATCAATACCTAATTTATCAAGGGTTTTTAGCATGAAGCGTTGTTGAATTTTGTCAACGGCCGCCTTTTCTGCATCTGTTGAGATAATCATGTGGTTTTTGTCTTTGGTTCTGTTTATATGCTGGATTACGTTCATGGGTTTGCGTAGGTTGAACCAGCCTTGCATCCCAGGGATGAAGCCCACTTGATTATGGTGGATAAGTTTTTTGATGTGCTGCTGGATTCGGTTTGCCAGTATTTTACTGAGGATTTTTGCATCAATGTTCATCAAGGATATTGGTCTAAAATTCTCTTTTTTTGTTGTGTCTCTGCCAGGCTTTGGTATCAGGATGATGCTGGCCTCATAAAATGAGTTAGGGAGGATTCCTTCTTTTTCTATTGATCGGAATAGTTTCAGAAGGAATGGTACCAGCTCCTCCTTGTACCTCTGGTAGAATTGGGCTGTGAATCCATCTGGTCATGGACTTTTTTTGGTTAGTAAGCTATTGATTATTGCCTCAATTTCAGAGCCTGTTATTGGTCTATTCAGAGATTCAACTTCTTCTTTGTTTAGTCTTGGGAGGATGTATGTGTCAAGGAATTTATCAATTTCTTCTAGATTTTCTAGTTTATTTGTGTAGAGGTGTTTATAGTATTCTCTGATGGTAGTTTGACAGCTGGTATTATATTTAATTTATTCAACATCTCAGTAAATGACAAATCGTAAACGAATAATTTTTTCCCATTGTAGAGTATAATAATATTAAATCACTAACTCTTTGGGATTATGTTTGTGGTTTTCTTTTTTTTTTTTTTTGAGATGGAGTCTCACTCTGTCACCCAGGCTAGAGTATAGTGGCATGATCTCGGCTCACTGCAAGCTCTGCCTCCTGGGTTCAAGCGATTCTACCGCCTCAGCCTCCTGAGTAGCTGGGATTACAGGTGGGTGCCACCACCCCTGGCTAATTTTTGTATTTTTAGTAGAGACGGGGTTTCACCATGTTGGTCATGCTGGTCTCAAACTCCTGACCTCATGATCTGCCCGCCTCGGACTCCCAAAGTGCTGGGATTACAGGCATGGGCCACCACGCCTGGCCTATGTTTGATTTTTTGTTTTCTATTAATGTCATGTTCAGAAAAAGGACCATGGAATGACAAATTTGGCAGTCTTAGAACTCAAAACTCAATAGATCAATCCACATGTTAATATGTGTCCAGGGCTAGGTAAGACCCAGACAACCAATTATAGGTATAATTATAATATTAATTGATACCTAAATGAATCATGATGTCAGGATAGATTTCATCATGTTACATATAGGTTGCATTTCTAAATTCCACATCTTATCTTGAAAAACACTACAGCAAATGTAGATCACAGTAAATTGAATACAATTGTCCCCATGGGGAAGCGATTCCAGGACCTCCCGTGGATACCAAAATCTGCAGATGCTCAAGTCCCTTATATAAAATGGGTGGCATTTGCATATAACCTACATACATCATCCCATATACTTTAAGTCATCGGTATGTTACTTATTCTACCTAATTCAATGGCAGCACATCACACATCGCTTCATCAGTGTGTATTCAGTGTAGTACCCGGCACATGACAAATTCAAGTTTTGTTTTTTGGAACTTCGTGGAATGTTTTCTTTCCAAATATTTTTGATCTGTTGTTGGCAGAACCCATGAGTGGAGAGGGCTGACCATAGATAAGCTTTTGAAAATGAGTGGGACGCTGTTTTACTTACTTAGAGGCAACCCGAAAGTATTTCTGGATAAAATAAAAGGCGACACCAAGGGGCAGGAGAGCAACCAGGAACACAGGAGTAGCATAAGAAATCATCCCAATGGCAGACAGGCAGAGCAGTGTTGAGCGAGTTAGAGATTCCAGGGTTGGAGGGATGTGCTATTAGGGTAGTTTAAAAGGAAAATATGATTAGCCCAATGAAATATTGGCTACAATGTAGCAAAAATATCTATTTTTATGTTGACACTTAGTTATACAGTTAGCTACCAAAGTAGTGTATAAGCATGTTCATCCTAAGCAATTCTTCACTCAATTCCCATAGTTTATTATGTCTATTTATGTATTAACATGTCATTGATTAGTTGTCTATCTACCTATTTATATTGGGTGTTTTATGTAAATGACACTGTACTACAAATATTATTCATTCATGTGTTTGTTTACTGAGCAAGACAGACTGTAAATCTTCCCATGGCAGTGTATGCAAATCTATTTCTTTTTAATGGTTGCATAGTATTAGCTTATTTAGCTATTCCTCTACTGTAATACATTTAAATTAATTTTCTGTAATTGCTTCCTCATATCCTTTGGGCTTTTTTGAGTGAATTAATTTTTCCTTATTGATTTTTAGATGCTCTGTATATATTATGTTTATTTAAAAAAATTTGCAAATTTTTCTTCCCAGTTATCTATTGTATTTAAATTTATCTTTGGTGCTTTTAGCTCAATCACAATTTAAAGTTTTCTATAGTCATTTCTGTTGACTTGTGGGCTCAAAAGTAACCTATTTTCCTTATTGTTTCTTAGTTCTTTGTCTTACTCAGAAAGACCTTTCCCACCCCAAGATTCTGAAACTATTTTCCTACATTACTTTATAGCTTTGTGTTTTAATATGGCCACCTCTATGCTATATGCATTTGCTTTGTATTTTTTGGATAGCTAATTATCCCAATATCCTTTGTTGAAAAATTAATCCTTTCCTTATTAAGATGCCACATTTATACTGTTAAATTTCTACATATGATGGAGTTTTTGAATTCTCCATGCTGCTCTTTTGACCTACTTGTCTTCTGCAATTAACAGAGTGCTTGAATTTCATAGTATTTTAAAAATATCTAATAGGGAAATTCTTTCTCTATACAGGATTGTTATGACTTCTGGGATTGTTGAACATATTTTCTTCGCATTAAGTTTATTTCTGTTTTTATAGGTTTTGTTGTTACGAACGGAGTTTTTCACTATTTTCTTAAATTGGTGTAGAGGAAGTTGCTGCTTTTCATATGATCTATCTTATGTAGATACTCTGCTGAATTTTCTAATTGGTTATTTATTTTACTAATTATTTTGAATTCTCTAAGTAACAATCATGTCATCTTCTAAATAATGAGTGTTTCATTTCTTCTTTTCTAATGTGTATTCCTTAGAAAGGTTTTAGGTGCAGTCTGACCTAACACCAATGCCATGAAAACATCAAAACTTCTCAACATACTCTGCAGTCAGCTGCATGCATCAACCCTCTTTCTAAATTGAGGGCCATTTTGGTGTTCCTAGTGCTACTCTGGAAAGTCAGAAAAGGCAAGGGCTGGATTTGATGAATTCCTTTCTCAGTCATCCAAAAGGTTCCACTTATAGAGTGATATAATTTCAGAGTTTGATGTCTTTTATTTCAAACAAACTTTTAGATTCCTAAGGATCTTAAGGCTAAACTTGGCATTCCTGGAATTTTTCCTAAAGTATCACACCATCTGAAGCTTCAAGAACCAATCTAATAAAAGTAAAGTACTTTAGGACAGCTTGGCATCCCATCCTTCACTTCTGAAAGAAATTCTGCATGAATACTAAACTTTTAAGAACTTTATACTGTGAATGCTGATACGACATTAATCAAAACAATTTTTTAAATCAAAAATTTTAAATGTTCAATCATTCTTTACTATTTCTCTTTACTTCGTGATGGTTCTCCAAGTATCTTCTTCTACATGTAACAATTAGTCTAAGATTTTCCTTTAAGATTTCATTCTAGATATCATTTGCATGTATTATATTGATATAAATACAAATGGGCCTTTATTTAAATTTTAGAAATCCTCTATTGTTAATAGGAATTATGCTTTATCTTAAAATGCTATTTAGCTTACATTGCAAAACTAATTTTTGAACTTGGAAGTAGCCCAGTTACTCACCTGATCAATGATATTAGTATCAGCTGAAAAGCGATTGAGAATCAGTCCCAGGGGTGTGGTATCAAAAAACCTAGGCAATAAACAGATGGAAGTATATGATAATACTAAACTATTTGGAACCTGGACATTGCTGATGGGCATCTTAGTGTCATGAAAATGAGAATCTCCCTATTCATTTGCTCAAGGACTAAAGAAATTCTTCAAACTTTCACATTTCACTTAAATTGAAAAATGCATGTTTTTATCATTTTATGTGTGGGAGTGAGAAATAACCACTGTTTTACCTTATTGGTCCAAGAATTATCTTATTGAGAAGGTTGTGATGAAGATTTTTGGCAGCTGTGAGACCCATCCATTCTACAGTGAGGGATGTAACAAGGCAAAGGAAAATGCCTGCTCCACAAAGTATGCTAAAGCCAGCCACATAGTAAGTCTAAAAAGCAACCAACACAAAACGCACATAGCAAATTATCAATGGAGTTCTTTCTTACTAGAAAACCAAATGTCAATGTCAGACAAGATTGTTTTCTTCGTTATTTTGCATGCATTTAGATGGTTGAACGAATGCAATTTTTTGAGGCCCAGGATAGTATCCCTACCATAATTCCCCAGGCCAAGCCTCCACCTGCTCCCTTCACTAGCCTTCAAGGCTTGCTTAAAAGCAGATGAAGAGAAGGAGTTTGTTTTCAGGTTTGGGGCATATTCTTGGCTTTCTATGTTGTAGAGCTCACTTTTCTCATTCCTAGTCTCAAAATGACCAGCTAATACACTGATGTAGGTAGTTAACATCAAATACCATAAGAACAAATACAAAAAGGTCCTATATATGTGTGTATATAACATATATAAAAATATATGTGTAAACACCCTTGAATACAAGTCTAAACATTATATTTAAATATTTCTTATGATAAACTTTGAAAGTATTAATAATAGCTTCTATTTTAACATTTTTGATAGTTTATTCTATTTCAGGTCCTGTTGTAATTATTAACTTATTAAATTATCACAGAAGTCCTATGGCATTTGGGATATAAGCATCTAACTAGATAAGAAGGTATCACTGTTAATCTCAATATTTCCTTGATGATTTAAAAACAAAACCGAACAATTGTACCTGATCAGCTTTTCCAGTATTGTTTATACTGTACTCCGATGTCCATGTGGCTAGCCAATAGTCTATAGCTACAATGACTGAATGCTTCAAAAGCTTAGAGAAAATCATCAGGATGAGCAGGAAGAATCCTCCAGATGTCAGGTAGCGCCAGCAGGTTTTCCATGGCATTTTAGTCCTGAGCCTCATTACAGTGGACATGTTATCATCCTCATCTTCCTCCTCTTCTTCCTCTACATACAAAAAACTTTTGTTTAAGCTTCAGATGGGTACCAGCTAGATATAATTTTTATTGCTCCACAAATAGTATATAAACATTCGTACATTTATAAAAATGTAAGCATTAGTATTGAAGTTTTAAATGCTTTTAGCAGGGCAAACCTCATTTCTTTCTGAAAATAGGTGAAAAATGAATGAATGAATGAGTGATAAAATAAATATAAAATCTATGTCTGGATGAGACTATTTGCTGATTTACCGCACATCAAATTGACTGGAAGAAACTTACAAAGTTATTGAAGGAACTGTGTTGCCAACAAAAACCACATACCTGGCTTACAAACATCTACAATATTTTGACCTGCAGATTTCTGAATTTATAAAGCTGCACCAGGAGGGAATAAGCTCTGAAATCTGTGCATAGCACAAGAGGGCATACTCCATGCTGTCTATGGCCCCAAGGAGGAAACTTCCAGTGGGCAAACCCAGGGGACACAAAGGATAATGGGCCAGGAATTCCTCTCAGATGTTTAAACCATCTAGAAACTCCAAGATGGGCTTCCTTAAGAATGACTCCACTGATAAAGCAGGTTTTGCATTTCCTGACAATCAAAATTTGATCATTTCTATGGTCCAGTGACTGTGTTTCCCATCTTTTGCTTTTCCAAAGGAACTTTATTCATTAAAGTTACCCTGTATGTACTTCACTACTATACTATATACATATCAGGTTGTGGGGAGGAAGGACTTGTCTTTACTTTTTAGGTTATTAGACCACAGGGATCCAAATATGTTTATGATGAGAAGACTGATCATCACCAAAGATCCTGATATTTGAGCTGGATGCAGTAAATGACTACGTCTCAGAGGATCTCCCCTTTGGCAGGGGTATGTCCTTTGTGTGAGAAGAACAGACTAGAAATTCGCATGATCAAAGAGGTGGACACTTGCACTTTGCTAGCTGTCTCCCCAATACCCATTCTTTGCTTCTATATTAATTGAAATTTAAAGTTGTCCATGGCTGCCCAGCTAAAGACAGCATTTCCTCACATTCCTAGTACTTAATCTTTCCAAGCAGTGACAGAGCCAATAATAAGTAAACAGAAACCATATGTGCAACTCCAAGTCTCTTAAGAGAAAGGAAGTACCCTCTACTTTTCTTCCCCTACTGTTGGCTTGAGCATTCTGATAGGACCTGCAGCAACAAACTAATAAGTAATATGTACTGTAATTGGCTCTTCAACATACATTACTTCATTTATCCTGTAAGCAAGGTGCTATTACCTTATTTTATACCTGAGAATGTGGATTAACACAGCAAGCCAAGGGCACAGTCAGCATCCCCACTGAAACACTGAACAGAATAATTGGGTACAACTCCACTCTTGTAGCCCATTAGAAATAATTTGTGTAGATTTCTAGAAGCTGATGTCTGTTTACAGCACCAAAAATTCTTTAAGAACATTTCTAATCATGGAAATTGAAAGTAAAATTTAGCCTTCATTCATTAATTCATTCACTCAATGAATATTTGTTGAAACACAGAAATATAAAAGTAGCACATTTTGGTGCTATTTGGCTTGAAATGAACATTTTCTCTGTTTTTTAATTGGTTGGTAGAAATGCAGGCATAAGCAAAAATTACAAAGGGAAATGAGGCATAATGCATTTACTCTATTGACTTAAAAGCTGGTGGTTTATCTCACAACATTCTTGGCAATGAATGTCAAAGCAGTGTAATTATTTCATCTCATTCCTCACATTTCCTGTCAATCTTTTTTTCCCAGTACACCTTATCAGATCCGGAAAATTGAAACATAATAAATGGCGTTCTAATTTTCTTTTCCTTCATGGCTATATTGTCATGAAAACCTCATGAAGACAAACTGAATGAATCAAATATAGCTACTTCAAAATGCCATATTTCCCCTTTATTACTTGTTTCTGAAGGATTGAAATTTTCTTAAGTAGATTTGGTCATTATACTAGACAATTTCAATTTTTCTGAACAAAAGTCTAGATCTATTTAGAATCCACTGCCATTTCCTTTCAAGTCTTTCTCACACATAACAACTGTAGTAAGACACATTCTGTGGAGCCCCTCAAGATGACTGTTGATGGATTATATCCACCTTTCCTTGACTTCTGTTGTTTCCATTTTCAGTATTACTTGATTTAACTTTTTCCCCTTGCAAAGAGGCTTATTATTCCTCCTGGAGACACTCACACATTAAAAAACCCTCACATCCTCTTACCTCATTAGAATGTTCCAGATAAAAGAAAAAAGATCTACCTTCGTCTTCGTCCTCCATTTGGGCTTTGGCTTCTCTTGAATACATGGCCCGTCGGAGAGTTTTCCTCTCTAAAGTAGTTTGGTCAGCTTCCATATCCTACAGTAAACATTATACTATCATGCAAGGAGCTAACACCAATAGGTTGTGACTTATCAATGAATGACTCACATTTGTAAATGGTTAGTTACCTTTACCAATCTCAAGGGCTCTGTGCTCACTCTGGAGATCCACAACTCCTGTCACAGAAGCAGCTGTGGGGGCAGAACTTTAGACTTGTAGGAAGTGCTGCAGTGCTCAAAGGTGTGGGGCAGCACACGAGACCAGGAAAAGCAAGAATGAGATGCTACTGACTCCAGAAGCAGGGTGATATCTCCCTGAGCCCTAAAGCATAGTTCTACCATTGCTACTTATTTTTACATCACATTCAGACTATCCTTGTAATTTTTCTAATTAAGGACTCATTCATGTTAATACATATCTTCCTTCAAAAGAGCACATGGTTCCAAGTTGGTTAAACTGCTGTCAGTCATCCACTATTATGAATTATTAAATCAGAATGAGTTTCTTTAGCATCTCACTAAGGGAGCTGCACAAAAGAAAGGGAATTCAATAGAATCTGAAAGAAGGTAGAGAACGTTGAAGAAAATAGGCAATGAGGATTTTAGGTGCAAGATAATTCTAGGATTTCTGCTAGGATTCTAGCAGTGGAAGAGAAAGCCCTAGGAGGAGAAAATATGCAGAAAGAGAAGGGAAACGTGCCAAAAACAAACTGTGCAGATTTTTAAGAATTGCTGTGAACTTTATCCTGTAGTTAAGAAGGGTAGAAATCATTTCATTTTCTGCATGCCCTGGCTTCCAACACACCAGCTCCCCTGACCTCAGGACTGCAGTAGTAGTATCAGTTCAGTTACAGTGTGGGTTAAATCAGGTTCTACCGGCTGTTCTGGAAAACCAACCATTTCCCCTTTTCTGTGGGGAAATGCATTCTGAACTCTAAACAACTAACCCACAAATTTTGGAATCTATGGTAAATTGGGAGCTTCCTGTGTATGCGAATACAAAGAAAAAAAAACCTACACAGTTTTTCTGTTACATCAATAAACCAATAAACCTTTTGTGATTAGTCGCTAGGTAGTGACCTTGGTTGATTTTTTTTGGCCTCATACAACATGTCCGATTTAGGAAACTTTCTATTCTAGAGGATTGTACTACTTCAGATTCTTGGTTAAAAGAGTGAAAACAAAAATGTCTCCTGAATCCCATTTTTAGAGACAGTTTGACCCCAGCTTTAAATTTTGCATAACGATATGAAGACCAACATTTATAAATGAAGCTAAATTAAACACAAAATTAAAGAGGATCCCTGTCTTGTGCATATCATATAATGAAATAAAGTAAACCTTCATACTGAAAAGTAGATTTGATTCCAGTTCGATTCCCCATGCTGTGACCAAAAGGTTTAAGACCTTGGAGACTTAAAAAAACAAATTAACAAACAAACAAAAAACCCCAAACTTTAAAGCAATTTTTCCTAAGAGTAAATGCTCATATTAAGCTCATTATAGGTTAAATGTTTTAAATAGTGATGATACTTGGACTAAGTAAATAAAAATTTAGTTTCATTTATCCAATAAATATTCACTGGGCCAGGCCAGGTGAGGACAGTAGAGAGGGAAGTGAGGAGTGTTAAATAATACCAGTTTATTCTGCTTAACAGCATTAAGAAGATAATGGTTCATGTCATTTAAGCTAATATTTAAATCAGCTAAAAGTGTTAACTCCCTCTCCTTCTTTGTAGTTTTCATTGCTATCTTTTAATCATATTTTTTCCTGTTTAACCCTTAATCCAAAAACTGACAGCTCTTTTTCAAGCACTGCACTAGGAAATTTTGTGCATCCTTCGGTTTCACCTTCCTTCTCCACTTGCTTGATCTGTTCCAGCTCTAGGCCAGACTTTCTCAGCCTTGACACAGTTGACATTTGAGCTGGACCACTCACTGTTGCGGCGTCTGCCCTGAGCATTGCAGAATGTTGAGCACACTAGATGCTAATAGCATCCCCCCGCCCCAGTTATGACAATAAAAAATGTCTCCAAATGTTGCCAAATGTCCTCTAGGAGGGAAAATTGGCCCGGGTTGATAGGAAACACCCTGTCCTGTCCTATAACAAACTAAACAGAAATCTGTTTGTACAAAAACTTCCCCAAGGTATTGTAGTGATCTTGTTCACAGTGTGATTCTCTCTGGCTGCAGATGAATTCAGGTGCCTGCCTTTTGCTACGTGGCAGTAATCTCCCTCCATCCTGAGATAAGGATTCTGGGCAGGTGCGTGATTCATTCTGGCTTCTACTGGCTGCCATTCTACCTCGTAACTGGATTTACCCTGTCCATACCCTAACTTGCTCCACACCTCCTTCAGTTCATACATAACCCTGTAATGTGTCTTTAATTATACAGCTATGCTATCTCAAGTGATCACTTCATTTCTAAATACAACTTAATGGACTTTCTTTCTGGCTTGCTTAACAGTATTACTATAATATTTAGACAACAGCTCTCTTTATTTTCCAGCTCTTCTTTCCAAAGTAAACCATAAATTGTCCCACTCCTTAAGTTTACGTCATCTTCTTTTGTCCCTGGCATTTAGATCACTGAAAAAAATGTCATTTGGAGTTATCCCCAGTACGTTTAGAATCAAGCTTCCCACAGCACAATTCCTAAGCAGGCACTTGTCAACTGTACCTGATAATGTTTTGGGGTTTGTTGTTTGTTTATTGCTTTTTTTTTTTTTTGGCCGAATATCCTCATTTCAATGGTTCTGTGATTTGTCCTATTCTGCTTGTATATTTTTGCACATATCTTTTCTTCTTTGTGTGGTTTGCTTTTGAGATCTTTAGCAAATCCAAAGAAGGTAGAGAAATCCTAGGGTTTATCTGACTTTGTATCTTCCTCTCTTTATGGAGACAGATCCTTTATTTTCTTTTCTAAAATAATATATTTAAATTTCCTAATATTTTAAAGAAATTCACAGGTACAAATATTTCATTTTGTAAATGCTCATTCCTGGATAAGAATACCAAGTGCTGGACACTTTGTACTCCCAACTCAAGAACAAAACATTTCAAAAATTTGCAAATGTAATTTACAATTTCACTTGTCTATCAAAAGTTTTTCCCCTTTTGTTGTACTTAATCTGGTGTCCAACTCTGTGATCACCTCAATCAATGTTATACTTACATCATCCATAACATTATAGTGTAATTACACTGGATATGCACTTGTGTTTAAATCCCATTGGTACCACTTATCATATATGCTGTACAACTTTAGGTAAGTTATTTAACTTCTCTCAGCCTCAGCTTTCTCATCTGTTTAAGTAAGATAATATTTTCTTTGCTTATTTGTCAGGAGTTTGTGAGAATTAAAACACATCATGTAAAAAGGGCTTTGTGGACTTCAAACAAAATACAAATGTAAAATTTTATTTTTATTTCCTTCTGATTACCTTCTTTCACCCCAGAAGCCTTATCCCAGACATGCCTTACAACTTTGCCCACCACTCAGAGCTTTTCCTTCAAGATCACCTTGGCTTTTGACTTTCCAATGACCCTTTATTTATAGGTGGTTAGTGAAAATATTCTACTTTTATAGATGAGAAAAATGAGGTATAAATAAGAAAAAATAAGGAAACACCATGCTTCAGTTAAGTAGTTTGTGTAAGTTTTAAACACACATATAATTGCACTATGGTTGAAATGTAAACAAACACCCTCTAAAAACCTGACTGCACCTCATCCAAAGATAGCATTAGAATTTTATAGGTTCAAAGTACCCTGTTCATTAATAATATGTAAAGATACAATTGCTTTGGATTTCAGATAAAGACCATTATATTACCAAGCATTAAATGGTAATTTTTAAAAAAGCATTCTTATCCATCTGATTTGCTTCCTATGGCAACCTTGTGAAGAAGGAAGAGCAGGGATTCCTACTCATCCTTTATACCTATGGAAAGCAAGGCTCATAACGGTCATGCCAGAGCAATACAGATAGCTCAGTGGCAGGAATGGTCAGGGCTGCGGCTTCACACAGGTGAATGTCTGAATCTAGACTCCACCTCCCCACCAGCTGAGCATCCCAAGGACAGTTGCCTACGCTCCCCCAGCGTTGCTTCCTCATCTCTAGAATGAGTTAACTGAAAGATCAAGAGACAGGAGTAGAGTGTCTTACATCTTGCTGCAAATATAAGATAGCATTATTAAATCAAACATAATTTCTGAAAAAAAAAGCATTCTTAGTAATTAGTAAATTTCTAACTCTTCTGAATTGGGCTCTGAACTCTTCTGAACTATGAGCACTTACCTTTTCTAATTCTTGATCTTGCCGATTCATAAGTGTTTTCCAGTGTTCATAAAGCTCAACATCTTTGGTTTGAATGTCCTTCAAAGTTCCTTCTCTTAGGACACTTCCATCTTTCATGGCTATGATCTAAGGAAAACGGATATTCCCAGAAATGTGACAAAAAGCCTTGATTGGCAAAATGAACTACCTTTATTTCAGAAAGCATTTTTTACTGTCTCTATTTATATGACTGTAATATAAAAATGAGCAAAATTCTCTTCTGAACTCTTACCCAGTCAGCATGCGTCAGATACTGTAATTTGTGAGTCACAAGAACGAGTGTCCTTTTGTCATCTTGCAGGAATTTCAAAATCCCCTCCTGCATTAAGTGATCACTCAAGTGAATGTCCAGGGCTGAGAATGGATCATCCTGCAATCAGTAAAATGGAGGAAAGATGGACGTTTTCTATACTTGTTACATAACTCAATTCCTCTCGAAAGTAGTAATACAAATAACTAAGGGCAAATCATCCCCCAAATCTAATTTATTTAAAAAAAGGATAAAGAAAAACGACCTGTCAGGTACCATGCTTATTACTTGGGTGACAAAATAATCTGTACACCAAACCCCTGTGACACACAATTTATATAACAAGCCTGCACATGTACTTCTCAACCTAAAATAAAAATTAAACAAAATAAAATAAAAAAGGGCCAGGAGAAAAACAAACAATGAAATAAAGTTAGAAGTGCCTGCAGGCGAAAAGAAAAACAGACTTTGTATAATTATTTTAAAAGTAAATAACACTATTCAAAATGTTTTGAATTCTTATAGAATCTGCAAGTTCAAAAACCCTATTACTCAGCAATCTATAATAATAGAGCAAAACAAAGAATGAAAAAGATAATTGTACTTGAATTCTAGATAACAAAACTAGGTATAGAAAATGTTAATTGGGCCAGGCACGGTGGCTCGCGTCTGTAATCTCAGCATTTTGGGAGGCCAAGGCAGGCAGATCACCTGAGGTCAGGAGTTCGAGACCAGCCTGGCCAACATGGTGAAGCCCTGTCCTACTAAAAACATAAAAATTGGCTGGGCATGGTGTCATGGGCTTGTAATCCCAGCTACTTGGGAGGTTGAGACCGGAGAATCGCCTGAACCCAGGAGGAAGAGGTTCCTGGAGGAGGAAGAGGCAGTGAGCCGAGATTGCGCCACTGCACTCCAGCCTGGTGACAGAACGAGACTCTGTCAAAAAAGAAAGAAAAAAGAAAATGTTAACTGGATCACAACAGGACTCACTTAATGGGAATATTTTCAGAATTAAATGAGGTAATATATATGAAGTGCTTAGTATGGTACTGGGTATATAATTGACATTGTTAGCTATTATTATTATTATTATTATATATAAGAATAGCATGCCTAACACTTCTGATGACAGTTGTTCTAGGGAGAATGTTTTTATCCACCAAGTGATTAAGATATTTAGAAAATAATTTAAGAACTTACATTAATTGTTTTTTTTGTTGATGATATCACTATAAATTATTTTCACATATATTTCATTCCTAAAATGTTATATAGAGCATCAAACTACATGTTTCACATTTTGGATCTTTAAAAGAGGAGAGCTAGAAACAACTGAAGAAAACTGGAATGTATCCTCACACTATGGGTTAGAAAGCAAAGTGACCTGAAGGGAGGAGGTGCAACAGGAATATAATCACCCCTTAGAAGGACCAGGGATGGCAGGGAATGAAAGAAACTGAGGGAGCACTGAAGGGACAAAGCAGTAAAAAATGCTGGATGTTTTAGGTAAAAACTGGGAAGAGTTAACAGAACAGTGGGAAAAAAGTTTATAAATGTCTTCTTCATTACCCTTCTTTCTTTGTTGCTTCTCCAATAGGTAATATGCAAACAAACTTCTACTTTGTCTTATGGGCGCAAGAAAGAAGGAGCTGGTTTCTCATGCTACTACACATAGGCTACATGTTGAGATATCTAAAAATTACAATTCTGCAAAATTTTCAGTTGAGCACAGTCATAGTCTCTCTACAGATAGATTGCATTGCTTAATAATCTGAATAATGAACAAAACAAAAGCAATTTCTATTTAGAGAGAAACTGAAGTTTGGAAGTTAGAATAAATTTATGCATAATCATTATAGATTGTCATATGATTAGCTCAGTGATTTTTCAACTTTCCATCTATTTGTCTGCAGAGTTAAAAACTATAAGCAATGTGGCCTTATTAAAGCATTTAGGAGAAGCCTTATGCAAAAGGAATATATTTTTTATTATTATTATACTTTAAGTTTTAGGGTACATGTGCACAATGTGCAGGTTAGTTGCATATGTATACATGTGCCATGCTGCTGCGCTGCACCCACTAACTCGTCATCTAGCATTAGGTATATCTCCCAATGCTATCCCTCCCCCCTCCCCCCACCCCACAACAGTCCCCAGAGTGGGATGTTCCCCTTCCTGTGTCCATGTGTTCTCATTGTTCAATTCCCACCTATGAGTGAGAATATGCGGTGTTTGGTTTCTTGTTCTTGCGATAGTTTACTGAGAATGATGATTTCCAATTTCATCCATGTCCCTACAAAGGACATGAACTCATCATTTTTCATGGCTGCATAGTATTCCATGGTATATATGTGCCACATTTTCTTAATCCAGTCTATCATTGTTGGACATTTGGGTTGGTTCCAAGTCTTTGCTATTGTGAATAATGCCTCAATAAACATACGTGTGCATGTGTCTTTATAGCAGCATGATTTATACTCCTTTGGGTATATACCCAGTAATGGGATGGCTGGGTCAAATGGTGTTTCTAGTTCTAGATCCCTGAGGAATCGCCACACCGATTTCCACAATGGTTGAACTAGTTTACAGTCCCACCAACAGTATAAAAGTGTTCCTATTTCTCCACATCCCCTCCAGCACCTGTTGTTTCCTGACTTTTTAATGATTGCCATTCTAACTGGTGTGAGATGGTATCTCATTGTGGTTTTGATTTTCATTTCTCTGATGGCCAGTGACGATGAGCATTTTTTCATGTGTTTTTTGGCTGCATAAATGTCCTCTTTTGAGAAGTGTCTGTTCATATCCTTTGCCCACTTTTTGATGGGGTTGTTTGTTTTTTTCTTGTAAATTTGTTTGAGTTCATTGTAGATTCTGGATATTAGCCCTTTGTCAGATGAGTAGGTTGCAAAAATTTTCTCCCATTCTGTAAGTTGCCTGTTCACTCTGATGGTAGTTTCTTTTGCTGTGCAGAAGCTCTTTAGTTTAATTAGATCCCATTTGTCAATTTTGGCTTTTGTTGTCATTGCTTTTGGTGTTTTAGACATGAAGTCCTTGCCCATGCCTATGTCCTGAATGGTAATGCCTAGGTTTTCTTCTAGGGTTTTTATGGTTTTAGGTCTAACATTTAAGTCTTTAATCCATCTTTAGTTGATTTTTGTATAAGGTGTAAGGAAGGGATCCAGTCTCAGCTTTCTACATATGGCTAGCCAGTTTTCCCAGCACCATTTATTAAACAGAGAATCATTTCACAATTTCTTGTTTTTGTCAGGTTTGTCAAAGATCAGATGGTTGTAGATGTGTGGTATTATTTCTGAGGGCTCTGTTCTGTTCCATTGGTCTATATCTCTGTTTTGGTACCAGTACCAGGCTGTTTTGGTTACTGTAGCCTTGTAGTTTGAAGTCAGGTAGCATGATGCCTCCAGGTGTTCTTTTGGCTTAGGATTGTCTTGGTGATGTGGGCTCTTTTTTGGTTCCATATGAACTTGAAAGTAGTTTTTTCCAATTCTGTGAAGAAAGTCATTGGTAGCTTGATGGGGATGGTATTAAATCTATAATTTACCTTGGGCAGTATGGCCATTTTCACGATACTGATTCTTCCTACCCATGAGCATGGAATGTTCTTCCATTTGTTTGTGTCCTCTTTTATTTCCTTGAGCAGTGGTTTGTAGTTCTCCTTGAAGAGGTCCTTCACATACCTTGTAAGTTGGATTCCTAGGTATTTTATTCTCTTTGAAGCAATTTTGAATGGGAGTTCACTCATGATTTGGCTCTCTGTTTGTCTGTTATTGGTAAGAATGCTTGTGATTTTCCTACATTGATTTTGTATCCCGAGACTTTGCTGAAGTTGCTTATCAGCTTAAGGAGATTTTGGGCTGAGACGATGGGGTTTTCTAGATATACAATCGTGTCGTCTGCAAACAGAGACAATTTGACTTCCTGTTTTCCTAATTGAATCCCCTTTATTTCCTTCTCCTGCCTAATTGCCCTGGCCAGAACTTCCAACACTATGTTGAATAGGAGTGGTGAGAGAGGGCATCCCTGTCTTGTGCCAGTTTTCAAAGGGAAGCATTTTGGTAGTTAAAGGGTGATTAAGAATTATAAGAGCCTTTAAAAAATCAGTCTGCTGGATATTGTAATTGTGAATAAATGGGTGATATAATCAGTGTCCTCAAATGACTTTTATAGAAATAGACACAATTATCTTGATTGTCCTGAAATTTCTTTGGATGACATGGGAAATATTTCAAATCTTTCAGACCCTCTGGATCATCTTAATGCACATCACTTATTTCTGAAATGTTGCAATAAGTACTGTGTATAGGAATTGGCTTTCAACTGCCCAGTGAGTTGCTTTTCAAAATCATCACAGACACTAGCTCCTTGTCATTTAGCTCCTTTTAATAACAAGAAAAAATATTCTTACTTGAATTTTAAAATTATTAGATTTTGATAACTGGTAGAAAATTCTACCACTAATATATGAAATTTCTTTTAACATAGAAGTTATAATGTAACTTTGCAGTTACTTAAAAATGAAAGTCAAAGAACCAATATAAAGTGATATCTCCACAGCAATGGAAAAATATCAGGATTACACTGACAAAAGTGTCTCCATTTCCATCACCAACAATGCAGCAAGGATATAATTATCAAGATTTAGCAAATCTTGATATCGGCAAATTATTGGTTTTAGAAAAGCAGATGATTTTCACAGGGGGAATCTGATTGCCTTTGAAATAACTTTCTGCTTCTGATTCCATTAAAACTCCAAGAATAATTTGTGACGTAGACCAAACTATCCCAAATGATTCTTCCTGGGAATTTTTCACAGAAAAAATAAGACATGAATTGAAAATAAATTTTTATAATAATTCAATTTGATTGTCCATAAAATTCTGATATTTATTTATTTATTTATTTATTTATTTTGAGATGGAGTCTCGCTCTGTCGCCCAGGCTGGAGTGCAATGGCATGATCTCAGCTCACTGCAACCTCTGCCCCCTGGGTTCAACCAATTCTTCTGCCTCAGCCTCCCAACTTACTGGGATTACAGGCACACGCCACCATGCCAGGCTAATATTTTTGTATTTTTAGTAGAGATGGGGTTTCACCATGTTGGCTAGGCTGGTTTCGTACTCTTGATCTCAACTGATCTGCCTGCCTCAGCCTCCCAAAGTGCTAGGATTACAGGCGTGAGCCACCGCACCCAGCCTAAATTCTGATTTTACATGTTAGAAGTTAGTAAGGCATAATTGAAAGTCCATTATCTCTAAATTAAAAGGTCCAAATTGTAGTTATGACCACTCTTGGAGGCTGGCCAATGTTTCAAACTCAGTCACTTCATTTGTAAAATGGGGATAATAAAGAGGCCTGACAGAAAGCACCTTGGATTGCTGCAAAGATGCAACAAAATAATGTAGTCAAAGTCTGTAAATCATTTCAAAAGTGTTGCCTTATTATTATTTTCTTATAAATAAAGCAATGGCAGATTAATATTGTGCTTACCCCTTCAATGTATCACAGTGAGAGTTTAGCATCTTCCAAACATCTCTTAATAAGGAAGAGTGTGACTAAGAACACAAGCTCTGGAATCCAGCCATCTGACTTTCTATCTCTGCTTCACTGTTACTATCTGTGTGATGTTGGATAAGTTATCCCCAAAAGCCTCAGTACGTTCATCTGTGAATAGCAGTAATAACAATAATAATAGTAATAACAACAATAATGTCAAACCTAGGAGAGTTATTATGAGAATTAAGTGAGCTAATGTGTATAAAGTACTTAGAATCATGCCTAGGTCACAGAACTATCATTTATATGCCATAGCTTCATGGTGGGGATTTGTGGTGTTTTTTTTGTCAAATATAACCTTTTCTACAACTTAATAAAAATTGAGGCTTAATGGCTTAAGAATCATATCTCCAGATTCAATGTATATAGTAAGATTATGGGGAAATACTTCCTTTAAAGAAAGCAAGACAATTGCCAAATGGCCAATTCAATGAATGGTCAATTCTTTGTTTTCAAGCTTATGTTATTTATTCTAATATACATATGTACAGTCTTCATTAATATATTCTCTTATATATTCAATAAATGTGCTTAAATAGTATATTCTTTGTATGGATGTATTTTTGGAAATAATATATTCATTGATACAGCACATTTGCAGATGCAATGAAGTTTTCAAAAATAATATTTTTGATACATAATTAAGACATTTTCATCTAACTTTTATACTGCGCCAAGGCTAACATGATAAAAATTTATTTAGAGCAAAGTGTGAAACTATTCAAGTGACATGTACAAGTAAAATCCTTAAAGATATAAGTAATGCCTTTTTCTCAACTCTATTTTCTTTACCCAGCACAACAGATGGCATTGGGGATGTTCACCAAATTTTAGTAGATAGAAAGGAGTAAAGAAGAAAGGGAGGGAGGAATAAAGAAAGGATAACAGGGAGTGAGTGAGTAAAGAAGAAATGGTAAAAGGAAAGGAGAGAAAAGGAAAATACAGCAATAATTTCAGAAAATACCAGAGAATCTTTGCTGATTACAAAGCCAATACACAAAAGACATGCATTTCTAGCACAAACTCTGTCATTCACTAGATAGACATCAGTCCTTGGATAAGTTTCCGCATTTAGCTTGAGGATACCATCTACCCTCTCTCAGCACTGTGATGAGAATCAAATGGGATAACACTGTACCTTGTGAATTTTTAAACAATGGAAATATGAGATATTATTATTTTTGAGGAATTTTTAAAACACGTCAACAGCATTCCATTGCTGCTAAAATGTTTTTCAATAAGTTGCAATGGAGTAATAAGAGCAAGAGCGTAAGATACAATAGTTTTAAGGTTATCTGAACTGATCAGTGTGTATCTAGCACAGAATTTTTCAAAGGGACACTTATATAAACACTATACATCAGGGATTAAGAAAAGTTATACAAAATATGTTATTTGTGGAAGAATTGAAAATACTATGCTTGCTTGGCCTAGAGAAATGTAAATTTAGACAAGTTATGACACTAATATTAGAATGTTGAACTATATATATATATATATTTTGCTGCAGAAGTAGAGTGCAGGCTGATGAACAGATAGTACTCAGAAGCAGATCTCAATACCATAATAACTTTCCAATAATAAGAGCTGTCTGTGGTAGAAAGAATAATGGCCCTCAAAGATGCCCTGGTCCTAATCCCCAGAACCTGTGACTGTGTTACCTTATATGTCCAGCAGGATTTTGCAGATGTAATTAAGACTAAAGACCTTGAGATGAGGAGCTTATCCAGACAGGCTTAAACTAACTATATGCATCCTTAAAAGCAGAAAACTTTCCCGGCTGTGAAGAGAGGAAGACGTGACTATGTAAAAATAGTCAGAGAGACATCATGTTGCTGGCTTCAAAGGTGGAGGAAGGCAGGCGTGAGACAAAGAATGTAGGCAGCTTGTAAACGCTGGAAAAAGCAAGAATATTGACTGTTCCCTTCCCCCGAAGGGAACACAGCCCTGCTGACACTTTGATGGACTTCTAATCTATAGAAATATAAGATAATATAATAAATCTGCATTGATTAAGTCACCAATTATGGCAATTTTTTATAGCAGTAACAGGAAATTTATATACTGTCCAACCAGGAAAAGCTGCCTTAAAGGTGAGCAATGTATCTTCAGGGAGAGTCATCAAGAAGCTGTTAGAGTTAATGCTAAAAGTCATCTTGTAATGAAAGGGTGGGAATTGACAATAATTTAGTCCTACAACTTCTTTGATTTCCATGATACTACAGTTGAAGTAGGTCGGAGTCACTGAATCACAGCAGGCAGTAAAATGAACTGAGGAAGAAAGCCACACCCAGGGGACCTCAGTCCCTTTCAGATTTCCAAGGCAGTTCCTCAGGTTCAGTCAGTAATTGATCCCAAGGTTCAGGAAGTCATTTCTAGTTGTGGATCCATCCATTATTATAAAAAGAATTTACGGCCGGGCACGGTGGCTCACACCTGTAATCCCAGCACTTTGGGAGGCAGAGGTGGGTGGATTACTTGGGGTCAGGAGTTCGAGACCAGCCTGACCAACATGGTGAAACCCGGTCTCTACTAAAAATTAAAAAAAAAATAGCCAAGTGTGGTGGCATGCCCCTGTAATCCCAACTACTCAGGAGGCTGAGGTGGGAGAATTACTTGAACTTGGGAGGTGAAAGTTGCAGTGAGCTGAGATGGCGCTACTGCAGTCCAGTCTGGGCAACAGAGCAATAATCCATCTCAAAAAATATATATATAATTACGTAGACTACTGTTAGATCCTGCAATGGCTTTCATGGTATTTTTAGGTTTTTTGGGGGAATAACTTTGGAGACAGGTATTCTTAGGGAGATGAATTAGTATGTCCAAATTCTGCTACCATCCCCAAGGACAGATCCAAATTCAGTGGGAAACTCCAAAACCAACTTACTTTTTCAAGAGGCTCTAGAGATTATATGGAGTAAAGACTCTAAAAATGTTCTGGGAACCAGATTGATAAGTGGTTAATAATTGTGCAGAAGGAGAAGGCAGGGATGCATTTACATACTCTACCAGCATCTCCCCATTGTCTACTTGTAAGCTATTTTAGGTACCTCCTGCTGGAGAGACCAAAATAGAGCAAAATTATAATCAACATAACCATCAAATTTTATTTCTAGATCCACAGGTAGAAATAAATTATTAGTCCAAGACGGATATCATGAAAATCATTCATGACGTTTTTAAAGACATAAATTTGAGATTCTGCCTTTACAGATTACGCCACAGGTCTAGAACAGAACCAAGATTTCTACAGTTGTAAGGAGCATCACAGATAAAGCTTATCCACAGCCTGAGTTGCACAGCACTGGAATGGGGTACTATGCTTACTTAGCCCTATGTCTACCAAGAGTATATTTTCTGGCTTTTTTTTTCTTTGCCATCAGATATAAATAAGACTTATGATCCTGCCTCGTTCATCCAACACCATCCAAATCCTTTCCTGGTTAAGAAACTCAGATAAGCAACCACTTAGGGCATCTAAGTCTCTTGGACACCAATCTGGATCCTCCCAACTCTCAAGATATGTTGCTCTTCTACTGATCTACTGATCTGTACTGCAAGGATTATTTCCCCTATATACTTTATGATTTCACAAGTTAAACCATCTTTCCTTGAGTTACTTGACTTACCTTTTTAAAGACTCATTTGTCCAGATGGAAGAATGAAATAGAAATAAAAGGGAAGGCCATATTCTTACCAAAAAGACAATGTTGGTGTTTTGATACAGCGCTCGTGCCACACAGATTCTCTGCCTCTGTCCCCCACTCAGGTTGATGCCCTAGAGAAGAGACACCCCCAAATACCCATTTTTTATATTAGTAGTGATCTTTTGGTAATATGACCTTAAAATACAAACGTCTTTTTAAAAATCTTAGATTGATAGTAACTTGTTAATTAAATTGTAGTAATATTGGTAAGAAAACATGGAAACTGTCTACTGGCCAACGATTCTCAAATTAATCAAGATGGCTTCAGGCTGATATGGTTAATCTTCCTTTCACTCTAATAGAGATCTCTGCTGTACAGAAGCATTAATAACCAAAACACTTGCTAGGAAATGTGAGCAATTCCAAGATTTTTTCTTGTTTACTGAGTTGTGTCTGTAGTTTACTTAACATACAACCCAAATTTGATATTATGAGTTATGTGAAACAGTACTATCCAAGAGTATGCTTCCATAATAAAGTAACACTTACACTTAAAAAAAAAAAAAAACTAGTATTAATTGACCTCTTAGTATGTGCCAGACTTGTGTAAATGGCTTTACATTTTTAAATTTCTCTTATTCTTCATAGCAATTCCAAGATGTAGGTATTGTTTTAATTTTACACATGTGGAAACTGAGGCTCACAGAACTTAAGTTCATTCTCATACACACTGAGGTATGTAGCAAAAAAGAACAGCCATTAAGAACAAAGGCCACAGAGCCAGACTAATCCTGGCTACACCACTACTTTGGCAACTGTGCAAGTTCCTTAACCTCTCTCAGCCTTGATTTTTGCAGCTTCATATGCGATAACAATAACACCCATAACACAGATTTGTTGTGAAAGTAGATAATGCATATAAAGTTTGTGCCCAGGACTTACAATGATTAAAACATTGTAGACGTTGTTGTTCTAAAGATTATAGGTATAAATATTTTTCAGCTTGTCTGAATAATATGACATCAATGCAAAACATGGTTACACAAAGAAAAAAGAGCACTTTAATAAGAATAAACAGATTTTCAACAAGATTGGGAGAAGTTATGGAAAGTAATCTTAGTTTCAAACCCATTACAGCAAGCTCCACGTAAGCAAAAATGCAGTTGGTCAAAGCCAGGAACTATGTTTCACTTTTCCTTGAGAACTCTTAAGTGACTAGTACCATGTTAAGTATACAGTGATTACTCAATAAATATTAATACGTAAGAAAGAGTGGCATCAAAGGACTCCCGTCCTTGGTTTTCTGGAACTTGTTACTGGGACAGCCTACAACTCCTAAGCTCTCAAATTTCATGATTCTCTATTAATGATTAAGGACAACCAGAAGACTTTTCTAGATTTTTGTTCATTGCTTAATGAAACTATATATAGCTCACCCTCTCTCCAATTTCAGTTTGATCTCCAAATGGTAATAAGTCAATATCTGGCTGAAGAGAACAGGCATCTGTGACAGCTTTGTACCTTTGGGAGAAATGATTTTGAATTTTTAGATCTCAATTAATACATTGTCCATAAACTAAGTGCCAAATTCAATACTTTGGAAGCTGAAATAAAACATTTGCTGAATCACTTATTATATGCCAGCCTCTGCTCTACATTTCTGGATTCAAAGATAAATAAGTACTACTTCCCACTCCTTTTTTTTTTTTTTTTTGAAGACAGAGTCTTACTCTGTCACCCAAGCTGGAGTTCAGTGGCACGATCTTGGTTCACTGCAACCTCCGCCACCTGGGCTCAAGCGATTCTCCCGCCTCAGCCTCCTGAGTAGCTGGGATTACAGATATGCGCCACCATACCCAGCTAATTTTTTTGTATTTTAGTAGAGACAGGGTTTCACCATGTTGCCCAGGGTGGTTTCGAACATCTGAGCTCAGGCAATCAGCCTGCCTCAGCCTCCCAAAGTGCTAGGATTACAGGCGTGAGCCACCACGCCCAGCTGGGTTCCCACTCTTAAAAAGCTAGTTCACGGAGCAGAAGACTGATACGAAAACATACAATGAAAGTTTAACTTGTTAGGTATTATAGTGGAAGTGGGTACAAAGCATTCCTAGAACACAGATGAAGAAATGACTGACCATTCTGAGAAGTTTCAGAGGAGGCAAAGCTTAAACTGTGTTCAGAAAGTTGAGTAGTACGTTTTCAGGAAGAAAATGAGTAACGAAGCTTAAGGAACTTGAGAAAGTAAAAAAGTTCATGATGAATGTAAGGGAGTGCAGGAGGCTCATTATGGCTAAAGCAGAGGTTGTAAGTGGGTGCCCTTTCACACTGTCACGCATGCTGAAGAGAGGAGACAAGGGAGATAGTGAGGACTGACAGTCCTCAAGTTCATATAAGGCTGGGACTGGAAATCAGAGGAACTGGAAGTACAAGGAAGCATGGGGATTGAAGATGCTGGGGGAAATGGCAATGATTTTATTTTCTTAATCAGTTCATCTTAATATAGTAGAGTCATTCTTCATTCTTCCCTCTTCTTCTTCCTGTTGATATCTGTCCATTGTTGTTCTTCAATTTTTTTTTCTCAACCATCCCTTCTTTTACATTTCTGCTGTCATTCTTAAGTGTAGGCAACACACACTGCATGCCTGGATAATTATTCCAGCTGACTCCTAAATGTCTCCATATATATGTATATATGCACATATGTGAATCTGTATATATAGAATGCACGTCATTATAGCCAATTGGCTTTTAGGCCCCCCAACTATCTGGTCTCAGCCTCCTGAATCTCTCTGTCTGGTTTGCTCCCAGGTCCTAAAGGTTTTGTCTTTCATATGGTCTACTTTTCTCCTCCCTCCCCCTTCCTCTTGCCTCTCCACTTACCTTATTCTCCTTAATTTTCAAGACCCAGCTTATGGTCCTAAGACCCACACTTGTAAGAGTGGCTCAGGGAAAGGGTCATACCTTCTTATGTGGTGGTGGTAATTAAAAGATGCTTGAAAGATGGTGTATTCTGGCTTCTCCCAGTCACCAGACCCCTCAGGTCCTATATTCTTCTTCTTTTCACAATTAAACTTCCTTTGTAAAATTTACTTGAATTTTTCCTTCTCTATTTTCTCACCAACAATCTAAGCAACACATCCTTACTCTCACCCTCCCCACCCCACACACATACACACTTCAATTGCTGTTTAGTTTTGGTGTACAAATTCTTCTCAATAAGGGTCCAAGATGGGCTGGAACTTCTAGTGAGGCGTCTCTTCAAAGAATTGATTCAAAAGACCTTGGTGATGAGGATGAAAACGGGGCCAGCAGGAAAGAAGATACCAGATGTAAAGGTTCCAGAAACCATTGTTCATTCCCAAACACACGAGTCAAAGAGTTGTCATTTTGGTTCTAAATTTTATGTGCTCAAAATTACCTCTGTTTGTTAAAAGGACTTCCAAAAGTAATATTTTCTTCTACTGTAGCATTTAATAGCCAAGGCTTTTGAGCTGCATATGCCACAGAGTACCTGTTCCTACTGAAAAATGAAAAAGAAAAAAAAACACCAGGATTATGCAAAGGTACTGTGCGTGTATGTACTTTACTATAAATAGGGGAAATAAAATTAGTAAACTATCTCAGATACAGAAATGGAAAACTTCTAAAAGAGAAAAATTTAAAGACCACCAACCTTATTAAGAAATGATTAAATATGCCACCTAAATTAAAGGGATTAGAATTTAATCAAAATGTCACATGTATAAAATTTGGTTTGGTACACTGAAGAAGTGTTTTATGGTCTAAAAAACTAATTAAAATTTCCTTTTCTAAAATGACTATAATTTTTAAAAATAATTAAAAGATTATAGCTACAGACATTTTACTTTATACTAATAGCACAATTATTAACTATAAATTCTACGTGCAAACTTTAAGATGTTAATTGATACTGTAATTATTGTATGGCTTTGTGGCTTAATCACATTAACGTATTTTATGGTAATAGATAATATGTAAATATTTCAAAACAAAGAATATCTTAAGGAGTCCCTGAAACTTTCAATATTGAAATCATGCATGTAAAAACTGCATATTTCAAAATATATTGAAATCGTTTATATTTTTAAAATAACTCCCTCCCCCCTTTTGACTTGCAAATTCTACCAGATGTCTATACATCAGACTTTAATTTCCAATAGTTAGGAAAATACATGTGAGCTGAAGAGAATGATGGGAAGGGCAGGTCAGTTTAAAAGTCAGATTTCCACAGTTAGTTCATGATCTGTAAAGTACTAATGAAGGAAATAGGGTTAAAAGAGAGCAAGGTTAAAAAAGAGAGTAGTTAGAAATGTTCAATGATCTTTCTAAAACATTACATCTTAGGAGTGTAGAAGACATGATAATATATAGTATGCTAGCAGTCTCTGAGATAATCATACGTACAGTAAAACAATGGTTCCCAACCTCTGACATGCCTGCTTTCCCCCCCCCACCCCACTCAGCTCTTTAAGGTTTTTGTTTTTGTTTTTCCTTTTAAGTAGATAAAGCACTTGGCTCTTCATCTCTACCTTACAGATGGACCCCATCACTGTTTAACTCACAATCAATATATGTATTAATTCTTACATTTTTATTTTATGAAATCCCAAACCCAGTTTACTGAGGATAGTTGGAGTTTCAGCCAAAGTTGGGACACGTGTGACTCAGTGAGAGGAAAACAGTTGACACAAGGAGCCACTTTGTTTGGTAAATTAATTCTTTTAGCAGCTTGTCAAGGTTGCGAACCACTGCTGTTGGAAATATGCTAGCACACTTTAATAAATAACTATACATCATCAGAATAAACAAAATGAGATTAAAGAGATTAAAGTCTGAGGAGGGAAGTTATTCTTATTAAACTCAGGTTAAAATAGAAATAATACCTTCTGGTTGCTTCAAAAGAAGGCTCAGATTCATTTACACTGCAAGTATGGCAAACAATGTTCATTAATTATGAAGTAGAAATATAGAACCAATGTGCATACACATCAGGTAAGAGATACAATAAACATTGGACATATTAAAGAGCACATTTCCCAAATGGTTTCTGATATTAATTTCAAAGACAAACCAGATAAGTAGCATTCTTCTTTATGTCTTCATCAGCTAGGAAATAATTGCTTAGTAAGCTTCTAAAACATAAATAGCACTGTTCTCTTTCATAAAAATTTTGGTTCATACAATGACTGGGTTCTAGTGTCAACCCTGCTCCAAACAGTTGTAAACTTGGGGAATCCCTCTAGAATACAGTTTCCCGTTTCATAAGGACTCTGTATTTCCAAGGCCTTCCAACCTTTAAAATTTGAATTTAATAAATTTAAATTCCAAATTACCTACCCTAAGGTAGCAGCAGAAATACTTTTGGGGCGCTAAACATGAAAAATACACAAAACATACTGGCCCCTTAGGAGCTTGTAAGAAAAACAGACATGCACCAGAAACCAAACTACATCTAAGTAGAATCAATTATTGATATGATTTATGTAAAAAGTGGGCTTTGACTGGTCACAATTTGTTATGCCTGTATTATGAGGAAAGACACCTGAAGACCTATTTCTTTTATTGTTCTAATTTTTTATAATGTAGGGTCAGTTGAATTCAATAACATACACACAACAGACGTGAATTCAATAACCATACAAATAATTAAAGCCTACAGAAACTCCAAAAATTGATTCTATTTGACTTTGCAAAATGTTGTATGTTTTTGTGGAGAAAATTTACCTAATTATGCTACCTAATGATATTTGGTTTAGAGTTACTAAGGATCATTTTCACTACTGCACACTGCTAATGACATCTTGGGATGGCTGATAGAAGCAAAAAAAAGCAATCTCAGACTAAAAATTTCCTCCCAATAATAATTGTTCCCTGATTTAAGTTACTGATAAAAAATAGGGAAATGATCATTTTTCTGAATAATATTTTCCACACAATATGCTTCAGATACCAAGAAATTTGGACTTTGTTTTCTGCGGTATAAATCCAATAGGTGACCTCACTAGTTTTAACTAATTTGAGGAAGAGAGGGAAGAGGGGAGGAAGAGTGAGTGTGTGGCAGAAATGAATGTATTAATTTGTATTCTGGCCATTCAAGTGGAAATGCCCATTAGACATGTGTAAATACCTGTTGGACATTTGAGAACGTCAGCCCAAGGTAGAGATATGGATTTAGAATTCATCAATCTATTCAATAAAGGTTGATTAAATTCCAACTCTGTTTATTCAGGATCAGTTAAAAAATATGCATTGATCACTTCCTAGTGCCATACATGCTAGAGATACAGCAAACAAGAAAGATCCACTCCTTCTTTCATGCCACTTTCACTTTTGTGGGAGCATAATAAGGGAATAAGGGCTAAGACAGGTGGGGTAAAAGATGGTATTAGGGCACTGATCAAGAACCAAGAACCAAAAACAAAGAAACAAAGAACCAGAGAACCAAGCCACCTTTAGCAAATCAGAGTAAACAATAGAGTTGATGTCAGAGGGAAAATTAATAGTGTGCTAGATGAAAAAAAAAAAAAAAAGCCAAGAGTACTTCAGACCAGAGAAAATATGTATTAGAAGGCCATGAGGTATCCTGATTACGCAAAGAAGTGATGTATATTCAGCATGGCTGAAATGTATGTGTAAATGGCAATGAACTTAAAAAAGTAAGCACAGCCAGATAATGAAGGGGCTCATAAACCATTGTATAGAGCTTGAACTTTTCCTAAAAGTAAAAGAAAACTACTGAAAAGGTTTAAACGAGAGAGATACAGGTTCAATTTAGAAATATCACTGTGATCACAGAATGTACCAAATGAACTAGCAGGAACAAGACTGGAGATCATAAAAGAAATCCTTTGCCAATCTCACAGATTTGATTCAGTCAAGTCACCTATACCGTTCTTATAAAACTGTACTTCTTCCTAGTATTTACAAAACATTAATCAAATAACCATAAAATTATTTTCTTACTTTCTCTTGGTTTCCCCTGCTAAACAGTAAGCTTCATGAAAATAGGGGCCTGCCTTCTCTTGTTCACTTATTTCTCCCCCAACTTAGAACTAATACAATGATTTGCATATAAATGGTGTGCAACAAAGATTTTTTAACAAATTAATAAATGCAAGGGTCACGGAAACCAAGAAGCCAAGTTGATTTCAAGGAGTCATCAATGGGTGAAGAGTTTCAAAATCTATGGAGAAGTAGGACTGAGGACAAATTATTGGGAGTTAGCACTTAGGCAGTCATTGGTGAGAGCCTTTCATCCAGGTTGCAACGCACAGAGTAAAAGAGAAGAACAGAGGTTAAGTGTGGGTGGACTAGGTCGTTAAAAAGAGAAATGTTCCAGTTGATTGAGAGATAAGCAAGACCATTATTTAAAAAACGGGTGGGGGATAATGGAGTGTGAAGAGCAATAAATAAAGACATTTGTAAGAGAAAAGGGTTAATTAATGCAGTAAGGTCCTGAAAAAAGCAAAACAGCACATAGGGGATCTTCACTTCTGAAAACCTCTCCTTGAAGGATTTACGTATATTTTCCTTTTCTTTCAGAGAAAGAAAAAAAGAGGTAAATTTAGACTCATTTGTAGGTAATCATCTTCCAAGAGCAAATTAACCCATTATTTCACTAACATTTTTATGAATAATGTTAAAATCCTTAACTTCCAGAGACTACCTATTCCAGCCCTCTCACATATCAACATGTTCAATCAAATTCAGTTGTGGAAGGTTATATAATTTCTCTTCCAAAATAAAGAAGTAGATTTAGCTCTGTCTAGACTCATCCTCCACCATTCAATGTGGTACTCAACAGCACTCAAGACAACAGGAGAATGCAAAGAGGTCATATAGAAAATCCCCTTCTAGAAAACGGAATAAAGTTTCACTTCTGAAAACCTCTCCATGTAGAATTTGTGTGTATTTTCCTTCCAGAGTAAAAGTTAAAGTCGACACAGTGTATTAGCAACTTCCAGGTATTATGGTTAATAATATTATGGAATGAGAGAGTGACTTTTGCAAATTTAAATCAGGAATACATTTGGAAGAAGGGAAACTAGATGTTGGCACAAACATGATGTATTACATCTGACCCAGGAAAGCTGACTTAATATTATTATTCCTTCATGCCAGCCAAAGTCACATGAAAAGGAATATTTCCTCCATTTATCTGAAAATAATTGAAGCACTGTTACAAAGCTGATTACACTAAGATGTTGGGAGATATAATGTCAGGACAGAAGGGGCCTGAAGAGTAGGATGGTTGATGGCATGGGTGAGAGGGAAAAGAAAAAAAAAAAGGAAAACAAAGATAAATGACAAGCTGTTTCTCACATCATTACAACCACAATTGAAAAGCATTCTGGACTCTGTCATTGAAACTATTCATCAGATAAGGCATTTTAGTTCTGGCTCCTAAGATATCAGTAGAAATTATTGTTTATCATGACAACCAGGAAAGGACTTCAGTCAGGCAGAACGTTTGTTTTTCAACAAATATGAAGCACACTTGGATGCAAGATTGATGTGCACATTGGCATTCTGACAATTTTGGAGAATTTTTTTCATTCCTCTCCCCTCTCATCTTTTCTCTTCTGGGTCTACAATATGTCAGACTAGGTCAAAGGAAGCAATTCCCAAGGAAACAACTATTGGGATCTGTGTGTTCCACGTTCTACCCACACAGGTGTGTGCTGGATGAACAACAATGCCTTTTCTCCAGCCCAAAGTAAATATTTCCTGCTGCAGTAGGTCAGAGTACTTTACTCGATTTTGTTCATGCCTGTGCATGAGGACACATTCAAAAATAAAATTTATGGCTGGGCACGGTGGCTCACGCCTGTAATCCCAACACTTTGGGAGGCCGAGGCGGGCGGATTATGAGGTCAGGAGATTGAGACCGTCCTGGTAAACACGGTGAAGCCCTGTCTCTACTAAAAATACAAAAAATTAGCCAGGCGTGGTGGCGTGTGCCTGTAGTCTCAGCTACTCAGGAGGCTGAGGCAGGAGAATGGCGTAAACCCAGGAGGCCAAGCTTGCAGTGAGCCAAGATCGTGCCATTGCACTCCAGCCTGGGCAACAGAGTGAGACTCTGTCTCAATAAATAAATAAATAAATAAAATTTATGCAATCAGAGACACATGTAATGGTGAAAGAATGATAGCATAGTATTTGGTGTCTTACCATATCATTTAGTTTATTGTTTTGGTTTGTTTTGAGCTTTAAAAAAAACGAATTCAGTCTGTTGAAGTAAAGGACTTCTAAGCATTTACACAGCAGCAGCTTATGAATATCAATAATTTCTAAATTAGCTTAGCTTTAATTAATAGTTATATGCCTTTCTTTATTGGACTGGGCATACAGCTTTTGTTTCTGGAATGAAAAGAGTAATTACAATTAACTCTTTAAAAGAATGTCAGTAACCTCTGAATATTCCTGATCCTAAAATAGGTTTTATCAGATATTAAGGATATCATGAAAGAAAAATAAGTAGTTCTTTTAATTAAATAAAAATAGAATTTGCATTAACTTATTCAATCTATTAGAAGATTACATTTTCATTTGTTTGTGTGTTGAACCAACTTAAACATTTTTGAAGAAAACTTCAGTCCTTTTTGCCATGAAGAGATGGCATTGTTGTTTAGTAAGGCAAATTCCCATAAAAAGATAATTTTTAGGTTACAGGAATTTTATAAATACTCAGAATTATCTCAATTTCCTTCTTACACTTTCATCCTGCTAGCTGACTCCAAATATATGCTGAATCTATTTACTTTGGTTCATTCCACAGCTACCATGTTACATCAAACTACCTTCATCTCTCATCTGAATTAGTGAAATGAACTCTTGAATGGTTTCCCGCACTTTCCCTCTTGCCTCTGTAATTCATTCTTCACACCACAAGTTCGAATCATCTTTTAAAATTGTACATCATACCTTCGCAAAATGTAAATCACTCCTCTACTTAAACTTCTACAATATTTTCCCACTGAACTTAGAACAAAATGTTAACTCCATAGCATACCCAGAATGCTTTCCTCCTTTTCCAGGTAGCCTCAGCTTGCACCTGCATCAGTCAGTATTTACCAGCCATTCCAGACCCTTTTAGGATCTTCAAACACACCTCACAGGTATAGTACCTTTACTATATTGCCTTGTTTTATCATCGTCACAGCATTTATCAAAGTCTAATATTATGTCTTTTTCTTGTTGATTACTTATACACAGGCCATGTTCTAGACTGTAACCACATGAGATAGAGACTTGTCTTGTCTTGTTCACTTCTATATCCTTGATACCTAAATCAGTGTTTGGCATGAAGGAGGTACTCAGTAAATGTTGAATGAAAAAAAAAGGACTAAGAAACAAAATATCTGTATTCCATACTAAACATAGAAGATGGTCCAACTGATGTACAATTTACGTATTTTTCCAAATGTAGTTAATTTCATTCCTGGATCAAACTAGATGTTGAAGATCCGCATACTTAGACTGTGTTGTTCTGATACTACCCATACCACATCCTTCACCCCCTCTTGCATGCCTTCTAAACCTTCAAATAACATTTATTATATAATCTATAATCTAGTATTATATTCTGAGTTTTATTTGTAATAATTGGCACATGGAATTTACTTTTGAATAAATTTTAGGAATATTGAGGACATTAAGAATTAACCTTTTATTGACTTTTTATAAGATATATGGAAGATATTTCTTTAGTTTTTTTTTTTTTTTTTTTTTAAGAGAAATGGTCTCATTCTGTCGCCCAGGCTGGAGTGTGGTGGCACATTCATAGCTCACTACAGACTCAAACTCCTGGGCTCAAGAGATCTTCCTGCCTCAGTCTCTCAAGTAACTAGGACTACAGGCATGCATCACCATGACCTGCTTATTTTAAAATTTTTTTTGTACAGATAAGGTCTCACTATGTTGCCCAGGCTGCTCTCAAACTGCTGGTTTCAAGTGATACTCCTGCCTCAGCATCCCAAAGTGCTGGGATTACAGGCATAAACCACAGCTGGGCAGATTTCTTCCACAGTTCTCTCCAAAAAGAGAAAATCAGTCTCTACTGAGTAAATGTATGCTGTTTTTCTCCTCACGTTTCCTTCTTTGCCTAGCTTTCATGAAGTTCAGAGAGAAATTTGTGGCCCATATTTTATAATTATACAGGACTTCAGTACATGCATTTCTGTCTATTACAACTTCAGATGATTATTTAAACAATATTTAAAAAATTTCTTTACCTTTATCTTTCAAACTCTACTATACTATGTTATTTTAAATAAAACAATACAAAACTTTATGAAATAAGATACAATATAAATCATATACATGCTTAGGAAAGCAAGAAAATAAATAACTAGGTTATAAAGAATATTTTCTGCATCCTCACATCATTTTTTTATTCATTAACACAATGATAATTATGAATGATAATATTGGGGATCAATTTAGCTCAAGTGGAGCTGGGGCCTGGAAAGTTAAATTACACTTGGAACAGGCCACATTAGGAGATCTTCCTGGTAGGATGAAAATAAAATCTCAAGCCTTTTCTGTCACTGTTATTCTTTCTGTCTGTTTTAATGATGGTAAATCAGGATAAAAACAAAACCCAAATAACTTAATTATGGTTGTACAAGCTACACAATATAATTAAATCCAGTGGGATCTACTTCTTCATCCAAGATAGAAGTGACAGTGGCTAGAGGAACATCATCTAGTGCCTGAGGTTAGTGACTGACACCATCTACTGCCTGAGGATAGTGGCAGGGGAAACCTTGTCTAGTGCCATGAAGCAAACTGAGGTAGCAATGTTTTACTGAGCTCTCTGCTGGGTATGCACTAAACAGTTGCAAGGCTACTATCTGCTAGATTTGCTCAGCAGGAATAAAATGTACACTCAACAATTCTCAGTCTTCTTCTTTTGCCAATGACACTGAAAACAGGATTTACACTTCTATAATTCCAGTCTGAATTTCACAACCAAGAATTTTTTTTTCTTAATTGTAGTTTAAAATAGAATCTACTCTTAAAAGGCCCATAGTTTTCTCATTCTTGAGAGATGTCTGTGTATGTAAACAGCAAACTCAGCCACGGTGGAATTCATGATAGTACGTACAAAATGATATGAAAGAACATCTGTGGGTTTCGCAACCTCAACACAATTGATATTTGGGACAAGAGAATCCCTTAGTATGGGAGCTGTCATGTGCACTGTAGGATGTTTAGCAGCATCCCTGGCCTCTATCCACCAGGCCAGTAGCAACCCAATGCTTCAGTGTAAAACCAAAAATGTCTCCAGACATTGCCAAATGTCCCTGGGGACAAAAATCACACCCGTTTGAGAACCACTGGTCTATAGCCTAATTTCTTAGATCAGCTGTAGCCAATTTATCCATAAACTACTTATGAGGAGTCTAAGTAGGCCAAACTAAATAAGTATAATTTACTCTTTATTAACCAATTATGTAACATATTTCTGAATCACTTTATTACCACAATGTGCTTTGACCACCATTCAGATATCTAGAAGAAACATCATGCTGGAAGCAATCATTCAAATGTCTGGAAGATGCACTTTCTTTTCCACGTCTTTAGAATTGCACTAATCAAACCTATTCATATCTCCAACTAGACACTTCTAGTATCTAGTTTAAGTATAAGGATAAATAGTTGATTTTCACTTTCTTATACAGCTTTTGGAAAAGATCATTTGATATTTCTTCTCTGAACATTGAAACTTTAAGGTACTGTTTCTATTTAAGCCTTATAAATAATGCACATTTTCCATAACTTATTTTATTATAGAATAAACTTTTAAGTTGTTTCTTTAAGTGTTACCCATTTAACTTTAAAAATCTATCTTTACAATCCCATCCTTACTTTTGTCTCAGCAATATACTAGTTTATACTATTATAAACAACCTTTGTAATAAATTGTTTTGAAACTTTTTATGACTTTTAAGATTTCCATCAATTTTTTTTCAAAGCTGTGCTTATTGCTGAGTAGTCTTCAGAGTCAGAATATATAAATGTATTTGTCTAAGTTATTTCCTTGGAAGATTATCAGATGTATGACATAGCAACGGAAGCCAACTAAAAATATACATACTTGCTCCAGTGAACTTTTCCTTCCAATGTCTGCATCTCACCGAGGATGGCAAGGAGAAGAGAGGACTTCCCACATCCTACTTGGCCCACAATCATGGTTAACTGACCTAGGAAAGCAAAACAAAGGATAACTACAGAATGAGATGGATTCTTAGTGAAATAACATCAAAACACATTTAGAAAAAGCTAATGTTTTACAATCAATGGCCCAGTTTTGATCTCCAGCAATAAGGTATTCTAAACAGCTCCTTTCTCTGATACGTCTTTTTGGAAAAGGAAAAAAATATATATATATAAATAATGATTTATTATTTTTAAAACTATGAGAATAGCTGATATCAGTAAAGAGAGTAATGAAATAATTGCCTAGATTATCGAGATTA
Source organism: Pongo abelii (assembly GCF_028885655.2). Lineage (NCBI taxonomy): Eukaryota > Metazoa > Chordata > Mammalia > Primates > Hominidae > Pongo > Pongo abelii. Next base: position 23,123,195 of record NC_071995.2, read on the forward strand.
GTTTTAACTTTAATATTCATTCAAAATAAAAAGGGCAGTTTTGACTAAAATAAATAATTGGGATAACTCTCTTCTCCAATTTCTCTTTGAAGAAGAGAGTGTCTTTGCATTTATAATAGAAAAATCTGTTCCTATTATAAATTTGTTTTGCATTTATAATAGAAAAATCTTCACCTAATGACCTGGCATAAGGCCAGGTCAAAAATATTTCTATTCAATTATAGAGACATTTTTAGGAAAAATTACTGGGTTTATTCCTAAATATTTTATTCTTTTTGATGCTATTGTGGATAGTATTGTTTTCTTAATTTGAGATAGTTTGTTGTTAGCATATAAGTACTTGGAAATAAAATTAACCAAGGAGGTGAAAAACATATACACTGAAAACTATGACATTGGTGAAATTAACACAAACAAAAAAAATGGAAAGACATCTGGGCTTAGGGACTGGAAGAATTAATATTGTTAAAATGTCCATACTACCCAAAGCAATCTACAGATTCAGTGTAATCCTTATCAAAATCCCTACGGCATCTTTTACAGAGATAGAAAAATCAATTCCAAAATTCATATGGAAACAGTAGACCCCAAATAGCCAAAGCTATCTTAAGAAAGCAGAGCAAAGCTGGAGGTATCACACTTTTTGCTTGCAAAATATATTACAAACCTATAGTAATCAAAACAGTACAGTACTTGCATAAAGACAGATGCATATATCAATGGAACAGAAGAGAGAGACCATAAATAAACCCATACATATACAGTCAACTGATCTTCAGCGAGAAGTTTCAACAAACTGGATATCTACATGCAAAAGAATAAAATTGGAGCCTATACTACACCATACACAAAAATAAACTCAAAATGGATTAAAAACTTAAATGTCAGATCTGAAACTATAAAAATCCTTAAAGAAAAAACTTCTTGGCATTGAACTTGGCAGTGATTTCTTGGATTTCACACCAAAGCACAGGCAATAAAACCAAAAATAGATAAGTAGAACCACATCAAACTAAAGAGCTTCTGCACAGCAAAGGAAACAACAGAATGAAAAGGAGACCTACGGGATGAGAGAAAATATTTGCAAACTATCTATCTGATAAGAGGTTAATATCCAAAATATAAAATACAGAAAAAAAAACAAACAAAACAAATAATCCAATTAAAAAATGGGCAAAGAACCCGAATAGAGATATTTCTCCAAATAAGAAATACAAATGGCCACCAGGTATGTATAAAATGGCATTCAACAACACTAAACATCAGGGAAATGTAAATCAAAACCATAATGAGATATCACCTCACACCTGTTAGGATGGCTGTAATAAAAAAACATGAAAGATAACAAGTGTTAGTGAGGATGTGGAGAAACTGGAACCCTTACACACTGTTGCTGGTAATGTAGAATTGTGCAGCCAACAATGGAAAACAGTATAGAGGTTCCTCGAAAAACTAAAAATAGAATTGCCATATGATCCAGCAATCCCATTTCTGGCTATTTATGCAAGCAAATCAGAATTAGGGTCTCAAAGAGATATCTGCTCCCCCGTCTTCATTGTAGCATCATTCACAATAGTCAAGATATTGAAACAACCCAAATGTCCATTGACAAATGAATGAATAAAGAAAATGTGGTATATACATGCAATGGGATATTATTCAGTCTTATAAAAAGAAGGAAATCCTGCCATTCACAACAACATGGATGAACCTAGAGGACATTATGCTAAATGAAATAAGCCAGTCACAGAAGGAGAAATACTGTATGATTCCACTTCTATGAGGTATCTAAAATTTTGACTCTTAGGTATTTTAACTAATTTAGTCAAAATTTTAGACATTTCTTCTCACAGAAACAGAAAATAGAATGGTGGGTTCCAGGAGATGGGGAAAAGGGAAAATGGGAAATTGTTGTTCAATAGTTATTATTGAATTTCAGTTATGTGAGATGAATAAGTTCTAGAAATCTGCTGGTCAATATAGTACGTACAATGAACAATATAGTACTGTGTACTTTAAAATGTGTCAAGAGGATAAGTCTCATGTTAAGTGTTCTTCCCACAAAAAATAAAATAAAAAGAGAAGAATACAAGGAAATTTTTGGTAGTGATTGCATATTGAATACTTTGGTTGTGGTGATGGTTTTCACAGGTATATACATATGCTCAAACTCATCAAAATGTAAGCATTAAATATGTGCAATTTTTGTGGATCAATTACACTTCAATAAAACTTTTTAAAAATATTAAATACATATGATTATTGGATATTTAAATTTTAAGTATCTTGAAAACTTCATCAGTATTTCTCACAAACAGAAAATAAGTTTCTCATATACTCTTTCTTTAAAGTGTTTCTCAAACAAAAAGTGAAATCAACCACCCCACTGTTTAAACTGCCCAAATCAGCAAATGAACAGTAAATAATCGTCCAAAGGTATAGACTCCACTGTGAAAGGCAGGTCTTATCATTTCCAGCCGTTCCCACAGTGACACAGTGGCTCGCAAGCACAATAGTGCAAATAGGTAATCATAAATAATATTTATGTCTTTAAAAAGTATCTTTTTGTTAGGCTCAATTATCTTGGAAAACTATGGCTACGGTCATGAACAATTACAAAAATGCATAACAAATTACTCTTACCTGTTGGAATTCGAATGTCTATATTGGATAATGTAGCTAAACCACTGCCCCATGAAAAGTATCCATTTGTGACCTACAAAATAAAAATATAGAAATTAAATTATATGTGTGGTATCAATGAATAATTCTAATTAAAATAAAAATTTGTAGGCCGGGTGCAGTGGCTCATGCCTGTAATCCCAGCACTTTGAGAGACCAAGGTGGGTGGATCACAAGGTCAGGAGATCGAGACCATCCTGACTAACATGGTGAAACCCCGTCTCTACTAAAAATACAAAAAATTAGCCGGGCGTGGTGGCAGGTGCCTGTAGTCCCAGCTACTCGGGAGGCTGAGGCAGGAGAATGGTGTGAACCCAGTAGGCAGAGGTTGCAGTGAGCCGAGATCGCGCCACTGCACTCCAGCCTGGGTGACAGAGCGAGACTCCGTCTCAGAAAAATAAAATAAAATAAAATAAAATAAAATAAAAATTTGTAAGTGCTAAAAGACTCAACCCAAGGTAGAACACACAATGGTGAAATTCTGATTTAGAGTTACGGCTATTTAGTGGTATAAATGAAAAATTAGAAAGAATGAAAGTGAAAGGAGGGTCTTTCAATTTGCGATATTATGAAGAATGCTAAAATCTCTGAAAATTTGGGATTACCAGATTGTTGACATATGGCCATTCTTAAAAGACAATTATCCCAAACATTTTCCAATGAAATCTCTACATTAATTATTTTCTCACTGCCAGACAATTCCCCAAATCCTAGTGATTAAAATAAAGAAGAGAAATAACCACAAATTATTCCAGCAAAATGACTTCATTAACTGAGGAGGAAAATTCTGTAATTAATGAGTTTCCTGAACTGTGTAGGCCAACTATTCACTGAAGTTAAAAAGAGTAAAGAATAATAAAAGAAGTGACGCAGCATTGCTTGTGGTATAAACGCCAACAATCAGGAAAAATCACAATACCTTCTATTCATCCCACACAATCTATTTGTTTTAACAAGCTTCAAGTGGACTTAATAGTTTTACCAGTTATAAAAATAGGAAATAAAACAGTAACAGAACCCAAGAATTAGAAGGATGAAGTAGACACAGATGAGGGGAGGAAAGGCTCCTAAAAATCAGGAGAAACTGAAGATACACTTTGCTCATAAACTAATGTTTTATTTCAAAACCATAAATGAAATTTCTAAGCACACTATTGTTTAGGAATTTTGCAGAATGGATTTGTGATACCTGAATTATAACTACATATAACCCTAAAAACTCTTCATAAAATGAATAACTTAAAGAGTGAAAAACTCTGCTTGAAAAGGCTAGATTATGTTTGTCCATGCAGGTTTTCTCTAGCTTGTAATGTATATGGCACAACATTTAGTAATATCCATCACATAGTTATGTGTGAAATTAGTCATGGAAGGAGGGTCGCATAGAAGGGCTGGATTCGAATTATTGATTGCTTTATAAATATGGCTGATCATCCTCACTCTGTTTGAGGGACTGTTAGGCTGACATAGGTTACAAAGAAGGCATAATGCATCCTCCCTGCTCTCTTGAAGCTTGCAATCAGTTGAGTAAGTAAACCATGGAAAGAAGTGAGTACAAGACACAACATTATGGGCTAAGTACCAAATAGAGGGGACACACAGACAGTAAGTACAATAGCAGCTCATAAAGAAAATCATTTACATCTGGGATGAGTCAAAAAACTTTTTGGAAAAAGAGGCCTTTTAACTAGTTTTGTAAAATATACTGAATGTCAATGAAAGCATTTGTAGGTAAAGAACTATAGTGAGAATAGGCTGAAGATCAAAAAACCGTAAAATATGTCAGAGGAAATGATGAATAGAGCTAGCTGGGGCAGAACTGGCTGGGGCTGTCATTATGGTTAAATGACAAATGGCATGCAAAGAAATTATACAGCCTCAGAGGCTGAAGATTCCATTTTCTCTCCTAGGGTAGGTGAGGAAGCTAAAAGAGGCACAAAAATAGATGCTTGTGGACAAGGACCAGCATGAAACTGAGAGAGGCCCTACATGACACCGTTGATATTCTCAGCAAATTGGGAACTAAGGTGATCTGGAGAAAGAGGAGGCAAAAGGAGAGAGAAGGAGGTGGGAATAGAGTGGTGACAGCTGCATAGCTACTGTAGGTTTGGAAAATAATGCTGCTAAGAGACATGTAAAAGGGTGGCAGATAGCTACTGGGGGAGGGGAGTCAGCTGAGGTTGGAGATAATAAATCTGTGGCCATGCTGGCCTGTATCATTGTGTCACCTTCTCTAGAGCACTCAGCAGCCTGGTTATAGATGTGTAGAAGGCATACGGTTGGATTGCTGCAGAAAGATACTAAAGGACTGGGAGAAAAAGAAGGGGCTCAGGATATTGAAGGTTTCAATGGTGTTAAAAAAAACAATGACCGTGAAATTAAAGGCCTGAGAAAACTTGGGTACCAGGATTTTGTTGTCAGTGACTGACTAGTCTAATAGAGCAAGATAGAGGGGATGCAGTTCCAGGTGGTGACCAAATGTGAATACAAATTATATGAGTGTGAAATTAAATTATACATGTGGTATCAATGAATAATTTCTAATTAAAATAAAAATTTGTGAGTGCTAAAAGACTCAACCCAAGGTAGAACACACAATGGTGAAATTCTAATTTAGAGTTATGGCTATTTAGTGGTATAAATGAAAAATTAAAAAGAGTGAAAGGAGGGTCTTTCAATTCATGATATTATGAAGAATGCTAAAAATCCTTTAGTGCCTTTCCGCAGCAATCCAACCTCATGCCTTCTACACACGTATAACCAGGCTGCTGAATGCTATGGAGAAGGTGACACAGTGATACAGGTGAGGTTGTGCAAATGGAGTGACAGTAGATTAGGGGATTTTCAGGCTGGGATACTGGATAGACTGTGCCCTTGAAAGTTTAAATCCTAACTATGTGTGGCACATACAAAGACAGAACGGTGGACTAGGAAACATACTTACATCTACAGTGGAGGTGGAAGAGTGATTATGAGGTCCTCTGATAATAGATGTGAGAACAGGTAGAAAATACCATAGCTTTATGAGTGTGACAGGGAAAGGTTATGGTCTGAAAGTAGCAGGAAAGAACTAAAATAATGCAATGTCACCTTCTGATTTGGTGCTACATTGAAGTAAAAGAAGGAACAACATCCATACAAGAAAGATAGAAGAGGAGGAAGGCTAAAGTTAATTTCTCCTGCTACCATTTACACTTCCATTCCCTCCCGCCTTTTATAAAATGCACTAAATTCTCCACCAGCAGGGTTAAAATCCTGACTTCCCCAACTAGATGTCTGAACTTGGAAAATCAGCTAATATATAAATCAGTCTTTGCAAAGGATCATGTAAGGATAGGTACAATGATGATCATCATAACAGGGTTTATGATAGAGGAAAGATGGAGGCAAGCTCAGTGTACATCACTAGGGGATAAGTAAAATGCAGTGACATATTCTATAGGATACAATGGTGCACTTAGCAGAAGCAAATGATCAAGAAAACATTTAAGTAAATTGAGAGCACATAGACACTTATGACAACACTACATATTTTACAAAGATATGGGCATGCCTAAGCACATCAAGCACATTAGAGCTGGTTCTATAATGATGGGGGTAGGGGGTATATATATTGGGAATGAGGTGACTTTGATAGGAAGGAGTATCAGGCATACAGGGAAAGAATGAATTAAAATTTAAAAGCAGGAGCCAGATAGACACAAAATGTCACCTAGTATATGATTCCACTTATATGAAATATCCAGAATAGGCAAATCCATTGGTTGCTGCCTGGGGCAAGGGGAGTGGGAAATGGGGAGCAATTGCTTAATGGATTTGAGATTTCCTCTTGGGGTGATGAAATAGTTTTGGAACTAGGTAAAGGTGGTGGTTGCACAACATTATGAATGTACTAAATGCCACTGGATTGTTGACTTTGAAATGGTTGTCTGCTAAGTGAATTTCACCTCAATGAAAAGAATTTTTTTTTTTTAAATTTAAAGGCAGGGCACACACAGACCACTGTCCATTTTCTCCTGCTGAAAATAAGTAACAATGCTGAACAAAATTTGGTTTGTATAAAATCTCACTAAAAGAAGCAGTTAGGAAATTCCAAGTCAAAATATAAGGAAAAAATACAAATTCAAAGGTGTGAGCCCCAGAACGCCTAAGCTTCTTTCCCCCAAGGGGCCAAGTATACCTAAGAAGGAAAAAAAAAAAACAGTTATGAAGACTTGTTCTAAAAGGTATCAATGTTCGTTAGAAAGCTATAGTAATCATTACAGCGGAGTACTGAACAGACAAATAAATCTGAGAAAAATAAATGAAGGTTATCAATTGATTCACACACATACAGATCCTTGATGTGTAACTGACATCACACTGAAGATCAGTGGGGACAGTGATCAATAATACATGGGGCTAGGCAACTAGATATCACACTTGAAAACATTACATCAGACCTTACTGATTTACTACTAAATTTGGGAAAATGACTACTACTAAATGTACTACTGCTACATTTATGATTTACTAATAAATTATTCATCACTGATTTACCTACTAAATCACATCCCTACTTCATACTAAACACAAAAATTGATTTTATGTGTATTAAAGGACTAAAGTTAAAAAGTGTAGCTTCAAAGCTTTTAGGAGCTAATATGGAACGTCTTCATGGCCTCTGAGTAGGAAAAGTTTTCTTAAATAAGACCAAAAACCAAAGCATTAACCATAAAGGAAGAGTTGTATCCTAGACTATATTAAAGTTGTATCCTAGACTATATAGACTATAGACTATATTAAAATTAAGACTTTATAGACTATATTAAAATATAGACTATAGACTATATTAAAATTAAGAACTTCTGTTCAATGAAAGATATCATAGAGTAGAAAGCCAAGTCACACAGAATGGGAGAAGAATTTTGCAACATAAGTGACTGTCAAAGTAGTACCAAAAATTTTTAAAGAGGAGAAGGACAAACAACCTGGTAATTCACAAAAGAGAAATCCAAACCCAAACCCCAATGGCCATTTTCATAAATATATCTTATATCGAAAGCTGCTTGACCTCATTTGTAATCAGAAAAATGCAAATAAAAACCACAGCAAGATACAATTACACCTCTCCCAGCACACAACACTTGGCAAAAAAATGAGAAGCATTTTTTTGGTGAAGATGTAGAGCAACAGGAACTCTCAGTCACTTCTGGTGAAAGTGTAAATTGGCACCATCACTTTGGAAAGCAGTTTGCCATTATCTAGGAAGGTTGAGGATGCACATACCGTATAACTCAGAAACTGTTCACAATAGCCCCAAACTGAAAAATACCCAACAGACCATCAAAAGTAGAACAGATAATTAAATTCTGGTATATTTATAGAATGGAACAATTTGTACAGTAGAACAGCAATGAGAGGGAATGGATTACATTAACAAAATATAGATGAATTACACACACATAATGTTGAGCAAAAGAAGCAACACACACACACATATAAACATATTTAAACTTTTAAGAAACTAAAAATATGTTTTTAGGGAGGCAAGCATAGCAAGAATAATCAAGGAAATGACTATAAAAGACAGGGTGGCAATTATATCTCGGGGAAAAATATAAGAAGACAGCAGATATATGTGTTGGAGCATTTTCTGAGGGAGCTGCTGATATAAATATGTACTTCTCTGCAGTATATTGTATTTCACAATAAAAATATTTCAAAAAATAAATATATTATTACCAATTTGTGAGCTTTCACCATAAGTAAAAAATTAATTTGGGTTTGAAAGTGAGCCTGAAACTGCGGAGGCCATTCAGAAGCACAGCAAAGTCAAAGCCATTGATAGGCAGCTATTTTTCTTAATGCATGAATGGTCAATTTTGGAAAAAAAATCATAATAGTCTCTCTTTTCTTTCAAAAAGAAAATTAATGAAACACATGGAAAAGACATATTTTTAGATTCCTGCTATAGTGAACATAAAATGTCAATTAAAAACGCCCTGTTTTTTATTCACCAATACATTAGTTGTTATCTGGGCATAGTGAGGAAAACAACAGCATAGATGACCATTTCCAATCTCTCATTCCTTATCTTTTCATAGCCCCTAGTTCACACTCTGCCTGAACATTGTAATTGCCTAGGGAACAACACACACACACACACACACACACACACACACACACACACACACACACACATTTTTTAAAGCTTTGTAGGTGATTCTAATGCATAGCCAAAGTCAAGAATCACTAGAGCTCTCTTTAAAATTCATATGTGACATATCCTTTTAACCCCAAAACAACCACACTAAAATGGTATGTCCACCTCAAGATGGGCAAACCATGGCTCAATGAGGCATAGTAATTTGCCCAAATATCATGCATCAAATTAGTGGAAAAGGGAGGGCTAGCACTAGCTTGTTCCACTCAATCACATGTTTGTTCCGATTATGAAGTGGCTATTGTGGGAAGGTATTGTGTCAGGTGTCAAGGAGAGTGAGACCTAAACATAGCTCTTGGCTCTACTATACACCCCATACTGAGCTTCCCCCTCTCTCTGACTGGCCTAGGCTGTGCAGGAGAATTGGATATCCTCCAGTAGCCAATGCAGCCAGTTTGCTAAGTTTCCAGGACTCTGGTAGCTCCCATGGATGGAGGCCTTTGACTGCTGCCAGCAGCTCTTCCAATTCCTGCACAACACTGATTACTCCCTCTTATCCCCAACTCTGGGTTGCCTGTTCTGCCTAAACTTAAGCACAATGCCTGGGGAGAGTCCAAATAGCCAAGTTTGAAATGAGATCAAGGGCAGTACCGGGAAACTGGTGAATGCATACACTAGTCTGAGTCTCCCCTGATTGAAAACAATGACTATCTAATTTATATTCCTGAAATTTGAACTTATAATATTGGTATTCTCATGAATCAATTTATTTGGTTGATAAACATAGGAATACCAGAAAAAATACATGCAACACTAGCTTCTAAAGCAGATTCAGAAGAAAGTCACATTCTCTGGTTATTGAAACATGCTGCTGGAGCAAAAATTGTGGTTGGGAGATGAGGAAGAACTGACAATTAAAACTCAGAATTTTTTTTAAATATTATTAGGGTTAATGACAACTGTAAAAAGAATTTAAAGGCACAATTTAGGACACTTTCGCAGAACTTCACCATAAAGTAGTAACATAAATGTTTCTATTCATGTAAGAATCCAGGAAATAAAAATAACCTTTATTGCAATGTCCTCTGTTTCTGCAGGGCGTAGACGCCGTGTTGATTGCTCATAGCTGTCCAGGTGATATCTTCCAGGCTGTTTCCTGTTTATAGTTTTTGGCTGCTGCATTCCAAATGGAAAAGAACACAAGTTGAGGCTTTATTAAAAAAATGAAGTTTTACTGAACATTTACTCACATTGCTACCTAAGTTCCAAGAAAAAATGGATGTCATATTTTTAATTATTTCAGTGACTCCTTCATAAAAAAAAATGAAAAATTCTTAAGCTCTAGTTAAACCTCATTCACATGCCTCCTGAGAAAAAATGAAAATATGAAAATAGGATAATTGCAAATGATGGAAGTTAAAGTACAGAGTCCCAAACTAAGTTTTGGATAATCTTTCTCAAATGATATGGATGGATTATGCCCAGGCAATAAAAACAACTGCGTGGTGTTAAAAGGTGATCAGATTAACTCAGGTCAAACTAGAATCCATCTGCTAGGCTATGATATGGTTTGGCTGTTGTGGGAGGGACCCAGTGGGAGGTAATTGAATCATGGGTGTGGGGATCTTTTCCCGTGTTGGTCTCGTGATAGTGACTAAGTCTCAGGAGATCTGATGGTTTTACATAGGGGAGTTCCCCTGCACATGCTGTCATGCCTGCCACCATGTAAGATGTGCTTTTGCTTCTCCTTTGCCTTCCACCATGATTGTGAGGCCTCCCAGCCATGGGAGCTGTGAGTCCATTAAATCTCTTTCCTTTATAAATTACCCAGTCTCAGGTATGTCTTTATTAGCAGTGTGAGAATAGACTAATACAGTTATCAGGCTTGTAAACATTCTACCCGTACATTATTGATAATTCTCTGAATCATGAGGATTTTTAATCTGATACACTCACATAAATCAGACTGAGCTACAAGCACCCAGCTTCTGCTATGGACTGACAAAAGCATAAAGATCTAGTTTTTTTTTTGTCCAAAGATATTACAGTGTTTCATCAGGAGATCCATAAGTCTTATAGAATGATCTAGTCTATCTCAAATGTTATAGCCCTATTCCTAGTCAATGGACTAAAACATCCTTTATAAAGAGGATGCCAGCTGAAGTGTGACAGTCTTCACATATTTAAGGTGAATGTAAGTCATATCTAGAAATTTGTCATTCTCTAATTTTTTAGTTCAGTTTCACACAGAGATAAATGGCTAAACAGAAAGTAGAATATTTAGCTCATAAACCTCTAATCTGGAAAAATTTTAAAGCTCAAAATTTCTTCCAGAAACATATTGAGTCAGTATTTCAACATAAATAATTAACTTTTTTTTTTTTGGAAACAAGAGTCTCACTCTGTCCCTCAGGCTGGAGTGCAGTGGCATGAACACAGCTCACTGCAGCCTTGACCACCCAGGCTCAAGTGATCCTCCCACCTCAGCCTCCTGAGAAGCTGAGACTACAGGTGCATTTGCCACCATGCCTGGCTAATTTATTTACTATTTGTAGAGACAGGTTCTGCCTGTGTTGCCCAGGTGGTCTCAAACACCTGGATACAAGCTATCCACCCATCTCAGCTTCCCAAAGTGCTGGGACTATAGGTATGAACCAATGCATTCAGCCATAATTATCTTCCTGCTCAAATACCTTATAGAGACTATGAAGGCTAAGCAATAATACACTTTAAACTGTTAAGTTACCTAGAAAGGAAACGATTCTAGAATTGTGAAAGTTGTTGGTTTTGGGGGGTTATTTTTTGGCCTGGAACTGCAGGTTTAGCTTTTTGAAAAATCCATTGGGTTCTACTATGGGAATTAGGAAAGTACTCAAATAATCAGTAATTTAATCCAAACAAGATATTGCTCTTCCAGTTTCCATCAACTGGTATATCAAGAGAACACCCAAACTATCAAATAGTACATTGCTAGGCTACATGCAAGTAAATACACAAATTAAAAAGCCACTGAAAAGATTTGAAAGTAAGACACTAGCAGTGGCTCTGTCACACAGAAAATACTAATATATTTTGACTTAAAGAGAGAGAGGAGGAGAGTATGTTCATGAACTTTATTTTAGTTTTGTTTTTCCTTCCTACAGCCCTCACAAATACTCCTGGAAGTACACTGCATGAGAGGTTGTAGAAAGCCACTACCCTTTAGGCTAAGTATATTTTCCATACAAAACGGGTCTACACCTACATATAAAATGTACTGTCTTCTAGAGTCTTTAATTCTGTAACACTATTGCCCCCACAGGTCCAAAAGAAATGACTTCATGCCCTTCACAAAACTAAGAACAGGGTGGGAAGAGTAGATGTGTTGACAGAGATTTGAGTCGAAGTTCCACAGATGTAATATGAAGAGACTTTGGCCCTAGACTGTCACTAATTCTCCATGGAGATTCTACAGCCAAAACCACTTAACTCTAAGCTTTTACAGAATACATAGTATCTTAAGCACTCTCAAGAAGGAGTTTCCATTAGTGTTATTTTCAAACACACAGCTTTTTTCACTCCATTTTAAAAAGTTTGTCATTTGTGGTTTGGCCCATCAGCAGTGACGAATGACCCTGAAAGACATCAAGAAGTCCAGTCTGGTTTCAATAACTCTGAAGATATTGGATGCATTTGAAGGGGATTCTTTTTTTCTTTCCAAAACCTTTTCTCAGTTCAATTTTTCTTCTATGCCACATCTCATACAAAAAAATTCTTCAGATTTCCCTAACTCCATGAACATGACCTCCTATATCCCATTTCTTGAGGTCATCTCACTCTGCTCATCCCCCTATCCCTGAAAGACAAGTTCCTTGGTAGTTTAGGACCATCCCAAGAGTGACGAGACTGGTTCTAATCAAATATTTGACCCCCTACTGCCTAAAAGTTTAAACACTCTTTAATGCATTTTTGTCTTTGTGTCCATGTCCACACACTAACAAACAAGCATTTTGAGGCATTGTTCCTCCAGCATATATAAACATGGCTGGTGGTCTCTTCTCAGACAAAATCACACCTGTTCAGTAAAACAACTTCACAGAAAGTTCAAAAACAAAAACAAACACCTCCAGAACAGCAGAAGAAAACAAGTCTAAATATAGCCACATGATTGCCTTAACTATTTTTTAGTAGTTTTAAACATGACGTAAAAAATATATAATATAGATTGATTTCCTGGGAAAAGCTTTCCAAGTTCCAATCAGTTCCAGTCAGGAGACTGATTGTGTTGGTTCACATAAATGGTAAATATATTCATATTTTTTCTAATAGTAACAATTATAACTAACATTAACTTATGACTCATGGTGGAATAATGCTTTTCTACTTTGTGAAATATATTAATTTTTAAGAATTTCTTCAGAATTTTTTAGACACTTCCTTCAAGAAAATGGTATAATCTAGTAATTGATTTAAATATTATCTAATGGCTAATGGCTCTTAAATTTATATCTCCAATGCTTATGTCTCTTCTTGGTTTAAGAAGTATCTCAAAACTTGCATGTGCAAAATGTACCTCTTGATTCTACCTCAACACCAATCTCCTCATTTCTCAGCCTCCCTATTTCAGTTAATGGCTGTATCATCTACCCAGAAGTCAAGCCAATAACCTAGGATTCTTCCTTGAGTCCTCTTTCTCCCTCATCTCCTCCATCCAATCTATCACAAGTCTTTATCAGCTCAACCTCTAAAGTGTACACTGAATTTGATCCCCTTTTTTCACAATATCCACTGCAACTGGACCAAAAGCTCTAATTCTAACCATCATCCTCTCCTGCCTATATTATTATAATGACTTCTTTACTGATCTACGTGTTTTACTCTTTGTCCTCCATTGACTTCCCTCTACACAGAAAACAACAACATAATCTTTTAAAAATATAAACAAAATTATATTACTCCCTACTTTGAAACCTTCCAATAATTTCCTATTGCATGTCAATAAAATCCAAACTCTTTCCATGGCTTACGAGGGCCCTCAATCATTGTTCTCACATCATCTCATCTTTCTCTTCTTCACCAGGCTCCAGCCACAGTGCCCCTCTGTTCCTTGAACACACCAAATTAATTCCTACCTCAAGATCTTTGCATCTACTAGTTCTCCTGCATGGAATGCTCTTTTCCCATAAGTTTTCAGGAAAGGTACCTATTTTTTATTCAGGTCTTAGCTCAAATGCTGGCTCTCCAAAAGGGCCTTCTTGGAAATGACCACCCTGCTTCAAGTACCCAATTCACTCTCTAACACCCTCTTTCATTTTCTTCACACAGTGAAACTATGTTACTGTTTTAATTTGCTTATCAATTCCTGCCTCAAGAAAGTGAATTCTGTGACAGGAAGGATATAACATGTCTTGTTCATTGCTACAACGCTAAATCTTGGCACAAAGCACAGGGCAGCCAAAAAATCAAAAACACAGTCATATATTTAAATAAAGCTTATTCATATTACATGTAATGCATGACAAAATAATATTGACTATGTTTCTAGATTTTATGTAGATACTAAGTAAATATTTGTATCATGGATAAATGAACTGGTCTACAACTTACAAGATTCAAGTTTTAACTCTAGCTCTACCACTTAGTAATCTTACGACTTTATTTGAGCCTCGTGACATGCAAAATAAAAAGAGCTAGAAAATAAAAAAAGAGACAATGTAATGTAATTCAACTGGAAAATAAAAAGAGACAATGTAATATATTAAGTGGATCAAAAGATAAAATGCATCAGAAAATATGTTTTAAACTACGTAGTATAGCTAAACGGCATTATAAGAAAATGGTGCATGAGTAGTAAGCTTATTTTGTGTTATTTTCATATTCATTTGGAGTAAGCAAACTCTCAATTTCCTTTTGAATTAAACACGTCTTGTCTCTTAGGATAATTTTTTCTGGATTTATAAAGACAAGCCTTATACATTTGTCTATTGATTTTAGACTTGTGAGGTTGTAGAGAAGCAAGTGGTAATTTTTCTTCACATGGGTTAAAAAATAAAGCTTATAATCTATTCTAATCTCATTTGTATTAATCTGTCCATTCTGCTGAGACCGTCCTCTATTCACAACTTCCATAACAAAAATAAAACACTTACAACTCCAGTGTGCTTCTTACAGGACTCAAAAGGAAGCGAACCTTCACCAGTTCGCCAACTGTCATCACCAATCTCATCACTCAAGAGAAACTCATTCAGCTTTTGAACACTGCAAAAAGCAATAAACACAGAATAAGAGTTAACAATAAAACCACCACCAACAAAGTGCTACCTAAATAACGAATTTAACACACATTATTATGGTGAGTAGGATGCCTGTGAGAGTCATTTTTCAAGACCAACTGGGAATTCAGCTAGATCGACCAAACATCCTAACTTGCTGAGGACAGAGGGGTTTCCAGGACATGGGACTTTCAGTGCTAAAACCAGAAAAATCAGGACCACTTGTCACCCTGAATTCAACAGAAGCTTCTTTGCATTTTTTTTGCAATTATATTCCTTGTCAAAAGTAGTGAAGTTGTTTAGGAACTTAGAACACGGTGGTTAAAAATAACACCAATGAAGAAAGTCCTCTTAGTATTCTAGTTTTACAAATGATGGGGAGGTGATATACAGAGAAGCTAAGTAACCTGCCTAAAACCATTTAGCATGTAATATGCAAGGATCTGGAATCCTTGGCCACTGTGTATCTTGCTTAAGCACTATGCATTATTCACATTTTCTGAACCTGGCAAGGGGAGGGGCCTCTAGAGTCTTGCTGCTCAAAAGTTTCAGCCAAGGACCACCAGCATCAGCATCAACTGGGAGCTTATTAAAAACAGAAAATCTCAGCCCTGCCTCCAAATACAAATCACATTATGCATTTGACCAATACCCAGAAGCGCTTCATAAGCACATTACCATTTGTGAGGCCCTGCTCTAGAAGGCTGATTTGCAAACATTCTTTACTGTGACCTCCTTAGGCTGGGCACAAGACTCCTTGGCTCATCTACTCTACCCATTCTAATTTTCTCAAACCAGTGTCATAGGATCAGGATCAAAAATAAATAAGTAAAACAAAGAAAATCATAATATGGTTTGTAAACATCATCCTAGAAATAAAATAATATACAAAAGGAAATTCAGTGAAGTTGCAAAGGAAAAGAAGTGCTCCTTTTGGCAAGCTAGGATGCAGCAGGTGGGAAAACTTGCTTGGCACATGCAGCAGCAACTACAGGGGAGGTATTGCCTTTGATAGGAAACTAGAAAATGTATGTATGAAATAAAGTTTCTTTTTTAAAAATTTTATTTGAACTTATAGTCAAGTTCCTCCAGACAAGTCTTCAGAACTTGTTTTTTGTGACACAATAACAAAATGAGAAAAAGGTAAATTTAATTTAGTCTGTTGCCCATGATCTTTAAGTGTTTTGGCTTTGCATGCCATAGAAACATGAAGGAAGACGAAAATCCATTGAGGCAATCTATTAGCTGTCAAATTGCACTTGCAGAGAACTAAAAGAGGTAATTATTTAGGAAGAGCTTCGGTTTGTACACTTTCTTTGAGTCTTTGATAGCAAAGTCTGACCACATAGACTTGAAAAACAGTGTTATAAATGCCTTATGAAACATTATTTTATTCCTCTTAAATGGCAGTTATTTCTTCTTCACTTTTACAGATTGTAATTGTCATTCTGTTCTTATGTTTTGAAAATATTTGATTTTAAGAAGTGCAGCTCTGTCAATCAAAAGAATACTTTTAAACAATCTCACACTATGTCTCTGCACAAAAAAACAAAGTGGAGAAGCCAGTCTCATCTGCCTTTATAACTCCAAATCTAGCAATGCCTGGCACATGTGGTTCAAGGAATGTTTGTTCAATAAATCAAAGAAGGAATAAATCAATGCTTCTGACATTAAGTAAAGTTGGTTGGTTCAATTCTCCATTCCCATTTCTAGTATAGATACAAATCATGAATCTTTCCAGTATAGACTCAAAGCTTTTATGGAATAAAGGAGCCCCACTCTTCCTGAGCATTGGAAGCAATGATACCTGACCTTGATTGAGAATGGGGATGACATTCTCTCTTCATAACACCCCACTTCGAAACATCAATGACAAGGACCATCAGTGGATGCCAATACCAACCCATCTGTGAACCTCTTACTTCTCTTCCCCTCCCATGTCCCCAGTCATTCTAGGCTCTCTGGCTGAGGATCTCCAGCACTGCTGTTTTGTCATTGTTGTTGTTTGTTCCATGTCTATGTCTCCCACTAGACTGTGAACTCGTTAGCAGCAAAGATTTTCATCTTTAGAATCTATCCCAATGCCTAAAATATAGCATGGTAATTCCTAAAGAAATGTCTGATGAAATAATAAATGGGTAACACAAAAAGCATTTTCTATTCATATGAGGTCCCTTCAGAAATCACAGAGGTAAAACAATTATGGAAAATGCACAAATCCTGACCAAGGGTGAAGTAATTTCCACCATGCTTCCAGGTTTATATTTTTAAAATGCAAATCTGTGCATGTAATGACCCGCTTCTTAAAGTGACAACTGGCATCTAGTTGCCTTTCAGCATCTTTAGCATTGTCTAAAAGCTGCTCAGGAGCTTACTCTCCAGCTTCATGCCTTGATACTTCCCACATCAGAACCCCTCCTCCAATGACACTGAACTACTTTTAATCTCCTGAAGATACCAAGATTTCTCACCTGCTTACCCACTTCTTCCCCTTGAATATACCGCTCCCTCTGTTAAAACATGTTTTACATTTTTTCTCCAACTTGCCAAGTCTTACCTATTTTTAAGGGTTCTATGAAAGAGTCACCACCTCCTTTAAATCTTTACCAACCTAAATGTCCAACAACTTTAGACTGGATTAAGAAAATGTGGCACATATACACCATGGAATACTATGCAGCCATAAAAGATGATGAGTTCATGTCCTTTGTAGGGACATGGATGAAACTGGAAACCATCATTTTCAGCAAACTATAGCAAGGACAAAAAACCAAACACCGCATGTTCTCACTCATAGATGGGAATTGAACAATGAGAACACATGGACACAGAAAGGGGAACATCACACACTGGGGACTGTTGTGGGGTGGGGGGAGGGGGAGGGATAGCATTAGGAGATACACCTAATGCTAAATGACGAGTTAATGGGTGCAGCACACCAACATGGCACATGTATACATATGTAACAAACCTGCACGTTGTGCACATGTACCATAAAACTTAAAGTATAATAATAATAAAATTAAAAAAAAAATCTTTACTGACCAGATAGTCTCCCTTCTCTCTCAAAAACTTCAAGGATGGCCATTATGGGCCATAGCATTCTGTGTATAGCTTTATAACACCATAACCCACCATACAGTAATTAGTTTCCCTTCCTGGTCTCTCTAACTAGGCTGTGGACTCCCTGCAGATTTCGGTCTTTTATCTTTGGAATTCTTAATGCCTAGCAATGTACCTGTATCAATAAATGAATGCACATCCACAGAAGATGCTCTGAGGCATGGGGTAGAGATGAGTAAAATGGTGGTAAGATGGTAAAATGGAGATTTGTAACATACCTAAAATATTTAGGCAACGTGGTGGGTACTTTTTATGTATTATCTCATTTAATTTTCTCAACCACCATAAGCAGGTAATATTATCGTGTTCATTTGACAATTGAGGAAGCTGAGCTACAGAGACACTAAATCATGTTTGAGGTCAAACAATGAGTATTTCCTGGCAGTGCCAGGATTTGAAAACAGGTATATTTTATACCAATCAATTTGCTACCCCGCCTCTACCACCTTTCTAAATCAGTATTTTACTATTTTCTCATTTGTTTAGATCATTCACAAAAATATTTAAGGTCTTAGTCGTACGTTATTTTTTCACTTCTCCAGTTAGACTTTGGGTGATTAGACACAGCTTAAGTACCCTGGACAGGTGCTATATTAATTGGGAAAACTGACTTTGTTGCCAGCAGTCACATGGGTTTTTTTTTTTTTTTTTTGTAGGAATTATAAAATTTTGTAAACTGAAATACAGAGACCAGGCCAAAGTATATGCTTTATGATAAATATCAATAACAATTTATTTGACTGCAGGTGATACAGTGGACTAACCATGCATACATTCCTTTGGGAGGTACATGAGAGCAAAGACAAAAAGTTATTTCCCAACAAAGTGAAGGATTTGTTTTTCTCTTGGCAAATAGTCTCTTTGGAAATAGGTATTGAATTGTGCATCAAACACAATGTACAGAAACCTAAACTCAAATTGTTTATAAAAGACACAACGTATTATTTTCAAAAGAGCAAAACACATATATTATTTCCTTACAAATAAAGCAAAGTGGAGAAGTGAGGCAAGCATTCTAAAAAAGAAATAACTCTTCTTCGAACATTTTATTATTTTAGATAATAGTTACTTTTCCTTATTCTGTTTTGTGAAAGTAGACATGAACACTTCATCATAAAATGTCCAGAAAAATCAAACGGTGTGGGGTGCTGGGGGGTGTGAGGAGACAATCTGAATCACACCTGCCTCATTCTTCTATTTTATGAGGTATATACAGGTCTCAGCCATTGAATGCCATGCAGACAACTTTGGCTAACAAGCCAAACCTTATTAAAAGAAAGCATAGAATTGTTTTGGAACCAAGAATTGAACATGGTATGGAATTTTCCTCCGGTAGAGAAGTTTACAAGTCTCTTACATGCATGTATAACACAAGTTTGACAGTGTGCTTTATCCCATTCTAACCCACCAAGTTTCTAAATGTATTTAAGAGTGCAGTGAGGGATTTAGAATTTCCACAGTTCCTGAAGAGGAGATTTCAAAATCAGCTGACCAAAGTCTCCGATTATAAACAGGCTGCTCAACTCACTGTGGGCCAACTGGCACTAAAGGTTGGTCACGGGTTCCCAGGCACAGAAGAAAATGCTCTAAGTCCAGTCAACACTGGGAGAGCACTTATTTGGGTTCCCAGAACTAGCACACAGTGGGAAAAAGGATTAATGTTCTCTGCTTACCAGTCATCTCTGTAGGACCTGCAATTCAACCACTGAAACTCATTTGAGAGAATCAGGCTTTTATAAGCAGATTCTGTTTGGCCTATGGCTTGGGAAATCTGGAACTGAGCCCTGAAGAAAGACTGGTCTTTATCAAACTGGCAAATGTCTTTTCCATGAGATGTGCAGAAGGGAGAGTGCTATGCAGAAATACACAGGGATATCCATCCTCCACTGTACTAGGATTTATTACCACAGAATTGTATACCATGGATTGGAGGGACACCCCTAGATTGTTTTCAGTTTTTTTTTAAAATCAAGTCAAAGTCCTTTTAATGTTTGGTAACCTCCTGATTTCAGAGGTGTTATCTATTGCAAGTTATCAACTGCTTTTCTATCTCCACTTGTAGTACAAAGTCAAATTCCAAATAAAAGTGTAACCATGAAAGGGACAGTTGTTGAGTGGAGAAAATGAAAATAAGGACCAAAATAGCAGACTCTGGCTATTTATCAATTTTATTGTTTGAAGTAACTTCCCTTCCAGAGCACTGCCTAATTTGGAAGTGGTGCTACAAAAAGTAGTCAGTGATCTGGACAAGTGTTTCAGAAGGCAGAACAATAAGAAAATGAGGGCAGATGTGGCCAGAAGGCTTGAGCTCTAGACACTAACAGCTCTAGAACTGGTTGTTAATGAATGTCTCAGAGGTTAACTTTGAAACTATGTGATACTATCATATTCTATAAGAATTTGGTTTATAAGATGATTTATATGCATTTTAATTTTATTTGGCATTAAGCAATTGTTAAGCCAATGCAAACTATTGGCTTAAAACTGAAGATTCTGGTATTTTGAATAATAAATTCTAGTTTTCTCAGTAAGATATAGACACAAGCACAATTATCTCATTTTAAAAGTCTTACAAATGATGTTCTATGTTTCTGTCAATTGCAACATGATACTTCATATATTTAAAGTCTCAATTTTCCAATTTTTCTTCAATATTGCAACATCTTGGCATTTCTTTCAAAAGCCAGATATAAATATGATAATGATTGTTTACAAAGCATTCTGAGGTTTTATAGGTTTATAAAGAGCATATATCTAAAAAGAAAAATTCCTTTTTAAGAGCGCCTTATTTATGGGAGCATAAGACATATAGACTATGGTATAGGCAGTGTATCATCTAGTTTGGTAACACATTTTTATAAGTAAAAATGGTGGAAAAATGGTCTTATCATATCACATCTATTTTTATAGCTGTGCATTATGAGAAATTATAAAGAGACAAAATCTGCACTGGTTGGAAACACCATAGAAGCATATTTAAATGAGCAAAATACAAAATGGTTTTACAATTCTTACCATTTTCAGAGACTTTAAGCCTGGATTTTTTTCCAGATTAAACTAAAATTAAAATAGTAAATGTGATGATGTGAACATTCTCTGTCACTATTGTTGCCAATATAAACTGGCACAGCTTTAGTGGAAAACATTATGGCTGTATTCATTTTTAAAAATCTTAAAAATGTGTGCCCTCTTTGACCTACCACCACTTCAGTGGAAAGCAACATATTCATCAAGGACCTCAAAGATGTGCATATTATTAGAACTAGTATCCCCACTTCTAAAAATCCAACCTGAGAAAATCATCAGAGAAAAGTTTACAGATAAAACAGAGATGTGTGAACTTCAATGTTATTTATGTTAGGGAAAAAATAAAAACATTCTAAATGTTCAATAAAAAGGTAATTGTTAAATAAATGAGAATATTTCCAACATAGAATATTACATAGTCAGTAAACATGGGGTATTATAAAACTTAAATGAAGGGAGAATAATTTAAAAAAAGTGTAATCAGGAGACAAATGCCAGATAAATTTAAAACTTTTGTTTTGAAAAATTATTTTTACATGAAACAAATAAAAGACTGAAAAGTAGCACACCACAATTTTAATAATGGTTGTCTCCTGGCAGTGATTTTAATGTTCTTTTTTATATTTTTTTCAAACATTCCTATTAGCACACATCATTTCTGTTATCAATAAGCAAAAAATGTCAGACACTTCAGTGCATACCTTATGATGGCTTTAACTGCAAATCTGACCACCGTGGAGAGCAGGAACAGTGGTGTGACCAGGATATGGAAGAGAGACAGTGAAGCAAAGGCCTCTGCAGGTTTCAGATTGTTTCCACTGGCATACGCATGGGTCACAAATGTCTGTGCAAAGAAAGGAGTTCTTCAGAGAAAGCTGGAAAAAGTTTCACACATGCGTACATTCAGTCTTAGAAACCTAACATATTCTGCTATGCCAGTATGTCCATTGCAACTATGATAAAAATGACTTCATCCAGAACTCCCTAATTAAAACAATACTTGCTTTTGGTGAGTCCTGAAAGGCTTAC
Source organism: Pongo abelii (assembly GCF_028885655.2). NCBI lineage: Eukaryota > Metazoa > Chordata > Mammalia > Primates > Hominidae > Pongo > Pongo abelii. Next base: position 23,145,452 of record NC_071995.2, read on the forward strand.
CTGCAATTATAGTGGCAAACTTATGAGAAAGTTAGAAAAAAATTCTACTTACAGGTTAGGTAATTGACCCTGTCAGATTACTAAGTAGGGGGAATAAAGGGATGGAGAACCCAGAGTTTTCAACAACCAGTCAAGCCCTTTCCAAGCAATAGTAAATACTCCAGGAGAAAAAAGAATGTTCTGTTGTTTTGGGGTCCTCACTGTGGATCTTTACTAAAACTGTCAGCATTAATATCCAAAGAAGACTTATTTACATTTTTCTTTTGAGACACGGTATCACTTCATTGCCCAGGCTAGAGTGCAGTAGCGTGATCATGGCTCACTGCAGCCTCGACCTCCCCAGGCTCAGGTGATCCTCCCACCTCAGCCTCCCAGTTAGCTGGGACTACAGGCATGCGCCATCATGCCCAGCTAATTACATTTCTACAAATAATACCAGTCGCCGAGTTTGTCATTTTAGTATGAAATATAATGCAATTATTTAAGATTTTCTGGTTATTGATCTAGCTCCATCTTGTTGTAAGAGTGTCTGGGAACCAGATCATTGAGATTACAACAGTTAATTCCCAACCACTGTTCATTTTGCAATGTTTGCAAATGTACCAGCATACATTTGGCAATGTTTTGATTGTTGTAACTGAGGTTGCTACTGGCACCTGGTAGCTAGAAGCCAGGGATGCTGCTAAACGTTCTAACACAGAGGGCAGCCCCTAGAACAAAATTTATTTGGATCAAAATGTCCATAGTGTCTTTATTGAGAAACCCTGGATTAGAACTCTTGCAATGGAGACTGCAATAGAGGGAAGTCACAGAGGTGAGGTAATATATGTTACTACCCACACATTCTTGCTCATAAATCATTTATAAACACCGACTTCGTTTCATTTCTAAAAGCGAGAAAAAGTGTCTTACAGCGAGAACAGCTGCTATGGGAATTGCTGCATTCATGAAGACTGTGGAAAGAAATAAAATGCATTAGTTTCATTGAACTGTGAAAACATTTTCAGTAACTTTAATCATCTATTATTGTTTTAACTTTCTTTGAAGACAGGAAGGACAAAAAGTATTAAATGTCATTTTGTCTGGAGTCCACAGACATTTCCCAGTTAATATCTACTTGTGTGCAGTTTTATGAGCTCCTATACATTAGTCTTAACCAGTATCTGTTTTTCTTTATTGAATTTTTTTCTTATGAAATGTTACAAACAAAAGAATACATGTAAAATCGTCCTTTAATGATAAAAATTATTAGAATTTAACAAATGTGTATTCTACAGAGGGGTTACAGTCTATCTTTTGTTTAGTCCACTAAACTAATTTAAATATGTGAAATCAGGTTATTACACAGATTAAAAACAAGAATTTGACATCACTTCAAGTTCTGTTTCCAGCAGTGATATTAATATTCATTTATAGCCCCTTCAGTTAATAAAATAATTCCATATCCTGGACTCTCTGTGTGTCTAAATATCTCTCCTGGAATATATTTAACTATCATTGGATCAGCATGATATGCCTAGTTGAAATAAGAAAAACTCACATTTTAGCCTGAAATACTAGTGTTTGGAAGTAACAGTAAAAATAAAAAGTCAAGTTGATGATTTATAGTCATACAGTCATAAACTATAGAATTTTAGGAACCAAGAAACCAAAGATGAAGTGAATTGTTTGTAACAGAGCCAGGCAACAGCAGAGTGAGAAGCTAGAATCTAATTTTCTTAACAGTAGAGGACTCGGGTTTTAAAAATCATCCGCTCTCAGGGATTATCCTTACCACTGTACATAGAACAGAATCAGACTGTGCTTTTGCAAGTCCAGATACGACTTAGTTGTCAAACATAGACTCTTATACAGTACCGCAAATCCAAACACTGATCTGAGTTTTGTAATAACACAGATGAGAAGTCACATTTCTGCCTCAACCTTCTTTCTCTGACCATTGTCACCCTATTATATTTTATTTTAAGTTCCAGGATACATGTGCAGGATGTGCAGGCTTGTTACATAGATAAACATGTGCCATGGTGGTTTGCTACACCTATTAAGCCCAGATGTATTAGCTACTTTCCTTCCCACGGCCCTTCTCATAAGCCCCAGTGTGTGTTGTTCTCCTCCCTGTGTCCGTGTGTTCTCATTATTCAACTCCCACTTATAGGTGAGAACATGTGGTGTTTGGTTTTCTGTTCCTGGGTTGTTTTCTGTTCCTGGGTTAATTTCTGTTCCTTGGTTAGGGTAATGGCTTCCAGCTCCATCCATGTCCCTGAAAAGGACATCATCCTATTCCTTTTTATGGCTGCATAGTATTCCATGGTGTATATGTACCACATTTTCTTTATCCAGTCTATCACTGATGGACATTTGGGTTGATTCCATGTCTTTGCTATTGTGAATAGTGCTGCAATAAACATACGCATGCATGTATCTTTAAAATAGAATGATTTACATTCCTTTGGGTATATACCCAGTAATGAGATTGCTGGGTCAAATGGTATTTCTGGTTCTAGGTTTTTGAGGAATCACCACACTGGTCTTCCACAATGGTTGAACTAATTTACATTCCCATCAACAGTGTAAAAGCATTCCTGTTTCTCCACAGCCTCATCAGCATCTGTTGTTTCTTGACTTTTTAATAATTGCTCTTCTGACTGGCGTGAGATGGTGTCTCATTGTGGTTTTGATTTGCATGTCTCTAATGATGAGTGATGTTGAGCTTTATTTCATGTTTGTTGGCCACATAAATGTCTTCCTTTGAGAAGTGTCTGTTCATGTCCTTTGCCCACTTTTTAAGAGATTTTTTTTCTCATAAATTTGTTTAAGTTCCTTGTGGATTCTGGATATTAGACGTTTTTCAGATGGATAGATTGCAAACATTTCCTCCCATTGTGTAGTTTGTTCACTCTGATGATAGTTTCTTTTGCTGTATTTTCACCCTATATTCTAAGTGTATTCTTTTCTTTTAACCTGTTTTGTAGCAGATGAGTATGAAGCACTTGACATAGTGCCAGAGATGAAGTGTGCACTCAATAAACATTTGTATTAGCCATTATCTTCTTTAATCTTTACAATCCTAATGGTAGATATTATTACTAGCTCATGTTACAGATGAAGAAACTGAGGCTAGGAGGATATAAGTAATTTTCTCAAGGCCATTCTACTACAAAGTGTCAGAGCTAGGATTTATAGCCAGCTCTGTTGAACTCACCACCAACAAGATTGTACTGAACAAAATAATAAAACTTGAAGTGGTCAAACTGGAATTTTGCTCCATTGACTCAAGAATCCCAGCTGCCTATCAAGAACACAGGATAATGTATTTTTCCCCTCATGACTTCTTACTGCTCTCCCCTAGGATGACCTCCTCTACCCTCTCTCTTCTTGTATTTGACTCAAATCCCAACACAACTCTCATCTCTAGAGACACACAAGCTGAATTCACATCTCGCCTCAGCCCTTTAGTAGCTGGATGATTTGAAAGAAGTTCAGGTTACCTAAGTTCTTTATATGTCAATCTTTTAATTCTAAAGTGGAGTTAATAATAAAATCTAGGCCAGGCATGGTGGCTCATGCCTGTAATCCCACCACTTTGCGAGGCTGAGGCACTTGAGCCCAGCAATTAAAGGCTGCAGTGAGCTATGTTTGCACCACTGCACTCTGGCCTGGGTGATAGAGTGAGGCCCTGTCTCAAAAAATATATAAAAATAAATAAATAATAGAATCAAAACCACCAGGCTGTTGTAATAATTAAATGAGATGGTATATGAAAAACCACTTATGGCAATAATTGGCTAAGTATACTCTCAATATATCTTTGTTGTTGTTGTTATTGTTATTATTCTTGGCTGCATCCATCCTTCTTATGAGAATTTCAGTCCCCTGAAGAGAAGGATGTATTGAAGGGGTCACCAGCTTGGAGTAGTATAATATAAGCAAGTGAATCTTGATCATCCTGTCTTCTAGCATTTTGACACCATATTAGTGGTGCATTGCTGGAAGATAAAACTCCTTCCAACTTTATGTCTAATGTATCAAGCATTAGGGCTAGAATAAAGGGGCTATATAAGCCAAATATTTTCTCTAAATCTATTTCACAAAAGAAATGTTTATAATCTTTAAACTCTAAATGAGTTCATAATTCAAGAGGAAACAATATATAAACTTCCAAAATTTTAATTTGTTAAAGGTCTTGGGAGCAACAAAGATGAGCAAAACTGACACATAAATCAAATCAAATATTAGTGGGAGTGGTTTTGCTAAGTTTGTGTAAAGTATACTAGCATAAACCCTGTTATTCATGAGAATACTCAGTCATACTTTGAGGAAAAAAAAAGCAATATTTTTGAAATAGTTGCTTTTAAAAGTTAGAGTTGAGGATGAAAGAAGTCTCTATTTTGAAATTTTTGAAAATATATTGGAAAAAAGGGTTTTATGTGAACGAAGTTTGGCTTCCTTCACCTGAAAATGATATTTTTTTCTCCTCAGTTTTCAAAAATGGCTAAGTTTTCTCAACAGTCTTCAAGAAAATACCACATCATAAGCTCCCAAGGAGACAAGTTAAAAAACTGCAAATATTTTTAACCCTTTTCCCATTTAGAAAAAAAAAAGTATATCTCCCTGCCAGTACTCATTTAGTTTTACATAAACACACTCTTTGAGGCTGAAGCAAATCTGACTGATTTTTAATGTGAAAATAAAATGTAAAAACTGTTCTTGGAGTTATTTCTAAACAGAACTAACAAGAGAATCGTTGCAATCATCTGAATCATCTATTTAGGAAAAAACCGAATTCATCAAATGAATCTTCAGCCAATGCTGTTTGAGAAAGATGTTAACATCACACGTAAGAATGCTATGATTTCAAGGGGGTTCCAAGATGGCCAAATAGGAATAGCTCCAGTCTCCAGCTACCAGTGTGAGCAACGCAGAAGATGGGCGATTTCTGCATTTCCAACTGAGGTACCAGGTTCATGTCACTGGGGCTTATTGGATAGTGGGTGCAGGACAGTGGGTGCAGCCCACCAAGCATGAGCTAAAGCAGGGCGAGGCATCGCCTCACCCAGGAAGCACAAGGGGTCAGGGAATTCCCTTTCCTAGCCAAGGGAGGCTGTGATAGACGGCACCTGGAAAATGGGGTCACTCCCACTCTAATACTGTGCTTTTCTAATGGTCTTAGCAAACAGCACACCAGCAGATCATATCCCGCGCCTGGCTCGGAGGGTCCCACACCCACGGAGCTTCGCTCATTGCTAGCACAGCAGTCTGAGATCGAACTGCAAGGTGGCAGCGAGGCTGGGGGAGGGGCACCGACCATTGCTGAGGCTTGAGTAGGTAAACAGAGCAGCCAGGAAGCTCAAACAGGGTGGAACCCACCGCGGCTCAAGAAGGCCTGCCTGCCTCTGTAGACACCACCTCTGGGGGCAGGGCGTAGCCAAACAAAAGGCAGAAAAAACCTCTGCAGACTTAAATGTCCCTGTCTGACAGCTTTGAAGAGAGTAGTGGTTCTCCTAGCATGGAGTTTGAGATCTGAGAACGGACAGACTGCCTCCTCAAATGGGTCCCTGACCCCCGAGTAGCCTAACTGGGAGACACCCCCAGTAGGGGCAGACTGACACCTCACACGGCTGGGTACCCCTCTGAGACGAAGCTTCCAGAGGAATGATCAGGCAGCAACACTTGCTGTTCAGCAATATTCTCTGTTCTGCAGCCTCTGCTGCTGATACCCAGGCAAAAAGGGTCTGGAGTGGACCTCCAGCAAACTCCAGCAGACCTGCAGCTGAGGGTCCTGATTGGTAGAAGGAAAACTAACAAACAGAAAGGACATCCACACCAAAACCCCATCTGTACATCACCATCATCAAAGACCAAAGGTAGATAAAACCACAAAGATGGGGAGAAAAACAGAGCAGAAAAACTGAAAATTCTAAAAATCAGAGCGCCTCTCCCCCTCCAAAGGAATGCAGCTCCTCGCCAGCAATGGAACAAAGCAGGATGGAGAATGACTTTGACGAGTTGATAGAAGAAGGCTTCAGACGATCAAACTTCTCCGAGCTAAAGGAGGAAGTTCGAACCCATCACAAACAAGCTAAAAACCTTGAAAAAAGATTAGACGAATGGCTAACTAGAATAACCAGTGTAGAGAAGTCCTTAAATGACCTGATGGATCTGAAAACCATGGCACCAGAACTACATGACGCATGCATAAGCTTCAGTAGATGATTTGATCAACTGGAGGAAAGGATATCAGTGAGGAAGATCAAATGAATGAAATGAAGTGAGAACTTTAGAGAAAAAAGAGTAAAAATAAAAGAACAAGCCACCAAGAAATATGGGACTGTATGAAAAGAACAAATCTACGTCTGATTGGGGTACCTGAAAGTGACAGGGAGAATGGAACCAAGTTGGAAAACACTCTGCAGGATATTATCCAGGAGGACTTCCCCAACCTAGCAAGGCAGGCCAACATTCAAATTCAGGAAATACAGAGAACGCCACAAAGATACTCCTCAAGAAGACCACACCAAGACACATAATTGTCAGATTCACCAAAGTTGAAATGAAGGAAAAAAGGTTAAGGGCAGCCAGAGAGAAAGGTCGGGTTACCCACAAAGAGAAGCCTATCGGACTAATAGGGGATCTCTCGACAGAAACTCTACAAGCCAGAAGAGAGTGGGGGCCAATATTTGACATTCTTAAAGTAAAGAATTTTCAACCCAGAATTTCATATCCAGCCAAACTAAGCTTCATAAGTGAAGGAGAAATAAAAACCTTTACAGATAAGCAAATGCTGAGAGATTTTATCACCACCAGACCTGCCCTACAAGAGCTCCTGAAGGAAGCACTAAACATGGAAAGGAACAACTGGTACCAGTCACTGCAAAAACATGCCAAATTGTAAAGACCATCAATGCTAGGAAGAAACTTCATCAACTAACCAGCAAAATAACCAGCTAACATCATAATGACAGGATCAAATTTACACATAACAATATTAACCTTAAATGTAAATGGGCTAAATGCTCCAATTAAAAGACACAGACTGGCAAATTGGATAAAGAGTCATGACCCATCAGTGTGCTGTATTCAGGAAACCCATCTCACGTGCAGAGACACACATAGGCTCAAAATAAAGGGATGGAGGAAGATCTACCAAGCAAATGGAAAACAAAAAAAGGGAGGGGTTGCAATCCTAGTCTTGGATAAAACAGACTTTGAACCAACAAGATCAAAAGAGACAAAGAAGGCCATTATACAATGGTAAAGGGATCAACTCAACAAGAAGAGCTAACTATCCTAAATATATATGCACCCAATGCAGGAGCCCCCAGATTCATAAAGCAAATCCTTAGAGAACTACAAAGAGACTTAGACTCCCACACAATAATAATGGGAGATTTTAACACCCCACTGTCAACAACAGACAGATCAATGAGACAGAAAGTTAACAAGGATATCCAGGAATTGAACTCAGCTCTGCACCAAGCGGAACAAATAGACATCTACAGAACTCTCCACCCCAAATCAACAGAATATAGATCCTTCTGAGTCATACCTATTCCAAAATTGACCACATAGTTGGAAGCAAAGCACTCCTCAGCAAATGTAAAATAACAGAAATTATAACAAACTTGTCTCTCAGACCTCAGTGCAATCAAACTAGAATTCAGGATTAAGAAACTCACTCAAAACCACTCAGCTACATGGAAACTGAACAACCTGCTCCTGAATGACTACTGGGTACATAATGAAATGAAGGCAGAAATAAAGATGTTCTTTGAAACCAATGAGAACAAAGACACAACATACCAGAATCTCTGGGACACATTTAAAGCAGTGTGTAGAGGGAAATTTATAGCACTAAATGCCCACAAGAGAAAGCAGGAAAGATCTAAAACGGACACCCTAACATCACAATGAAAAGAACTAGAGAAGCAAGAGCAAACAAATTAAAAAGCTAGCAGAAGGCAAGAAATAAGTAAGATCAGAGCAGAACTGAAGGAGATACAGATACAAAAAACCCTTCAAAAAATCAATGAATCCAGGAGCTGGTTTTTTGAAAAGATCAACAAAATACATAGACCACTAGCAAGACTAATAAAGAAGAAAAGAGAGAAGAATCAAATAGACGCAAAAATAATGGTGAAGGGGATATCACCACTGATCCCACAGAAATAAAAACTGCCATCAGAGAATACTATAAACACCTCTACACAAATAAACTAGAAAATCTAGAAGAAATGGATAAATTCCTGGACACATACACCCTCCCAAGACTAAACCAGGAAGAAGTTGAATCCCTGAATAGACCAATAACAGGCTCTGAAATGAGGCAATAATTAATAGCCTACCAACCAAAAAAAGTCCAGGACCAGATGGATTCACAGCTGAATTCTACCAGAGGTACAAGGAGGAGCTGGTACCATCCTTCTGAAACTATTCCAATCAACAGAAAAAGAGGGAATCCTCGCTAATTCATTTTTTGAGGCCAGCACCATCCTGATACCAAAGCCTGGCAGAGACACAACAAAAAAAGAGAATTTTAGACCAATATCCCTGATGAACATAGATGCAAAAATCCTCAATAAAATACTGGCAAACCGAATCCAGCAGCACATCAAAAATCTTATCCACCATGATCAAGTGGGCCTCATCCCTGGGATGCAAAGGCTGGTTCAACATATGCAAATCCATAAATGTAATCCAGCATATAAACAGAACCAAAGACAAAGCCACATGATTACCTCAATAGATGCAGAAAAGGCCTTTGACAAAATTCAACAGCCCTTCATGCTAGAAACTCTCAATAAATTGGTATTGATGGGACGTATCTCAAAATAATAAGAGCTATTTATGACAAACCCACAGCCAATATCATACTGAATGGGCAAAAACTGGAAGCATTCCCTTTGAAAACTGGCACAAGACAGGGATGCCCTCTCTCACCACTCCTATTCAACATAGTGTTGGAAGTACTGGCCAGGGCAATCAGGCAAGAGAAAGAAATTAAGGGTATTCAACTAGGAAAAGAGAAAGTCAAATTGTCCCTGTTTGCAGATGACATGATTGCATATTTAGAAAACCCCAATGTCTGAGCCCCAAATCTCCTTAAGCTTATAAGCAACTTCAGCAAAGTCTCACGATACAAAATCAATGTGCAAAAATCACAATCATTCCTATACAGCAATAGGAGGCAAACAGAGAGCCAAATTATGAGTGAACTCCCATTCACAGTTGCTACAAAGAGAATAAAATACCTAGAAATACAACCTACAACAGATATGAAGGACCTCTTCAAGGAGAATTACAAACCACTGCTCAATGAAATAAAAGAGGACACAAACAAATGGAAGAACATTCCATGCTCATGGATAGGAAGAATCAATATCGTGAAAATGGGCATACTGCCCAAGGTAATTTATAGATTCAATGCTATCCCCATCAAGCTACCAATGACTTTCTTCACAGAATTGAAAAAAACTACTTTAAAGTTCATATGGAACCAAAAAAGAGCCCACATCGCCAAGACAATCCTAAGCCAAAAGAACACCTGGAGGCATCATGCTACCTGACTTCAAACTACAAGGCTGCAGTAACCAAAACAGCCTGGTACTGGTACCAAAACAGAGATGTAGACCAATGGAACAGAACAGAGCCCTCAGAAATAATACCACACATCTACAACCATCTGATCTTTGACAAACCTGACAAAAACAAGAAATGGTGAAATGATTCTCTGTTTAATAAATGGTGCTGGGAAAACTGGCTAGCCATTTGTAGAAAGCTGAAACTGAATCCCTTCCTTACACCTTATACAAAAATTAATTCAAAATCAATTAAAGACTTAAATGTTAGACCTAAAACCATAAAAACCCTAGAAGAAAACCTAGGCAATACCATTCAGGACATAGGCATGGGCAAGAACTTCATGATTAAAACACCAAAAGCAATGGCAACAAAAGCCAAAATTGACAAATGGGATCTAATTAAACTCAAGAGCTTCTGCACAGCAAAAGAAACTACCATCAAAGCGAACAGGCAACCTACAGAATGGGAGAAAATTTTTGCAATCTACTCATCTGACAAATGGCTAATATCCAGAATCTACAAAGAACTCCAACAAATTTACAAGAAAAAAACAAACAACCCCATCAAAAAGTGGGCAAAGGATATGAACAGACACTTCTCAAAAGAAGACATTTAATGCAGTCAACAGACACATGAAAAAATGCTCATCATCACTGGCCATCAGAGAAATGCAAATCAAAACCACGAGATACCATCTCATACCAGTTAGAATGGCGATCATTAAAAAGTCAGGAAACAACAGGTGCTGGAGAGGATGTGGAGAAGTAGGAACACTTTTACACCGTTGGTGGGACTGTAAACTGGTTCAACCATTGTGGAAGACAGTGTGGCGATTCCTTAAGGATCTAGAACTAGAAATACCATTTGACCCAGCAATCCCATTAATGGGTATATACCCAAAGGATTATAAATCATGCTGCTATAAAGACACATGCACACGTGTGTTTATTGCAGCACTATTCACAATAGCAAAGACTTGGAACCAACCCAAATGTCCAACAATGATATACCGGATTAAGAAAATGTGGCACATATACACCATGGAATACTATGCAGCCATAAAAAAGGATGAGTTCATGTAGGGACATGGATGAAGCTGGAAACCATCATTCTCAGCAAACTATTGCAGGGACAGAAAACCAAACACCGCATGTTCTCACTCATGGGTGGGAATTGAACAATGAAAACACTTGGACCCCTCACATCACACACCGGGGCCTGTCGTGGGGTGTGGGGAGAGGGAGGGATAGCATTAGGAGATATACCTAATGTAAATGTCGAGTTAATGGGTGCAGCACACCAACATGGCACATGTATATATATGTAACAAACCTGCACATTGTGCACATGTACCCTAAAACTTAAAGTATAATTAAAAAAAAAAGAATGCTATGATTTCTAGGATTTGACATTTTTAGCGATTGAGAGTTACTATATTTTGTAAATGGAAACACCACTACCAAAAACAGAATGCTGCAAATAGAATGATGTCTTTCATTTCCAAAGTCAATATCCTAGAGTGATACAAAATAATAATCAAAGCGAGATATTTTGTGGCAAAGTTTTCTCGGGGTAAAAGCTACAGCCACAAGTGCTACCCATGAGTATTCTGAGACAAATGGAAAAATAGTTAAAGGATCTTTGGGGATAAGAAGATCAATCGTAATGTAGTCAAATCAATTTCAGTAAACAAATTTTTACTTTTTTACTGAAAACCCACTATTTATCCTAACTGAACTGATACACGAGGGTTTTAATTACAGTTACTATCATCACCATCTTCATTTTACTGATAAAGAAAACCAATGATTTCAGTTTGTAGAGTAACATGGCCAAGGGCACACTAGTTGTGAGGAATCAAATTCAGGTCTACTTGACTCTAAACCTGTGCTTACTTTGGTCTTTAAATGTAAATAGATAGCCTCGTTTGGCTGGTGGCTATTGGACAGCACGTGTTTAGAAAATAAATAGGTGTCCTTGAAGAACTAGAATGTTTCACTGATCACAATCTAAACTGAATAGACTGTTGGTTATTCTGGTTGCCCTTAAAGTCGCCTGTTCTTAGAGCAACAGCAACTTACTGGAGAGTGATGTATAAAGTGCAAAGGTTTTGAGACTAGATAGTTCTTTCATTCTTGTTTCCTCCACACTTTTGCAGAAAATGTGTTCCCAGGCATACAATTTTAGAAGTTTGATGCCTTTCAATATTTCATTTGTTTTCTTCAGTCTCTCAGTGGAATAATCCTATAAAACAAAGGAAGAAAAATAATACCAGCTGCATCCAAGTGAATCAGAAAGGCGGAACCGTGTAATGGACAGGGATTGAGGAGACCTTGATTTCAGACTGGCCCTGCCACTCACTAGTTAGGTTGTGAAGTTCCCAGGAGAAGCAGTTAAACCCTTTGTGCTTCATGAAATAAAGAGTTTAATGAGATGGCCTCAACATTTCTTCCCACCCAAAAACATGTATGTCTCTGTTGCTTTGGTTTACATAAAAGCTAAAAACAATTTTCTAAAGTTTCACATGATTTCCTTGAATCATGTCTGCAGATAATATAGACATAAATTTAAATAACTAATAAGGAGACTTCTAATGACTCCTAACATCTAACTTAATTTCTTCTGCAGTCAGCTCTATCACTCATACTTACAAGAAGAAAAATAATAAATTTAAGAAAAGTTAGTGGGCTTCTTATTTGAAAATATGAGGGTACAGTGTTCTGTGCATTCATATTTCATCTTCATAATACAGTTATTGAAACTAAGCCTATTATCTTAGCTATCAAGAGATTTCCACATACTTCTTTGTAAGTTCTTGGTTAAGGCCTAAGTTAGATTTACTAACAACTTGGAATAATCATAGAGAGATTTGTAGCAGATACAAAAGCTTCATTTTAGCCAGCTGTTTCAGCTTCCTTCATCACCACATGTTATACTAGAATTACTAACAAGGTAATATATGACGAATTAACTATCAAAAGGGGCAGTAGAGTGGTCAAAAGACAGATAGGAGAAAGCAAAAGTAGCAAACGGCCTGGTTTTTGTTCAACGTTTTGTCTTTACAGGGTGTTAAATGCCTATCAAATGATTGTTCAATGGGTGAATGAATATGGTATGAATAGCTAAATGAAAGACAGATGTTTGAGAATCATCATATCTCTCCTAAGCTCCCCTTCCACACCTTTCTGTATTTGCATGCTGGAGTAAAAAGGATAAATGGCTCAGACAGAAATAATGAGTAACCTACCTAAAGGAGCAGAAAAACAAGTGATAAAAACCGCTTGCGTGACATGCAACTCGCTTGTCATAGTAGAAACACGAACTTGAGAAACAATCCCGTCAGTGGCAGCATCTTCACATTTTATGCCTGATTTACAGACAGCCTTGCTCATATTTAATCAAACTTTATTTGTAAACATGCTGTCAACAATTTTATTATTTGCAAATATTTCTCTAAAAGCAGCAAATTCGTGCTCAAATGAAATGATTTCATGGCAAATTGAAGCCAGAAAAGGTCAATAATTGGGCTTTTTCTTGCTTGCCAAGTTGACCAGAAATACATTCAGCAAGAGCAGCTGCCACTGAAACATGTCAGTGTGACTCCATAGATCCTCACATGGTTTGAGTCTACCCTAGGGAATTATAATTTTAGAAGTAGCAAACTTGACCCTTCACTTGCACCTTGATCCATTTCTTGCGTGTCAATAACTGACATTCAATAGCCTCAAAGTACGCTTAAGAGGATTCTTTAGATAAGTGATCTAAGAAGACTGAAAGCCTTATCACCTCATGGTACTTTAAAACATCAGGAGCTGTGATTCTAGTATTTTGAGTCTAAGATCATCAAGTTTTAAATTTCCAATCCACTTTTAAAAATAGTTTTCGCAACATGGAAAATACACATTTGCTGCCGAAGAACTGAAGTGAAATATAATTGTTTCCAAATTATCTTTAGTGGTATGTATTAATTTCCTATATTATAAAATTAAAACAGCATTTCTCATTTTTGTAATTAAGTTTCCAAAAGATGTTACTTACAAGTGTACTTTTCTGAGCCTCTGCCAACTTTGTAGCAATAAAGTACTGAATTGGCGCAAGGAGCACAATGACAGCTGCACCGACCAATGCACTTGATCCAAGTAAATTATAGAGCAGAATCACGCCCATTATGATCTAGAGAGAAAAACACATGGAAAAGAGAAAATGAATGGGTTGTGGGAGCCATTGCATGAAAGGAGATAATTTTTAGTGCAAATGTAGTATTTCTTAATTATTATTGTTTATTTGGAAGTCAACGGTATTAGGGTTCTCTAGAGGGACAGAATTAACCATCAAGTCAACCCAACTGTGACAGTTGGGTTTTACTCTGATTTATTTGGAGAAGGCTAAGTGCTAGGAATGTATTTTTAGTATGATAATCTGTACAACTGATGTCAAACCAATTTATTGCATGAAGCTGCAAAGTGGTCCCATGACGCTTCCAACCTTTTTTAAGTAGTCTTCAGATTTTTAAAAGGGCATAAATTTTTTCTTGAAAATGCTGTCACCCACCATAAATTTGACATTCTTATTTTATTTTATTTTATTATTATTATACTTTAAGTTTTAGGGTACATGTGCACAATGTGCAGGTTAGTTACATATGTATACATGTGCCGTGCTGGTGTGCTGCACCCATTAACTCGTCATTTAGCATTAGGTATATCATTTAGCATTAGATATAGCTTTAGGAGGTATAAATTTGACATTCTATATTTTCTTGGAATTGTACTAGCTTTTCAAGGCTGAGAGGATGAAAAGTAGGGGGCAGCATCATGTGAGTAGACGATGGTTGTCTGTGGACTAAAGGAATGAGCTGAGCTCCTCACCTTCTTATGACTCCAGACGTCACTTACTGACAAGAAGGCTGACAGTAACTAAGACTGTTAAAAAAGCTAAAGTTGGTGCCCTATCTTAAAATTCTTCTCTTTCCCCAAACCAAAGGCAAAACCATTCAGACCTATCCTCTCTGGTTTGCCGCTGTCTTCTTTTTCCTTTAAAACTCAGAATTTACCCCTGCTATCCTATTCTCTCTCTCTCTCTCTCTGATTTATCATGGCTCAAAACATCAATTAATGAACTGTATCCATGCAGTTCAAGTATATAATTTATGCCTATATGCCAATGATAATAGCTTAATAGCAGCTTTCTTGGGCCAATGACAACGTTTACTGCCTAGCTAATTAGGTAGTTTGAGATATCCAATAAAAACAAAAAATTCCTTAAGGTCACCCATGATGCAGTCATTCAGAGACTTTTGGTGCACTTGAAATTACACCATCTAGGCAGCTACCTAATTCACCTTTATATAAGTATATTTTGATAAAATGAGACAAAGTACATCTCAAATCCTACTTTGTGCCAAGCACCGTGCATAATATACACTTTTATTTGCCTTGGTTTTCTATTAAAAAATGAAAAGGCAAACAAGTTAAAAACTAGCATCTTCTTTATTACTTTATGCATGTTAATAAATGTGGGACACAGGGACTTAGATGATAGATTTTTTCAAATAAGATCTAGCACTTAAGCTTCATCTACAGAATGCAAAACTTGAGATAATTAAAAATGTCCAGTTTATACAGAGGAAAAAACTGAGTATATTTCTTTTGCCATTTTACCCAGTTAGGGGAGAAGAAAACATGTGTCTTTACTAAAATGTTATTTTACATAGGAAATAGCTAAATAGCACTCCAGTTTGTCACTGTTCTTACCATTTTATGCAGTGTGACATTTTGCAGTATACTAACTATTGAAACTATGCGATTGATTGAAGCAATTGCTCTCGTTTAGAAATGCTATAAGAGAGCTTGCCAAAATAAAAGGGGTCAAACCATGGCTCTGTGACTTACATGTATCGAGGCAATAATACTAACAACTAACAGTTACTGGATGTCCAGGAAATGCTGGGCACTACGCTAGATGTTACAGACATATTAACCTATTTAACCTTGACAATTCCCACAACTTTACGAGAAATACTATCATTATTCTCATTTACAGTTAAGAAAACTAGGGCTTTGAGGAGTTAAGCACTTGTGTAAATGAGGGGGTAGGGCAGATATTTGAACCCAAGCAGTATAATTTCAAACTTCTCTTTCTTAACCTATGCTATAACATTTCTGAGTCTCAGTTTCCTTTTCTATAAAAGAGTATAATATTTGCACATTCAAAAACTATATACCTTTTACGGAGCTAAATACATTACTGCTTTTTTTGTTTTATTTCCTCTGCAAACAAAAATCTTACTTATATTTATCTACCTACCTGAACAGGCATAGCCCATAGATTGGGACACAGGAACAAAAACCACATGAGTTGATTAGTTTCAATGGCGACTAAGTTGTTGATCTGCCCCAGAGTCATCTCCCCCATGGATAAGTTAGACGTAGAGAGCCTAAGGATTTTATTATAAATCATGGCCTACCAAAAAAAAAAAAAAAAAAAAAAAAAAGAAGAGTACATAAAGCTCTAAACTTAAAATTGACACTATGATTATTTTCATTGAAAATAAATAACAAACATTTAATTTTTTTTGAGAAAAAAGAAAAGAAAAATTCTATAAGGTCATCTTCTTAAATCAACCACTACAGTTATTTCTATTTCAGTATAGTTATTTTCAGTCCTCAACCAAATACAGACTTCTTTTTTTCTAGTGATATAATAAAAACATGCATTAAACTTTAAGCATAAGCTCTAGAACAAACAAAAAGAGATAAATAAATGTAAGATTTCAAAATATTTTTCTTAACATTATTTTAAAGTTATTTTTAATTCAATAGGTTTATTAATTAGCTCTGTTTCTTTCATTAAGTAGATTATAGAAACGTTGTTGTTGTAATACCAAAATGAAAATGGAATGAAAGAACAAAACTGAAGCTACTACTATTCTTATCAATGAATGGTATATAGCATTCTTAGGAAACAAATATTATTCACAGCCTTTACATACCAGCAGAGCTCCACGGAGGTTAATGCCAGTCTCTATGGTTACATAGTAGGAAGCCTGCAAAAATGTCCTTTGCAGAATAAGAGCCAAGAAGAGAAGAACTGCTAGAACGTAAGCGTTTTCAAGAAATTCCTTTGATGAGAGGGTTTCTGAAATCTTGTCCCAAAAGAAAAAAAGTGACATATTAAAACTCGTCTTTTTATAGACCAGGTGTACAGTTTGCATTTATTAAAAGATACATAATATTTAAATATAAGAATTCAATGTATTTATTATACAGCAGTGAAATACAATACAAACCAGGTAAATCCATAAAATCCCTAACTGATTAATGAGTGATGGAAATGCCTAATTGAAGAAAAAAAGGTAAAATTTATTTTTAAAAAATTAGAATGCATTTCCTGCAAAGGTATATCCAACCTTAGTAAAATGGTAAGCAGTAAATAAAAAGACAAGTTAGTTTACACTCTAATTTGGAAGTGGAAGCTATAAAATTGATAGCTGGCCAGCAAGACCAATGGAAGAAATATACAATTTTGGTAGCCTTATTAGTTTAAAGTAATTCCACTCAGTTGCCTTTTTCTGATTTTCAGATATCTGAATTTATACTAATAAGATAAATAATAAATTATAAAATGGGTAATTTGGCTATATCACCCATGCAACACTACCAGTAACAAAACATGACTTACAAAATTTTCTTTTAGTAGGAATACGACTGAATTCAGCATAAGGATATCCAAAATTGATTTTTGTTTGTAACAATAGCATATGGTAAGTTGTTTGTTAGAAAAGAAGGAAAGATAACATTTGACTAAGTATATTACATCAGTTTGGACACTCTTTATTTTCTATGATTTAGACCTAGTAGAATTCTACTTCTGGTCCCTTCCTCCTTTTTTGTGGGAATATATACAACTGTGCAAGTCCTATTCTTTCTTAGCAAAACATGTGGCTAATATATGCAAGGGAGAAGGATAATGGATAAACTCTGTGGAATTTAGATATCCGTATGTAATTAGGCTAGTAGGGACAAAACATCACCAAAGTGTATTCAGTGGTGAAAATAGCTGGTTCATTTCCATTATAATTGAACACTAATGTATGCAAGGATCTGGGCTAAGCATTGTGAACACAAATATGAATGGCTCACCATAATTGTTTCATAAGCTTACAACCTAGGAAGATAAACATATCTCTAAGTAATAGGCTTCAGTAAGTGCCAACATAAAGTAAAGAGTGTGTTAAGGGACTATCAAGGAGAGTCAGATTCCAACTAGGATGATCAGAAAAAGCTTCACCGAAGAGGCAACATTTAATGTCAGTTCTCATATTGCATAACGTTTTAATAGGTGATGGAAAGAGGACAGGAAATCAGATTGAGAGAATAGAAAAGGAAAATGGATTCATCTGGCGATAGTTTCTATATGTGGAACTACGAAAATCAATACTTAGAAAGAAAGGAAGTTCACAGTGCAGTCTTTATTAAAAATAGAAAATAAAAATTATATATTTATGATAGTAAACACATAGTATTTTAACTATATAGCCCCAATATAATAACATAATGTCTAATAAAATATCATAATGTGACTTGCCCTGATCATTGTGAAACAGGGTGGTGGTTTTTATTATATAAGAAAAGAGAAATGTACAATATTACAAATCACCTTGCTAGTATTATTGGTCACAGGACTCTAAAGAAGTGACTCAGCCACCCGTCATGTATAAAAATTCTCTAAAGAATTCCTATAAAGATTAAATAAAACAGTCAATGCGCAATTGCTACACAAAGTTTCTGGCATACCGTAAATGCTTGTTAAATGTTTATAGGCTCTGAATCTGAGAAATAATTTTGGTGGCCAGATTCATTCAATGAATAAATACATAAACACGTGATTTTTTCTAAAAGGAAAATTACTGTTTTCTTTCTTTTAGAAAGCATTCAATTCTCTGAAAAAAAAAGCCTATTTGAACAACTCATAAAACTGCATTAATAAAAAGTGACAATTACAATGAAATCCGTCAATAATATGTTTCCGTTGAAAATCACCAGGAACTTACTCCAGTTGTGTTATTTGTCCCATTCTGGGTTTCATTCACACGCTGAACTATTCCAGAAATACAAAGAGGTCCAGCAAAACCCAGTAAGTCAGCCAGATAGCGGAATGTGCTACTAAGTAGAATTGGTCGCCCAAAAGCTCTGTACATTGCAAGCCATATAGATGGAGTCCGATTTGGATGATCTGCAACTTTTTTCTGAAGAAAAAAGAAAAGAAAAAAAAACCAGATGTAACAAAATAAAACTGCTTAGAGCAGTAACTAATCTCATGTATGGAAATTCCTTCTTATACTTCAAAAAATATTTTAAGGGTTTAAAAATTGATGTTAATGTGTGCCTTTAAGCATAGCATGCATAATTCTGTATCCTTGCCTTCTATGAAAATAGTAGCTACTGAATGCATTTTAATAAAATAGAGAGAATGAGAAGTAAACAAGACAGTTTTTCTAAGACTATTATTTTAGTTATCAAAGGATGACACGGGATTCTTAAAGCCTAATTCATTTTCAATTTTCTTTGATTCGGAAAATATATATTTGTCACGAAAATTGCCAAATAGCATTGCATAGCAAGCAAAAAAGTAAAGCACAAAGATCAAGGTTATAGGCAGACTGGTCAAGAGTTTTGGAGTTACTACATCACCACAGGTTTGCCTATCCAATAATTACAAACTAAACAAAACAGATTATCCCAACTTCAAGTTGTTTCTCCTCCATGGTATTTCTTATCTCCCTGAATGGTAGTCAATACTTTAAAAAATTATGGTAGACTTGTGTTTCCTAGGTATTCCTCAAAGAAATGCAAAATGAAGAACAGCATTTATACTTAAGTCAACTCATGGCTTCACACAGCTACAGTTGTTTGTTGTAAATAAAATTTTAAGACCTGAGCAATCATCATAATTAAAACTTAGGGAGGAGGTAGATAAAGTTTTTTCATTGTGACGAGGGAGTCAACTCACTAGAATAGAGCTCAATTATGTTCCCTATGCAACCCCCTGTTAAAATAAATAAATAATTTGTTTTCCAAAGTTTATGTAGATGTTAACACACCAAGTTCAAGCTAATCTCTGTTATAAAAAGAACTCAGAAAAATTAAGCTATGCTTAGGCTAGACTGCAAACATCTTTACTTTAGCAGTTTTAAAAATTTTATGCAATACTTTTCCCAGAGGTGAAACCAGAGAAATGACTCAGATTCATTTGTTGTAACCTTTTCCTGCCATTTAATTTCATAACACATATTTCTGACACAAAACAGAGATTATTTTCATCATTTACCATAAATGCTTTGTTGATCTTGATTTAGAACAGCCAAAAACTCATTAGCTGTTTTACCATACTCTATTTCCTTCCAGTGTTGTTGAGAATCCTATTTTAAATGGCAATGATATTTGTAGATGATGGCAATAGAAAACACATCTACCACTGTGGGTAGCATGCATGACTATTTAGAATGATAAAAGACAAAATGAAAATATCCAAAGACTCTCACCTTTAAATTTTTTAAAACAATAATGAATACTTAGGAAAAGTGCCAGAGGAAGCCAATTTTGGCAGCCATATAGGATGATACATGGAAGAGGCAGACAATGCCCTTTTATTTAATTTAGTCTCTCCTTTTGAACTCTATTATAGAAGCTAAATTTTAGTCAGTAATTAATGTAAGGCTTTTAATTTCTCAAAAGTGATTATTAGTTTGTATCTATTTTACCTCTTTATATAACAAACGTATTATGCTTGTGAATAGACAATAACAAAAATTTCATGAGTTATTAATATTATATGGTAATGGATTAGTTATACATGATCATTGAACTTAATTCTTACTTTCCACTTGGTGACATGTCCCAGAGAAAAGACAGTACTCACTCTATCCTTCGTCATGTATTAATGGAGCAACTAATATAAGTATACTTCATTGGCTCTTCCAGTCTTCCAGGCCCAATTAACATGATTCAAAAGTACAGAGGAAGACAGATGAAGGAAATCTGCTCTTCCTTAACCATAGATACGATTTAAGCTTTGTGTCTTTTTTTTTTTTTTTTTTTTTGAGACAGAGTTTCACTCTTGTTGCCCAGGCTGGAGTGCAATGGTGCGATCTCAGCTCACCACAACCTTCGCCTCCCGGGTTCAAGCAATTCTCCTGCCTCAGCCTCCCGAGTAGCTGGGATTACAGGCATGCGCCACCATGCCCTGCTAATTTTTGTATTTTTAGTAGAGACAGGGTTTCTCCATGTTGGTCAGGCTGGTCTCGAACTCCTGACCTCAGGTGATCCACCCGCCTCGGCCTCCCAAAGTGCTGGGATTACAGGCATGAGCCACCATGCCTGGCCTAAGCTTTGTGTTTTTATATATATGTGTGTATATATATACACATGTGTATATATATGTGTGTGTGTATATATATACATGTGTATGTGTGTATATATATACATGTGTATATATATACATGTGTATGTGTGTATATATATACATGTGTATATGTGTATATATGTATATATGTGTATATATATGTGTGTGTATATGTTTGTGTATGTATGTGTATATATATATATATATATATATATATATATATATATATACACACATATTTTTTTTTTTTTTTGAGACAGAGTCTCACTCTGTTGCCCAGGCTGGAGTGCAGTGGCCCAATCCCAGCTCACTGCAAGCTCTGCCTCCCGGGTTCATGCCAACAGGACCATTCTCTGTAATTAAGCACATGGAAGACAGATGCTAAATTACCTTTTGTTCTTCATATGCATCTTTCAGGCAAACATAATTTGTTACTGCTCTCATTGCTATTGGCAATTTTCCAATTGCCTTCAGATCAATAGGCTTTTTATGAGCAGATATAATAAGTGTGTTCATCCACCAGTATGTTGCTTTTGACAGCAAATTCACAAATGGTTGAAGAAATCTCACTCCCAGATCCTGGAGGTCTTCAGGAGGCTTTACTTTCTGAGGATTCATGAAAAATACATATCTCTGTGGCAAGAAAAATTCCACAGTATAACAATTAGTCCAATTATTTTCCACATATTAAAAATAAAATTTCAACGTTTTCTACATTTTCATTTCAGGTGACCAAAATTTATATTTTAATGCCTCCTTCCATCCCTTTCTGAAATATTCTTTGAGATATTTCCTTCTGTTGTGACTAGATTAACTAGTTAATGCCAGAATTTTGCATGCAATCCTCTTGGGGTCAATTCTAAAAGATTACTTAACCTTTTAAAAGATAGTTTTTACTAAGAGTCAGTGTTTCATGATATCCTATGACAGGGTCAACCAAATGAAGGTTTTTACATTGTTTAGATTTTAAAAGGTATTATCAACACCATTATTGAGTTTCTTGATCTATGGTTTCCTGATGTTAACTGACTACTCTCCACATTCATTGTAGCATATATCTTTCTACTCACAGATCAAGTTCAAAGTTCTCTGATAAAAAATGAATACTGGAAAATCTAACTCTAGTATCTCACACAATATAACTGACAGTATTAAGTGCTGGAAAGTACGATTGATTTGCAATTACAAACCAGGTATGTGTCTTGACCATATTACTTTGGATATGGTCCAAGTAATAGCCAAAGCTATCTCTTCATGTTTCTTCATCAGTGAAATGAGCAAACTGAATTAGATTATTTTCTTTTCAGTTTTAAATTTCTGAGAATGCAGTATTTTGCTTAACCCAGGTGTGCTTTGAGACCAATCATGGATGATTGAACTTTCTCCTAAAAACAATTTCTTCTGTAATATAAACTGAGCATAATATCTGACACATAGCAGGCATTTGATCAATCAATATTTGTGAATGAATAAATAGTTTCTAGGGTCACAATGAAATTTCTGAAACATTAATGGCCTGAATTTAGTGATTAGTTCAACTTTATATTTATATATATAAATCAAATACATGTGTTCATCCATGTAAATACTAATGATTTCTAGCTAACTGTAATCTTTCATATTGGGGTCTTGAATCCAACTAACTAAACAAAAGCCATTAGCTACCTACCCTGACTCGAATGACATTGATCTCCACAGCCATCAAGAGCCCATTCAAGATGACCATCATGCCTGTGATGCAGAAACGCAGGTTTGATATGTCCAAGCCAGACTGACAGTACTTAACCAATTTTATTGTTTTTGTAATAAAGGCCATTACCCAATACAGGAATAGGGCTGAAAAGAAAAAGACAAAAAGAGAAAGATGCAATCTTTTCTTAAACATCACTAGCATTTGAATGTAATTATCATGCTTTTTAATAACAAAGGCATTTTTATGTACTATATTTCCACATGGTTTTACTTGGTAAGAAAACAACATATATGATTTAGTGTACTTCTGGAGTTTTGAGTTGAAGGAGTAATAACTTGAAAATGTTGAGTGCTTCCATCCTGACCATACATGATAGATGGGAAGATGTAAAGAGATATATAATAGGATAAACTAGACTCTTCAAAATGTACGTGTAAGTCTATAAATTTTAAAAAGTAGCTTTATCTTCTGGTCTTGTTTTCAAAGAGATTTAATTATATGAATAATTCACTCGTTGGTTTCTGTATGACCTACTTCATAGGTGTGTTGCAAACCCAAGGATATGTCTCATGGTATTACCCTGGAATTATCATGGAATTCATGTATCTATGTAATTGAGTTTCTGCCTTACAGATTCTTATTCAAGTAGTAAGTGACTTTCCTTAGTCAAATGGTTTAAAACACCACGCCCATTCACATAGCACAAAGAACAATGATCTTATAGAGCGAACTGAAACATCAAGTACTAGGACCAGAAAGGCGAGGATTACACTGCCACAAAACTACAACCAGCATTTTGCAGCCAATATGAGATAGAAGCAGAGACTTTCCTAGAAATATTTTGGCAAGAATACAATCTACTTTGAACTTTGAATAAATGTAAGTACAAATGAATATTGTCTAAGAAAGAAGAAATCTAAGACACACATAAGACAATCCAGCTTGGACAACATTTATCAGAACCAGAAAAGTTGAGTGATCACTTCATTAGTGAAAAATACTGAACATTGGCATATGAACTCAATGTGTATCTTGTTTTAGCTTAAATGTAGAGTCAGAATGGATTCATTAAAAAAAAACAGACCAAATTATATGCTGTCTAAAGAGATTCACCTTAAGTATTAGAGTAGCTTAAAAGTAAGTAGATGGGAAAGATATACAATGAAAACAATTACGCATAAGAAACTTGGAGTGGCTATATTAATATCAAACAAAGCCGACTTCAAGACAATTATTATCAGAAATAAAAAAGGCTTTTAATAATAATAAAAGGGTCCAGTTTTTAGAAAGATACATTAAAAAATAGACATATGACCAATTAAGATTTAGAAGATGTATTAGAACACTATCAAATACCTCATACTATTTGATATTTATAAAACTATTTGAGATTTGGTACTCTAAAAATACTTCTAACATCTTCTGATTGTACCTTCATATTAACTGAATATGGTACTGGTATAGATTGTATGTTTAGCCAGAAAACAAAGAGAAATGAATTTGAAATAACAGAAATCATATAGAGTATGTTTTCTGACCACAATAAAATTAAATTTAAAAAATCAAGAACAGTCAGACTATTGATTTTCTATTGCTACTTAACAAACTATAACAAACTAAGCAGCTTAAAACTGCACACAATTTATTATCTCACGGTTTCTAGGATTCAGGACTTTGAGCCAGGGTCAACTGGGTTCTCTATTCCAGGTTCTCATGAGGCTGGGTTCTCTGCTCCAGGTTCTCACCAGGTTCTAGGTATTGACTGGGTCTGCTGGCTCAATAAAGACTCTACTGATTTGAGACCTTCCTCCATGCCACACTCTATTGGCTAGAACCCAGGCACAGGTCCTACTCGCACTCAAGGCAAGAGAGTCATAAAGGGCAGGAACATCAGACAGAGAGATGAGGAAGTAACCTTTGATCTTTTCATGCAGTAAGATATCTAAAAGCTTCAAAATATTTGGAAATTAAACAACACATTACTAATAATCCACATGTTAAAGAAGAAATCACTAAACAAGTCAGATAATATTAAAATACATTAACTATAATAAAAATACTACATATTTAAAATTCAAGAAGTACAACTAAAATAAGACTCAGAGGAAAATTTACAGCTTTAGATATTTATTTTATAATATAAGGTTCAAAACTGCATAGCTACCTTTAAAGCTCAGGAAAGAATAAAAAAGGACCAAAAAAAAGATGAAAACAATATAGATGAGTAGAAAGCAATACAATAGAAAAAGGAACAATTGATAAAATGAACAAACTCAGCAATGCCATCCTTTGAGAAGACTAATAAAATTGATAAGTCCCTAGCTAGACAGTTCAAGAAAAGAAGAACACAAAAACCAATACTAGGAATGAAAGAGGCACTATCTCTACATACCCTACATACTTTAAAAGGAGAATCAGGAAATATCATGAATAATATGATGACAATATATCCAAAAATTTACATGAAATGGAAAATTACTTAAAAAGTACCTTATCAAAACTAACATAAAAAGAAGTAGATACTCTGAAAAGTCTATATAGTCACTAAGGAAATTAGACAATATATTTACTAAATTTAATAAAATTTAGACCTAAAATTTTACTAGATATAAAAAAGTATTAGACATAACACTCTGTCTGATACAGAAATAAATTTATAATTTTAAATCCTCCCTTAGCCCAAATTCCAGGTCCAGATGACTTCACTAGTGATTTCTATTCAACATTTAAAAAAGAGATAAAATTAACCTTATACAAAGTCTTTCAGAAAAATAGAGAGAAAACACTTTCCAACTCATTTATGAAGCCAGTTTAATGCAGCCTGTATAAGCCTGAAGAAAGGAATTACAAGAAAATAACAGATGAATATCCTTCATTACATAGATGTAAAAAGCCTTAACAAATAAAATCTAGTGATATCAAGCATGCATAATGTATTATGACTATGTGTGGTTCTTCTCAGAAATGCATTGTTACTTTATTTGAAAAACAGATCAATGCAATTTAGCATACTAACAGAAATACAATTTTCCTAATGGATACAGGAAAAAAACTTTAATAAAATTAAACACCCATTCAAGACTTTAATAACACCCTGAGTAAGCTTTAAAGAAAAGAAAACTTACTAGGCAAATAAAGGTCTGCTATGAAAAACCTATAACTAACATTACAATTAATTATGAAAGACTGACAATTTTCCCCTAAAATCAGGAACCAGACAGGATTTCAGTCTTATGTCTATTTGGCATTTTACTGGACATCCTTAGCTACAGCAATAAGACAAGAAAAAAAAAAAGAAAAAAGAAGGCATAAAGAAGGTTGAAAGAAAATAAGTGTCTCTATTTGCAGATGGCATGTTTGCTTATACAGAAAATCTTAGGAAACCTAAAAAGCAATAACTAAAAGTAATAAGTGAATTTCTAAGGCTGCAAGATACAAAGTCAATATACAAAATCATTTTATTTTATTTTATTTTTTATTTGTAGGTATATATTTATGGGTTACATGAAATGATTTGATACAGGTATGCAATGAGTAATAATCACATCAGAGTAAATATGGCATTGATCACCTCAAGCATTTATCCTTTCTGTTAAAAATAATCCAACTGTACTCTTTTAGTTCTTTTTTAAATGTACAATTAAATTATTATTGACTGTAGTCACCCTGTTGTGCTATCAAATACTAGGTCTTATTCATTTTTCCTAATTTTTGTACCCATTAAACATCCCCATTTGCCTCTCCCAGCACCCCACTACCCTTCCCAGCCTCTGTTATCCATCTTTCTACTCTCTGTCTCCATGAGTTCAATTGTTTTGATTTTTTTGCTCCCACAAATAAGTGAGAATATGAGATGTCTGTCTTTCTGTGCCTGTCTTATTTCACTTAAAAAATGACCTCAAGTTCCATCCATGTGGTTGCAGATGACAAGATCTTATTCTTATTTTATGGCTAAATAGGACTCCATTGTGGTATATGTATCACAGTTTCTTTATACATTCATCTGTTTATGGACAGTTAGGTTGCTTCAAAATCTTAGCTATTGTGAACAGTGTTGCAATAAACATGGGAGTGCAGATATCTGTTCGATATACTGATTTCCTTTCTTTTGGGTATAGACCTAGGAGTGGGGTTGCTGAATTGTATGGTAGCTCAACTTTTTGTTTTTTAAGGAACCTACAAACTGTTCTTCAAAGTGGTTGTACTAATTTACATTTCCACCAATAGTGTACAAGTGTTTCCTTTTCTCCTCATTCTTTCCAGCATTGCTTATTGCCTGACTTTTGTATACAAGCCATTTTAACTGGAGTGAGATGATATCTCATTGTAGTTTTGATATGCATTTCTCCGATGGTCAGTGATATTGAGCACCTTTTCATACACCTGTTTACCATTCGTATGTCTTCTTTTGACAAATGTCTATTCAGATCTTTTGCCCCTTTTTTATTGGATTATTAGTTATTTTTTTCCTATAGAGTTATTTGAGCTCCTTATATATTCTGCTCATTAATCCCTTGTCAGACAGGCAGTTTGCAAATATTTTCTCCCATTCTGTAGATTGTGTCTTCACTTTGTTGACTTTTTCCTTTGCTGTGCAGAAGCCTTTTAACTTGATGTGATCCCATTTGTTCATTATTGCTCTGGTTGCCTGTGCTTGAGGGGTATTGCTCAAGAAATTTTTGCCCAGTCCAATGTCCTAGAGAGTTTCTCAATATTTTCTTGTAGTAGTTTCACAGTTTGAGATTTTAGCTTTAAGTCTTTAATCCATTTTGATTGTGTTTTTGTACATGGTGAGAGACAAGGGTCTAGTTTTGTTCTTCTGCATATGGATATCCAGTTTTCCCAGAACCATTTATTGAAGTGACTGTCCTTTCCTCAGTGTATGTTCTTGGCCCTTTTTAAAAGATAACTTCACTATAGATGTATGGATTTATCTCTGGATTTTATATTCTGTTCCACTTATCTATGTGTCTGTTTTTATACCAGTACCATGCCATTTTGATTACTACAGCTTTGTAGTATGAAATCAGGTAATGTGATTCCTCTGGTTTTGTCCTATTTGCTTAGGATAGCTTTGACTATTCTAGGTCTTTTGTGGCTGCCTATAAATTTTAGAATTGTTTTTTCTATTTCTGCAAAAAATGTCATTGGTATTTTGATAGGGATTGCATTAAATCTCTAGATTGCTTTGAGTAGTAACGGCATTTTAACAATGCTTATTTTTCCAGTCCATGAATATGGAATATCTTTCCATTTATTTGTATCTTCTTCAATTTCATGCACCAATGTTTGATAGTTTTTGTTACAGAGATCTTTCACTTCTTTGGTTAATTCCTAGGTATTTTATTTTATTTGTAGCTATTGTAAATGGGATTACTTTCTTGATTTCTTTTTCAGATTGTTCAGTGTTGGCGTATAAAAATGCTACTGATTTTTGTATGTTGATTTTGTATCCTATAACTTTACTGAATGTATTTATTAGTTCTAATAGTTTTTTGGTGCAATCTTCAGGTTTTTCAAAATTTAAGATTATATCATCTGCAAACAAGGACAATTTGACTTCTTCATTTCCAATTTAGATGTTCTTTATTTCATATTATCTGATTGCTCTAGGTAGGACTTCCAGTACTATGTTTAATAACAGTGGTGAAAGTGGGCATTCTTGTTGTGTTTTTGATGTAAGAGGAAAGGCTTTCAATTTTTTTGCATTCAATATGAGTCTAGCTATGGGTCTGTCATATGTGGCTATTATTATGTTGAAGTATATTCCTTCTATACCCAACTTTTTTAGCATTTTTTTTCATAAAGGGATGTTGAGTTTTATCAAATGCTTTTTCATCATCAATTGAAATGACCGTATGGTTTTTCGTCCTTCATTTTGTTAATATGACACATAATATTAATTGATTTGCAAATGTTGAACCATGCTTGCATTCTAGGGATAAATCCCACTTGATCATGATGAATGATCTTTTTAATGTGTTGTTGAATTTGATTTGCTAGTATTTTGTTGAGAATTTTTGCATCAATACCTAATTGCATTTCACATAATGGAAGAAACAATTGAAAAATGAAATATGAAATAAATTTCACATACAATAAAAGAAGGAAAACAAAGAAAAATACTTGAAATAAAGTTAACAAGACATGAAAGACCACTACACTGAAAACTACAAAACATTGCAAAGGGAAACAAAAGACCTAAATAAATGAAGAATGGATTGTGAAACCCAATAGTGTGAAGATGTCAATTATCTCCTGAATTGTTTTATAAATTCAATGCAATCCCCATAATGGTCCCACCAAGCTTTTTTTTTTTTTTTTTGAGAAATTGTAAACCTGATTCTATTCTAAACCGTATATAGAAACCCAAAAGAACTAGAATAGCCAAAGCAAACTTCGGAGAAAAAGAAAGAAAATGTTGTGTGACTTATAATTTATGACTTCAAGAACTCCAAAGCAAGAGAAATGTTAATCGCATAAAAATCTATGAATACATCAAGAAACAGAAAATAGAGCCAAAATAGATTACATTTAAACAGTCATTTGATTTAATTTTTTTTTACAGAAGTGCCAGTGCAATCTCGTGAGAAACAGAAAGTCTATCCCACAAATGGTGCTGGAACACATTGATATCCACTTGGAAAAAAAAAAAAAAAGAACTTTGACACCTATCTTACGCCATATACACAATTAATTTAAAATGAATCATAGTCCTAAAAATAAAAATGGAAACCATAAAGCATCTAAAAGCAAACAGGAGAATAAGAGGAAAACATATTTAGAGGGAAGACAAAGATGTCTTAAGACACAGAAAGCAGTAACTAAGGACTAGAAGAAATGATAAATTGTACTACATCAAAATTAAAAATCTTCTGCTCATTAAAAGACCCTATTAAATAAATGAATATGTATGCCACCGACTAGACAGAAAACATTCTCAAAACATGTAACTGATGACATACTAATATCTAATATGTGCAAAATATTCCTACAACGCAATAATAAAAGTGCAACCCAATGAAACTTGGGAAAAAGATATGAATAGCCACATCCCAAAGATAAAAAATGGCCAATAAACTCATCAAAGAGTGTTCAACATAATTAGCAATCAGATAAATGCAAATTAAAACCACAATGTATTACCAGTACACACCCACTAGCATGACTAAATTAGACCAAGATCACCAAATGATGAACATGTGGAACTGGAACTCTTACACCTTGTTAGTGAGTATAAAAAATGATACAACCATTTTGGGAAAAGATGTCAGTTTCTTAAAATATGAACATTTACCCACTTATCGTATGACCCAGAGATTTCACTCTTAGGTATTTACCTAAGAGAAATAAATGCATATAGCCACAAAATACTTGTTAAGAATGTTGATAGCAGCTTTTATTCTCATGATGGCTAAAACCTGGAAATAGTACAGATGTCTATTAACAAGGGATTGAAAAAACTATGATATAGTTATACAATGAAATGCAACAATGATAAGAAAATATTGATCTATGCTACATTACGGATGAGCATCAAAAAATCATGCTTAGAAAAAGAAGCCTTACTTAAAAGTCTATATTGTGTCATTCAATATACATGAAGTTCTAGAACAGGCAAACCTAATCCATGGTGGGGGTAAAAATCAGAACAGATATTGTCTCTGTAAAGGTGAAATTGAGTATAAGAAAATTTGCATGGATGATAGTTATATCATGATAGCGTTATACAGGTACATGCATTTAGCAAATTAAGATCGCTGTGTTTCATGTATATAAATTTTGTCTCACAAAAATGTGCATGAAGCGTTCAGAGGTAAAGTATACTAATGTCTACAACTTACCTTAAAATGCATCAAAACTAAGATGGAGAGAGGTATGAATAGAAGGATGAAAAGATGTAGATATGTGATAAAACAAACAGAAAAAATGTAATTTAAATAATTCAGATGTTGGGTAAGTGGGAATTCACATGATTCTTTCAACTTTCTGTACATTTGGTGATTTTCATAATGAAATGTTGAGGCAAAATTCCTAGTTTTGTGGTCTTAAAATGAGTAACTTTCCTAGGTCCAAATTTTTCTCTGTTAAAATGACAAGAAATATTATATTTTATCTCCATGTCCTTCCAGCAATATGATCAAATTGTGCTGTCTTGCACCTAAATAACAATAATAGGCCTCTTCTGATTGCATTTCCATCAAAACATTATTAATATCTAAATTCCTTTCTAGTTATAACCTTTCTTTTTACCATCAACTTTTCAAAAATATATATTTAGCTTATTAAATTCTCAATTTCACATTTTTTTTGCAGCTACTTGTTGGAAATTTCTTTCTTTTTTTTGGCATTTTCTGCAATAATGTCTGTCTCCCATTTTGTACAAAAGACCTTTCTATTAAGATAATTCAAAATGTGACAGCCTTTTAAATTAATATTTAACCCTCTCTACCTTTTTTATTAGATTGCCTTTAACAATCATATAATGTGACACAACATATAATTAAATAATCAGTATCTTTCATGCATCCATTTTCAATTTTCTTGTCCTCTGGACAAATGAATAAAATACTGTGTGTGTGTTTTCAATATTTCTTCTCCTAATTTCTATATCATTAGTCAACATCATTTTCATTATACAACAATCAAATAAAATCAGAAACAGTGAGCATCATTCACACAAACACATAATTTGAACTACAATTTCAGGAGGTTCATAGCCCATCTGTGATCTTTGTTCCATACCTTTATCTCTTTAAGAAAGAAAGTATACTCCAAGGAATACGGTGACGGGTCAGAGTATTGAACATAACTAATATAGATGCGTTATATAATTTTGACCCAAGGCAAAAATAAAATTAGGAATATTTTAGATAGCCTCTGATTTCCACAGAACAAGGAGGCAAGAGAGGCTAATAAAACAATTTTAGTCACAATGCAGGTGTGAAAAGCTGTGATGTAAAGGCAACTGCTCCTCAGGACAGCATACTTTTCATTATGCTAGAAACATACTCTGCTACATAGTAATTCTAGTAAAATGTGGCATTGCCACAGCATCAGTGAAAGGCTTAAACCTTGGGAAAATGTCCTTGGACTCCAAGCCAGAGGCAGAAACACCTGGAACTAGAGGAGATGACTTGTTCGCAGGGCAGCATGGTGCCGCAGCTCCTCACAAGAGCTCTGATTCTTAAAATACAACTTCTGCAAGCCAGAAGGCCAGCACATTCCCTCCACTTTCTTCCCCCCACCCCCCACCCCCCTACATACAGACACACCACAGAGAACATTTATTGCAGAAGAGATGACCTGGGGGTAAGGAATTTTCACAGCCTAGAGCAACTCAGCTTATCTTCAACCCCACATTTACTGGGCAGCTACAGGAGAATTAATCACTGTGGTTTTCCCATACTTTCTACTCCCCACACACTCTGATAGTATTTACCCCGAGGAAAAAGAAAAATAACGCTTTAGGGGAAAAAACAAATAGCTCTTTAGGGAGAAACAACAAAAGTGATCATACTTACCTAAAAGTAATTTAGGAAAATTTGATGTTTCGATATTATGATAATACACTATCGATGTTGTAGTGGCAACAAATCCCATGACGGCCGGCATAAAGAGGTGGAGGTGCCTTGATTCCCGCCGCCTAGAAAGAGCAGTATGTCAACGCCTAAAGCTGATGCTTCCAGACAATTTCTCATTTTTTTTCAAATTTTTTCATAAGAACTCTATCTTAGCAATAAGATGTTTAAAATACAGAATGCAATAGTAGTTTCCAAGATAATACATAAGGGAAGAATATGTTGAAAGACATCGTTCTGCGGAAGCGATTTATCTTAACATGAGGGGCCAAGTAAACAACCAAACTATACCTTAAAATGCTTACAAAGAAACAAATGTATAACTACTCCTATACTGTAGGGCAGAGCTGCTGAAATAATTTAACAACTAAAGCAAGTGAAAACAGTTAACTCAATCTGAACTCCAATGTGTGTGAAAAGTGTGTTTGTTCCTTTGACAGCACTCCCAACTTGATAGTCTTCAGTGATTTCTCCATTCTCATTAATTCATTCAATGCATCTGTGATTGCTGGTCCAGCTACTTGGATGAAACAATGAAGAAAACAAGACATAACATCTGTAGTCAAAAAGTCTAGTATATTGAGGATACCAATAGCAAGTAGGAAATTACAACACAGCTGAAGGGACAGTGTTGAGAATATAGAGTGCACGTCTGGGACAGAGAAAGCTTTGAGAAGGAAGTGACTTCCAAACTGACACTTTAAGAATCAGGAATGGCCACTCAGAGGAAGAAGAGAGGAAGACAGTTCCAGGCAGAGGGGCCTATGTGTTCAAGGGTATTGCAAGCAATTCAGCATGACTGCAAGGAGAATAGACTTCACTCTGAAGGCAACAGAGATCACCAGGTGAGCCAGTGATTCCAGACCAGATGTGCATAGTGGACGGCTCTCAACTCCACTGGCATTAATAATGCCTCAGAGTGAAACACTTTGCTTTTCTCAAATTACTTGAAGATATTAGTACATAAATGGTACAGAGAAGAGAGTGACTAGTTCAAGATTGGGGGAAAGGAGAACACTGAGAAAGTCATTCCAGGAGAGGTATGGCTGACAATGGGAACTGAAATATGAAAAGGAATCCACTGGTCAGGAAAACGGTCATTTTAAAAAAGGAACAGACTGTGCAAATACATAGAAGCATGAAACAATACAACATGTTCAAAATTCCAATTTTGAATATTCAAGAATAATATTCTTGAAACAGAAAGTTTAAGATAGAATGTATCATGGAAGGCTTTGTATGCCATGGTAAGAGGCTGGCATCTCAACCTGTGGAAAACTGAAACACTTGAATAGGTAAGCGGTATGATCAGATTTGTTTTAAATGGATAGCTCTAGCAGTCATGTGGATAAGGAAGTTGGTTGGTAATACATGAGTTTGTAGTGGAGGGAGAGAAATGGAAGGAAGAAAAGCAGTTAGGAAACTATTGGTATAAAGTCAGGTGACAGATGATAAAGGTCTGACTTCAGCTTTGGCAGCAGTAACATGGAGGAAATAATACATTTGGAAAAGATTGATTGTTAAAATGGACAGGAGTTTACCAGCATTAGGGTATGAGGATGATGGCAATAGAGAAGTAGAAGATAATTCCTAGGGTGTCTGTGTGGATGGCTGTGTGACCAAATAAGATTTTAAGAGGATGAGCAGATTGGAAAGAGGAGCTAATAAGTTTCACTAGACATTTATGGATTGTGAAGCTGTCTAATAAGCATGCAAATGGAATTGTAAGTGTCTGTAGAGATTTGGAACATGATCAGTGATGTAATTTGGAATCATTAATATAGACATAGTGATAAAAATGTGAAAGTAGTATGGTAGCGCTTAAAAACCACCTACCACCTCCTGTAAATAGATCAAAATCATCAGAGGAAAAAATAGATAATTTGTCAGTACAGAAATTAGGAAATGCTCTAATATTCTCTGACTATTGAATCAAAGAAAGAATCCAGCTGGACGTGGTGGCTTACGCGTGTAATCCCTGCACTTAGCAAGGCCGAGGTGGGCAGATCACTTGAGGCCAGGAGTTTGAGAACAGCCTGGGCAACATGGTGAAACTCCGTCTCTATTAAAAATACAAAAATTAGCCATGTGTGGTGCCGCATGCCTGTGACCCCAGCTACTCGGGGGACTGAGGCAGGAGGATCGCTTGGACCCGGAAGGCAGACATTGCAGTGAACCAAGATCACGTGGCTGCACTCCAGCCTGGGCAACAGAGCAAGACTCTGTCTCAAAAAAAGAAGGAAAGGAAAGGAAGGGGAGGGGAGGGGATGGAAGGGGGAAAGGAAGGAAGGAAGGGAGGAAGGAAGGAAGGAAGGAAGGAAGGAAGGAAGGAAGGAAAGGGAAGGGAAGGAAAGAAGAAAGAAAAAAAGAAAGAAAGAAAAGAGGAAGGGAGGGAGGAACAAAGGAAGGAAGGAAGGAAAGAAGAAAGAAAAAGAAAGAAAAGAGGAAGGGAGGGAGGAAGGAAGAAAGGAAGGAAAGGGAAGGGAAGGAAAGAAGAAAGAAAAAAAGAAAGAAAAGAGGAAGGGAGGGAGGAAGAAAGGAAGGAAGGAAAGAAGAAAGAAAGAAAAAGAAAAGAGGAAGGGAGGGAGGGAGGAAGAAAGGAAGGAAGGAAGGAAGGAAGGAAGGAAACCAAAATTCACTTACTAATATTTAGGAAATTTTAAAGTGACCACACTCCCTATCCAATCCTGTAAAATGTGGTCACAAACATACTCACAAGAAAGTTTATAACCTTAAACAGGTTTGATAAGAAATAATTATAATAAATAAATTTAAAAGTCAATTTAAGATTTTAGAAAAAGAATGACAAACCATTACTAAGGGAAGCAATAACAAAGATTTAGTAAAGATAATAGCCACTACAATAAAGTTTTGTACTTATTGTGGTACTCCTTTATTAGGGATTTAACATGTCTTTTAACCATGCTAGTATTTTTATAGGATTGCTGTTATTTTGTTAGTTCTCTATTTACAAATTTGCATAGGTTTTGAATGATCTTCCAACGCTATTTTTTTCCCTTAAGCTATGTTCTTTTTAGAGTATGATTTGCACACCTCGATGGCTTGGTAGGAGCACATATGTCCCATTACAGCAGAAAATCTTTAGTCAGAACATTAGAAAGAAATTGTTAAAGTATTATATTGCGAAGGTGAAAGAAATCATTTCAAAAGACAGAAAATGATACAAATAAAAACCTAATAAAAACACAGTAATAGTGAAGATTTTAATACGCTGCTTTTAGAATTTGACAGATTAAATAGTATAAAAACAAGCAACATATAGAACTTCAGTAATACGATCAGTAAACGCAATAAAATTTTGTCTCCTACAAAGTGTATATATTACTTTCTAATACTAATTAAATATTTATAAAATAATGAAGTATTTGACTATAATAAAAATGTTAATAAACTGTAAAGAGTAATCATTTTACAAACTACATGCTTTAGTAATAAACCAATCAAATTAAACAAAAGAGCAAACTGAAAAGGATTCCTAAACCTAGGAGAGTGTCTAAACTGGAATCACAGGTAGAAATAAAAAGGAGAACAAAAACTAATGCAGAACAAAGGATGTTCCAAATGAAAAATTACTAGCTTTAAATGCTTGTATTACAAAAAACAAAATCAAATATTCTATTAGGAAAGCTTTTGCATTGTTTTTCTAATTGTAATGAGCATTTGTCATATATTAAGTAAATAATTCATACAGGTTTTATTTAGAAAAAGAAAGATGGAGTGATCAGCAGTGTCATAAGTAATAATTTTGATAAAGACAAAAGAGTCTCCATTAGTTGTCATTAATAATCATGAAGATTCTTACAGAAGCAGTTTCCAGAATAAGATGGGGCAAGAGAAAAACCAAAACTAAATGTTTGGATTTAGAAGTAACTAGAAGAGTGTGTTATCATTCCTCTTTCTTTATTATAAAATTTTAGATATTGTCAATTGATTTGTACTGGGTATTAATTTTTTTAATATATATATATTTTTATTATACTTTAAGTTCTAGGGTACATGTGCACAACGTGCAGGTTTCTTACATATGTATACATGTGCCATGTTAGTGTGCTGCACCTATTAACTCATCATTTACATTAGGTATATCTCCTAATGCTATCCCTCCCCCCTCCCCCCACCCCAAGACAGGCCCCAGTGTATGATGTTCCCCTTCTTGTGTCCAAGTGTTCTCATTGTTCAGTTCCCACCTATGAGTGAGAACATGTGGTGCTTGGCTTTTTGTCCTTGCAATAGTTTGCTGAGAATGATGGTTTCCAGCTTCATCCATGTCCCTACAAAGGACATGAACTCATCATTTTTTATGGCTGCATAGTATTCCATGGTGTATATGTGCCACATTTTCTTAATCCAGATAAGTGACAGAAAGTTTTGAAAATTATCTTTATTCTACAGGTTATTGATGTCATATTTCTATATAATATGGAACCATACCATTCTTCCGATATGTATTGTAAAGTTAGGATAATTATAAAAGTGTAACACTGCCCAAGTAGTCAATAAACAGATCTATATAGCACTATAAAAATTCAAATTTTTTTTTACA
This sequence comes from Pongo abelii, assembly GCF_028885655.2. Classification (NCBI taxonomy): domain Eukaryota; kingdom Metazoa; phylum Chordata; class Mammalia; order Primates; family Hominidae; genus Pongo; species Pongo abelii. The sequence continues at coordinate 23,182,272 of NC_071995.2, forward strand.
AATGAGCTTTTCAATAAAGCAGACCTCTGAAAGGAGGAAGGAAAGAAGTTAAATGATTGGCATGGAGGAGGTCATGTTATACACAGATAATCTTAGGTCTCATCTGTAAAACTAGATCCTCTCAGCATAGATAATGTCACAGAATTATAGGCCACTGGAGTAGGAAGGTGGAATAGGACTTTCCAGCACAAATGAGTTGAAAATTTATGTCTACACAATATGTGCAAATGTGCATAGAAATGTTTATAGCAGTTTTTTTGATAATTGCCAAAAATTAGAAGCAATCCAGATGCCCTTCAGTGGGCAAATGGATAAATAAATGGTAGTATTGCCAGACAATAGAATATCATTCAGCACTAAAATGAAATGATCTATTTGGCCATGAAAAAACTTAGAGGCACCTTAAATGCAGATTACTAAGAAATTATATGGGTATATACTGGGAGTTTTGATAGCAGGGAAGAGTGGGCATACGTGGGGGAAAGACGTATATAGGGAATCTCTCTATTTTCCACTCAATTTTGCTGTAAACCTAAAACTGCTCTAGAAAAAAATAGTTCATATTTTTTAAAGTACCTGATTTCAGACAATGTAAGCTTTATTTGCTAAAAATATAGAAGCACATTTAAATTTAAAAATTAAATTGAGCTATGATATGGTTTGGCTGTGTCCCCACCCTAAATCTCACCTTGAATTGTAATCCAAATTGTAATTCCCATGTGTTGGGGGAGGGACCTCATGGGAGGTGATTAGACAATGGCAGCAATTCACCCATGCTGTTCTCAACATTATCAGTGAGTTCTCATGAGATCTGATGGTTTTTTAAGGGTCTTTTCCCCTCTTTGCTCTGGACTTCTCTCTCCTGCCACCATATGAAGAAGGAATTGTTTGCTTCTCTTTCTGCCATGATTGTAAGTTTCCTAAGGTCTCCCCAGCCATGTGGAATTATGAGTCGATTAAACCTTTTTCCTTTATTTAAAAAAAAAAAAAAGTAACTAGAAGATGACGTTTCAAAAAGCCTGGATAAAAAGGGTAAGGAGAAGTCTATACCTAAAGAGTAGAAGAGCATAACACAGAATCAAGGCTGTATTTTTACCAGTTTTTAGGACCTCTTTTATCATGACCACTACAAACAAGTTTCTACCATTAGGATATATCATTATTATTGTGAGTTCAGTCTGTGTTTTGTGAGGACCTGACTGAATCTGCATATCAACCAGAGGAGTTCTGCTTGTCCACATGATGTCAAGTTTCAAAAAAATATTGGATGATCTATCTTCTACTTTATACATACGCATATAAACAGATACAGTAGCCTAAATGCTACTGTATAAAAATTAAGCCTAGAATTGGCTATGCTAATATAAATATACCAGCATTTTAAACAGTTACCAATAAGATAATATCCAATTAAGCTTCTAAATGTCTGGAGGGATGGTATCTATTAGAGTCTCTAATTTTTCTTTTTATCAGAAATTAAGACATGCACATATATGCAAAAAGCCCTCATAAAACATCACAAAATAGTTGGTTCCATGACAAATGCTTAGAAGTTTCATTCCTTGTTAATTGCAACAGAAAACATAAACAGATGTCAGGGAGGTTCCAGTTCAATAAGAAGAAAATAAATTTTAGACTTTCCTGTCAAAAAATTTAAAGGCCTTCTAATATTAACTCCTCAATGAAAGTTACACCATTTAGCATAATTTCATAATCAAAATTTTCCTATTCTTGAGTTTATTTTGTTACTATATAAGAAAAATATTTTCACCAGATTATGTTCAAGTTTATAAATACAATTCATTATATTTTAACTGCCTAATACAAACATCTTATTTTATAAAAATAATAACATTCCTTTAAAAATATGGGTTTTCAAAACTATAAAATCCTGGAAGACAACCTAAGCAATACCATTCAGGACATAGGTATGAGCAAAGATTCCATGGCAAAGATGCCAAAAACAATTGCAACAAAAGCAAAAATTGACAAATTGGATCTAATTAAACTAAAGAGCTCCTGCACAGCAAAAGAAACTATCAACAGAGTAAAAAGACAACCTACAAAATGGGAGAAATTTTTTGCAAACTATGCATCCAACAAAGATGTAATATCCAGCATCTATAAGGAACTTACACAAATTTACAAGAAAAAAACAAACAACCCCACATAAAAGTGGGCAAAGGACATGAACAGACACTTTCCTAAAGAAGACACACACACGGCCAACAATCATATGGAGAAAAGCTCAACATCCTTGATCATTAGAGAAATGCAAGTAAAAACCACAATGAGATACCATCTCATACCAGTCAAATGGCTACAATTAAGAAGTCAAAAAATAACAGATGTTGGTGAGGTTGTGGAGAAAATGGAATACTTATGCACCGTTTGTTGGAGTGTAAATTAGTTTAGCCATTAGTTCACCACATTGAAGACAGTGTGGTGATTCCTCAAAGGCCAAAAAACAGAAATACCATTTGACCCAGCAATCCCATTACTGGTTAATGGGAATATAAATCATTCTATTATAAAGACACAAGCATGCATGCGTATGTTCATTGCAGCACTACTCACAATAGCAAAGACATGGAATCAACCTAAATGTCCATCAATGATAGACAGGATAAAGAAAATGTGGTACATATACACTATGGAATACTATGCAGCCAGAAAAAAACGACAAGATCATTTCCTTTGCAGGCACATGGATGGAGCTGGAGGCCATTATTCTTAGCAAACTAACACAGGAACAGAAAACCAAATACCACGTGTTCTCACTTATAAGTGGGAGCTAAATGATGAGAACACATGGATACACAGAGGGAAACAACACACAGTGGGGCTTTTTGGAGGGTGAAGGGTGGGAGGAGGGAGAGGATCAGGAAAAACAACTAATGGGTACTAGGATTAATACTGGGTGATGAAATAATCTGTACAACAAACCTCCGTGACGCAAGTTTACCTGCATAATAAACATGCACTTGTACCCCTGAACTTAAAATAAAAGTTTAAAAAATTGGTTTTATTACAAATCTTGATTTTCAAATAGTTTTGTGCTTTGCATCAATTTATGGCTCTATCCTCACTGATTCTCAGACTCATTCATCCTGATTCATCTGTCTTTGCTTCTTTACAAAATAAATGGAAAAATCTGAGAAATAATTAATATATTAACATAAGTATATAGCTATTAGACCTATGTGTAAATGTAGACAATCTTTCCATTTATACCTATTTTTAACATTAAAAAGTTGAAAAAGACATAAGAACTTCCTGCAAGAGCTACATGGATCAGAAAGCAAAAAATATAAAGCACATTTGGCAAAAGATATGAACAGACACTTCTCAAAAGAAGACATTTATGCAGCCAAAAAACACATGAAGAAATGCTCATCATCACTGGCCATAAGAGAAATGCAAATCAAAACCACAATGAGATACCATCTCACACCAGTTAGAATGGCAATCATTAAAAAGTCAGGAAACAACAGGTGCTGGAGAGGATGTGGAGAAATAGGAACACTTTTACACAGTTGGTGGGACTGTAAACTAGTTCAACCATTGTGGAAGTTGGTGTGGCGATTCCTCAGGGATCTAGAACTAGAAATACCATTTGACCCAGCCATCCCCTTACTGGGTATATACCCAAAGGATTATAAATCATGCTGCTATAAAGACACATGTACATGTATGTTTATTGTGGTACTATTCACAATAGCAAAGACTTGGAACCAACCCAAATGTCCAACAATGATAGACTGGATTAAGAAAATGTGGCACATATACACCATGGAATACTATGCAGCCATAAAAAAATGATGAGTTCATGTCCTTTGTAGGGACATGGATGAAGCTGGAAACCATCATTCTCAGCAAACTATTGCAAGGACAAAAAACCAAACAGCGCATGTTCTCACTCATAGGTGGGAATTGAACAATGAGAACACATGGACACAGGAAGAGGAACATCACACACCAGGGACTGTTGTGGGGTGGTGGGAGGGGGGAGGGATAGCATTAGGAGATACACCTAATGCTAAATGACGAGTTAATGGGTGCAGCACACCAACATTGCACATGTATACATATGTAAGAAACCTGCACGTTGTGCACATGTACCCTAAAACTTAAAGTATAATCATAATAAAACAAAACAAAACAAAAAGATATTCATAAATAAAGTTTAAAAAGTCTAAAAAAAATAAAGCACATTTATAAGCACAAGTTACAAAGATGTGAACTTGTGTAATCAATATACCCACTGGTATATTGCAGTGGTATTATTTAAGTTAGATCACTTACGAGTCTGAAACAATGCCTTCTGCTATTTCACAGACATGCACAAACAGGAGAGCGAATGTAAGAATCCATCTCAGGTTATGTCCCGGAAAATGAAGCCATGTGTTGTGGTGAATTTGTACTTTTGAGCTTTGGCTCCCCCACCCTGGAAAAAAAAGAGAGAAAAGTTAAAAAAAAAAAAGACATAAACCAAAGGCTCAATTGTAATAAACATAATTTAAATTATGATAAGCTTTAAGGCAGGGTAGGGGGGGTGGTCCTGAAGACTTAATACTTTCTCGAATAGCAATGGAAATCCTAGTCTATTTTCATTATTCAAAAAAATTACAATTAACTTTTACAAGACTACCCAGGCTAACACATTAACATTTGTGGCATTACTCAGGAATAATACCAACTCTGGATGAGAACATGGTTCTACCTCATGCTAATCAGAAGCTCTTCCTGACAGCTTTCTGATTAATTCAAAAGGAAATAAGTTGATGATAATAATACATGAAATTTGGTGTAGAAAATCTTTGAAGACATGAAATCTACAAGGGGACAAATCAAGAAAAGACATATTTGGTTACAAAATACAGGACTCATTAGTTGAGTCAACTCTTAATCATATGCATATCATATGAGAAAAATTGTTATGTATGACTAGGCAGGCACTATTATTCAACAAGTAGTACTGATACTTTTCTCAAAGAAAGCTAAAGTTCTTGATGATGAGCTTTTAAGTGATCTCAAAACCATTATAGGTCCCCCCTTAGCTTGCCACTGAAGAAAAAAATTCAAGGTTATATGTTAGTAAAATTCTGATGGTTTCCTCCCTAAACTACTATATAGTTTAGTTACTACATAGAGTAATACTGGTTCATATGGGGTGTGCTAGGAGGCCCCACTTTTGTCTCCTTTTGTTCCCCTTTTTTCTCATTTTTTTGACTGTAGAAAAAAAAGCCCCGCCTACTTCAAGAACAAATGCAGGAAAGAATTTCTGTATAGGCAGCAGATGCCCCTTTTATTTGAAATGAGTATTGATGTCTTAGTTGTTTTCAATTTATTCATCATTGGAAGGTTAGTTATATTTCATATATTCTACTAGAACTTATGCTGTAAACTCCCATAGGCAAATTCTGTGTCTCTTTTTTGCAACCTTATGATTTTTCTAGTACCTGATAGTTTTTAAGATTGATTTATGATCCTTCACTAATTCAAGTAGCCAATGTCATAAATGAAAAGTCTGAAATTTTTCTATTTCCCTTTAACAATGTCCCCTCAAATTCTATTCTATTCAAATACCCTGGTGCCAGCCTCTGTGCTGGATGCTAGGGATACAAAATGGAATGTCACTGTTCTTGCTCTCAAAAAGTTAACCAGATGTCAATAATTGGGGAATGATTAATTGTGGAATTACAGTTAAAAAATCCATTTTTCTACTTTTGGCCAAAGGGCATTCTTCATGGCCTACAAATAATACTACATAAACAAAGACTGATGTTTCTACATATGGCCATTCTGGTCTCAATATATTTAGCATCTGTACATTTGTTTAACATAACTATGTACCAAGAGTTACGTTGGCCTGCGTATATACCATATGATGAGTTCTTTAATCCCTCTTAGAATAACGCCAAGCACATAGTATCCTCTCAATTGATGTTTGTTGAATGAATAAATAAAAGCATATGAATGATTTTCAAACATTCCCTTAAAGCAGATCATTAAATTTTGCTAGTTTTCTTACGAAAATGCATCTGAAAACTTTTTCATTCATTTAATTGGAAAAATATCATGCATGAAAAAATTAAACACAATCAACTCAAAATAGTGGTTGCCTCCTGTGAAAAGATAGGAACGTAGGATATGGAAAGAGTCACAAGACCAGAAAATGGTGTGCAGAGAGAGGTCCTTTCATTCTTATTTCTATATTCTTTAGATGAGCGTTGGTAGGCTCAATGGATGTTTATTATATTAATCTCCATCATTTTAGGTATCAAAATACTTCATAATTTTTAAAAAGTTAAAGGGTCTGTTTGGGTAAGTTATACAAATTATTCATAATTGCCCTTAATTATCAGATTTTGTACATATGTAAACTGTAAAATAATGGACAAAACTGTATTATTAACTTCTTTCCAAATTCTTTATGAATGTCCTCTTTCTACATAAAGCACAACCTCATCACTCCCACTGTAACTTGCATGCTTGGCATCTTCCAGTTCCTCAAACATGTCACTCACTATCTTCCCCACCACCTCCAAAGAGTGAGTTGTTTCAGCAGGTTAATTTGTTCCTGTGCTTGTAAATAGGCTTAAAATGTGGCATAGTCATTTCTCATGACTTTAACACATCTGCCCCACTGGACTATTCCCTGAAGGCGAGTACTCTTTTATTCATTTTCCATTCCCTTTACCTAACCCAAAGTAAGTGCTCAACTAATGCTGTAGATCTATCTCATATATTTCTCTTTCCTTCTTTTTAAAAACCTGCTGCTGCTACCTGAAGGCCATGCCTAAGCAAGCATGTGACCTCAATTTCACCTACGGAAGATCACCTGTCAAAAATATATGTTTGAAAAACACAAAATACTTGCTTATTCATTTCTCACAGCCATCAGCTTCCATGTTACAGAAATTAAGTCAACATTATCCCAAATCTCAGCCATTAGCGAGATATATAAACATCAAGTGGTACAACATAAGATATTAGATTACTTACCAATAAACAATATTGGAAAAGTGATAAACAACAGAAAGACATGAGGGACCAGGTTGAGGGCATCCACAAAGCAGGAATTTTGTAATACACCATCATTGATATTATATGAAGAAATGTTGTTACCACAAAATGAAAGGCTCATTTCTTCTTATATGGTTTACTCTAAAAGGGAGAGAAATGAGAAAGAAAAATCCTCTTATTAGTAAACTCTTGTTCATAAAATCATTAAAGCCTTGAATAGGGGGCTATATCATAAAATTAATCCCTTTTATTTCCATAGCTGAGGAAATAAGAAACTCTGCCAAAGCAACTTGAAGGTTTCTTATAAAATATGTCCTATGAGATCTTCTTTTCCATAGCTTTTACTTCCAGAGAAAAATGTATTATAATTAATATCTACCTATAGTAGTACCTCAAATGACTGACTAAAATGCTTTCAAAGAACAAAAATGGTCATATATTAAGAAAAAGGAGAAAAAAATTGAACCAATGACTAAAAAGTCAAAATGATATCATTTCAAATATTTTCCCATACTCACTGAAAATGTACTAATAAACAACTAAAGTTGTTCAGTAAACTGTGACAAAGTTTGCTGAAACATTTCACTAGTTGTGGGAAATACTAATATACAGAGACCAGTGTGCATGCAGTAATGGCTAACAGTAATCAGTCTTTCCCTGAAGAATATTAAAAATCAAATGCTCAAGATGAATTAAAACTAACTCAAATGACAAGTCAGTGAAATTACTCAGATTCCATAGTTAGAATATTCTCACATGAAATACACTCTACTCAAGTTTGAAACGCACACAGGATGCCTTTTAACTGGAAATTGGTACTCCATGAGTGGAAGTAGATGAGTTTAGACAGAAAACAGACGACAAGATCACACTGTGCTTTGTAAGTCATTGTCAGGATTGCGGCTTCTCCTCTTAGTGAAGTGGGCCACTGGGGATTCTGGGGCAGAGGAGTGACGTGCTCACACTTACATGTTAAATAGTTCTTTATTATTGCTGTGCCCAAACAGATGGGAGATGAGCAAAGGTCTGCTCCATCAAAATACTGCTGTGAAATTCCAGGAAAATCTTTGACATTCTGAAAACTTATTTTATAATGCCTACTACTTATTTAAATTCTGGGCACTTTGCATATCTTAAATCCTCAGAACAACCTTGTAATTCATCTTTTACAGTGGAGGATACTGAGGTCCAGATAAGTTCAGTAACTTGCGAACCAGTAGAGCGGCCACATCCACACCCAAATGTCTGACTTATAAACTATTTCTTTCCACTGTATTACACAACCTCCAACCTGCTTTTTAAAGAAAGTATCGTATCTATTCTTTAAAACAAGTAGCAGTTTAAGATTTTAACCTCACTAGACCTAGTTTCCTTTCTATATTTATGTCACACTGGATTCTGAGTTGCATTACAAAAGGCTGGCAAAAATTTTATTAACTAGCATAGTACCTTTTCTTTCTTTCCTTTCATTGATAATTGATTTAGCAATGGTCACAAACAATACTTTTCCTAGGAAAAAACAGAGTGTTATACAGAAAAGATTGTCAATGGTAGGTGAATTATTAGAGAAATCAAATTTCAAGCAAAGGTTTTATAAAGCATTATATGAATGCCTCAGCTAAAGAGTCTGTGTATTTACAATCTTAAATACTTATACAGAATGCATCTCACATATTGTTCCTGATAAGCTCTTTTTATAATAAATAATTGATATGCTCTCTAGTTGAGTCTTTCCCTCATCTTTTTTAAAAAAAGTTGTATTTTCAAAAACTCAAGGTGAAGTTATACACTTGGTAAATTCTAACAAGCTATTAAGGTTTTAATCTGGATAAAAGAATAAAAGGGACTTGAAGTTTTTAAACAACAGCAAAATGGAAGTTATTAATTTATAGGTGTATGTTAGACATATTTCTGGCAAAGACAGACAAAAACAAAACTAAAAACTAATAGCTAGTAATGAAACTTTTTAGACTACTTCCTTTATTTAGTAGAAATGATAAAAAGAAAACTTAAAGCCCACTCTTAATTGAAAGACATATATAAACTTTCCTCGCACAAACTAGAAAATAATTTTTACTTTAGCAACTTTTATAATCTTATCCAAAATTATAATATTCCAGTTGGCCACATTTATAAACTAGTATAATTCAGGTAGATGCTAAAGTATAACCTGCTGCTTTGCAAATTACACCCTTCATTAGCTATAAGCATTGCTTGCCTGGTGTTTAATCAATCCTGAAATCTACCAATTAAATCGCCTTTGGGTAAATGTTGTGTGTAACTGGAAAGAAAATCTCAGAGAAGTACAATCACCTGAAAAATTTAAGAACATTTTCAGACATATACAAGATATCTGGAATTCTATGCCATTAACTAATTAACTGTAAAAACACTTATTGATGTTAACCACGTGCTAGTTACTAGGAATCCAATGGTGCACGTCAGAAACAGTGCCTGTGGTTTTAGACTATATGAATCAGATTACAGTAGTCTCAGTAGCTGTGGGTATATTGTAGGGGTATATGATCTAAAAGATAGGAAAATAAGCAATGATACAATCATACAAAAGTGTAAACTTCAAGTTGGTACAGTAAACGCTTTAGAATGATTTTTCTGTCTGCCATAAACTCTAACTTCGCATTTCCGGCCGGCTCTGAACCTGTCCATTACCTTACCGAATGTCTCCTTTCACCTTTTCTTTTGATTCCTCCTTTATCCTTTCCCTTTAACCTGTAGTCTCCTTATCCAACATCCAGAGTCCATGTGGCACTCCAACAGCCAGCCTCCATTACAATCCAACATGGACAAAAAGAGGGAGGCAGTAAACTTATTGCTGATATATTGATGATTATTGTGTTTATCAAAGGCATTTTATTCAATCCACATTTCTAATTCTTAAATTTCCAATTGCCATTTAATGTTTCCCTCCCAGACACCAGGTTCAATTGTGAATGTTTGGGAAAGAGTATAAATCGCTGTTCTTGCTGGCTAAACTCTGTCACCTGACATCCTTCAGCTCCACCCCTTCTGGAGCTGTTTAGATTCAGCTAAGCACTGAGGGAGGCCCAAGCATCAAGGAGAGAGAGAGAAGGGAGGGCAGATGGGGAGATATAATGTTTCCCTTTCCACAAGCATAAGCCATCGAAATGTGCTCAGTTGTTTATGAGAGTTGATAGAGTTGGAGAACTTGACTGAATAAACTTTAAAAACAAAGATCGAAGTGAAATTTTGCTTCTAATGTACGTCTACAGAGCAGAAAACATAAAATAGAAATACTCCTAATTGTCTAACTTATGATTTCAAGGCAAGAATCGCACCCTCAGTGTTTTTATTCCTCGAAATGCGTTACATGAAATTCCACACATCTAGAACATACACATTTTGGATTTAGTTGGTGAATATAATACCTGACCTATCCAGTCTGTTGGTTCCTCTGCAAGACACGAACAGTAGTTATCTGATTTAATTCTAAAAACACATTTAAGTGCTGAGGCATATAAGATACACCATTTATTATGGCCAGCCCTGTCCTTTGGAAATAGACTACAAGTAAAGCAAGTGAAAACTTGTCTTCCTTCCTGTTCACTTAGCAGAAAGCCTTAGTTCTGATCGAATAGCAATTGCAGAGAGTTTAAAATGCTGGTAACACCTGGAGAAAACGTGCTAAATTTAAATAAAAGTTTTCATTCTTACATATAAAAGGATTCATTCTTTAATCGTTTAGAGGTTAACCAAATTATGTTATGAAAGAGAAGCGGGACATTTTAAAGAACTTAGGGCTTTATCATCATCTAGAGCATCTTCGGGATGGATGTCACTTGCAAAAACAAATGCTGTAATCACTTCTTTGAAGTTATTCAGTCCCTAGTTCATGAAATAAGAACTAAAAGATGTATAGCTAGTTAGCTAGCTACCATGGCTATAACTATGACAGATCCAAGTAGGAAAATTACTGGCAAAAATGACCACTGACTTCTGACTTAGTGCCTGATCTGAATCCACCCATTTACTCTTCAGTGGCTGTGAAGTACCATCCCACACCAAAAGAAATGTTGAAATTACTCAGCAGGTATTCCTTAGATACTGCAATGGGATTTTTTTTTAAATCCCAAACTGAACAAATAAAGCAAAAAATAAATACCTTGGGCAATAGCTTCACGCTGCTTCAAACCCCTGCCGGTGCACTTGAGCTACCTTCAAAACACCGACTTCCTACACTGTCTTAAGATGTAAATTTCAAACCCGACGCAGAACTCCTAAAAAAAGCAAAGAGTAACAAAAATTAAGCAGATAGAAAACTACTTCTTGAACAGTACAAGAATTGTCTACAAGAAAGGCGGTAATAATAACTCATAATGATAACTCCTTTCACTGTTTCCAGTTGATTTGAGTAGGAGCCCGCAGTTTTGAAGTAAAACTGGAAACCTGATCCCCACCCCTTCACTTCTCCAGCCGGGCCTCGTCCCTTAATTCTAGAAATAGCGATCGCGAAAGCTAAGTGCCGAGAGAGTGCGAGAGAGTGCGAGGGCGTTTTTGGGTAGCAGAAATGTTAGCTCAAAATCGACAGCTTACAGTTATTCCTAAAAATGTTTAAATGGCATTCATGTAAAAGACACGGATTCACTTACTCCGATGACAGTTTTCCTCCCCTAGGCGAAGCACGCAGTGCGCCGGAGCGGATTATTTTTAGGGTGGTGGGAGACCAGCTGCTGCCTCCTATCGAGTTTCTAAATTGCACAAACTGCTCTGGGCTGGGGCGGACACCGCGACTGTGAGGCAGGAAACTGGGCAGAAGCCCCGCGCGCCGCTCCTGGGGCCGGAGACCCCTCCCCATCCCTGCTCTGCTCAGCTTTGACTTGGGGCGCGGGCGACGCCGCGATTTTACAAACCCAAGTAATAGGCGTCCCCTAAACTGCATTAGACACTGAAACTTGGAATATGATTCCATGATTCTACGAAGTCGGGTTTTCAAACGTCAAAACACTCAAGGTATTGTTTCTTTGTTTTGTTTTTTTGTTTTATTTTTCTGTGCTCTGTAAGCACCCCTTTATTAGCCACGTAAGGAAGCGGATTTGGGGATTTCTCTGCTTCCCCCTGAACGGATCTGGGAAATGAAGGGCTCATTCTAGGTAGAGGCACCCACTGCTGGGCTATGAGTGCACGAATGTCTCACAGGAGCAAGGCTGGCTCAAGTCTAATTTTCCGCTTTTCCCCGGCGACCTAGAAAACTTGGTTTCTCTGGTGGACCAGCCGCCGCGCTATCGAAGGGCGACCCTTGCCCACGGTCCCCGAAAGTGAGACGCTGGTTCCCATGGACTGCGTAAACAGTCACCCTCTTCTCCTGTTTCCAACCAGAGACATAATTAACTCTCGAGATAACGTGTTTATATTACGATCACCCCACAACCACTCCCCCGCAAAACACAAGCCGTGAATTTTGTCCCTGACAACCCTCTTTAATTAACACCGGATTTTCTCAAGAGCCAGTTTTGAGTCAGCTTGAGATAAGCATTGTTTTCAGGAACTGTTCTGTTTTAATAAAGGATGGTCAGCCGGGCGGACTGCTGCCCCCGAGGCTCCGCGTGCCGTCCTCAAGGGGCGCCGCTGCAGGACTGCGGGCTGCTGGCGCTGGTCCCCAGATCTGAACCCTAAACACCGGTGGTCTCCTGGCCTATGCGACACAGGCCGACTCCAGCCCTGCCAGTCCCAGGGGATTTCTCCGCGGGCGCCCCACTCTTGGGAAGGTCGCTGCGTTTCCGGGTGAGTGCCTGGCCTGCGTCAGCGGCTGGGACTTGAACCCGCGGCCGCTAGGAATCTGCGAGGCCACATGGGGCCGAAACCTGGGAGGGTCCGAAGACTCCGTTCCTGTGGCCTTTGAACGCTTGACAACTTTACCCTGGAGCTGTCTGCAGCGGCGCAGGGAAATAAGAGAGCGTTTCAACGGTGAGGATCCTGGTACTATGCATGCAGCCCAGGGAGACCGGGTGAGCAAGCTGGACGCGAGGCCAGAGGCTCCCCAGGGCATCTGTGGAGAAAGAACTGGAACTAGGGGGTGCCAGTAATCCCAAGATGAAAACTCTGAGTGTGACTACACAAAATGAAGTTTACTTGAGGATTATAAAAGAATATTACAATTCATTAAGGTCATTTACAATGATGTTTAAAAATCATGCTTATTGTAGAAACTTTGGAAGATGTGAAAGTGTACAGAGGAGATCAAGGAGCTCCCCATAGATGCATCTGTGCACACACACCCATAAAACTACTGAAAACATTTTTTTTTTTTTTATGTTTTAACAAACACAGGCGGTATGGTGCATTGATTAAGAGTGTGGACTAGGAAGGCAGCCTGCTCGATATCACATCCCGCTAGTTAGTTCAGAGACTGAACAAGTCACGTAAACACCCTGTGTATCAGCTTCCTCTTCTGTTTAATGGGACAATAAAGGTAAATAATTTAAATAAATATAGAATAATTTTTAAAATAATTTAAATGTCTATATAATATTCCATTGAAAGGCTATACCATAAGATTCATTTTCCCATTGTTTGACATGTATTTGCCCAATTTTACTAATATGTGTGATCATATGATGACCTTTTTTCATAAACTTTTTTTCTTTCTAACAAGTAATGTTTTAAGATAAATTAACTGAAAAATAATTACAGGATCAAATGTGGTAGATATTTTTAAGGCTGTCAACATAGAATGCAAAATCACCCTTCTATGAAGTTCTTATTAAGTCCCCCAAATTGTATGAGATGACTTATTACACTTATACTCAAACCAGCATTGGATATTGCTATTTTTTATTTTAAAAAAAATTTTAACTTGACAGATAATATTCAATTCTGTTATTCACATTCAACATTTCCCCAATATTGATTAATCTTTGTATCCCCTCTTTTGTGGCAGTTTGCTCACATACTTGTGTACCTCATGGGTCTTAATGAAGTTTACCATTTGTATAAATGTTTAATAAGAGGATACTAATCAAATGTTTAATAAGAGGATACTAATCCTGCTTCATATATGACAATTTTTCCCAGTTTGTCATATTGTTAAAAAATGATAGTGCTGCTGCCTTTCAAAAAAGTAAGAAAAAAGTTTTCATGTGTTCTGTAAAGATTTATTAGAGCACACACTATGTGCTAGACATAGAAGCTAGTGATGAGTCAGATCTCTAGGGTCTATTGCACTTCATTGAACTTTCTTCTAAGGGAAATTTTACATAGGCAAATTTGCTGCTTGTTGCCTTTGCAATGTATTACAATGCTTTAGTTAATAAATATTTACCTTCATTTATATTTGTTTAAAGGCTTTAGTAAAAATTTGATTTTGGAATTTATTTTGGCATACACCATGGGATGAAAATCTGCATTAATACTTTATTTGTTACACCAGCACCATTTACTGAATAATCTTTTTCTTCTGCATTGTGGTATAATACCACTTTTGTCATATACACATAATTAGTTCATAATAAGATCTGTTTCCAGGCTACCTATTCTGTTCAATTGATCTGTTTCAATTTTTTATTATATTGCTATGATTAGACTGATTTGATTATCAGAGATTAAATTATATTGTAACCCTGACAGTGCCAGTCCCCTTTTCACTCTTTTCAAAATTTTCAAAGCTCCTCTCTTTTGGGGATTTTATTGGAATTTCATTAAATCTAGGAAGTAATTTATAAAGAACATATTTTTAGTGCTTTGTCTCTTCACCCAGAATGTAGTTTCCCATTTATTTGTCTTCCTTTTATCTCAATATTAAATTTGTACAGGTCTGTGCATATTTTGTAAAGATTGATCATACAAATTTCATATTTTTGTTTTAATATTTTATACTACTATTAAGGATGTACGATTTATTTTGTCCAAAAAAAAGTATATTTATCTTATATCCAGACACTTTATTAAGACTTCTCAGTAATCCCAGAACTATTTCACCCTGTTACCTTGACTTTCCAGAAATACTATTTCATCTGCAAATAGTGGTACCCTTCCTTTTTAAAATACTTACAGCTTGTTTGCATTTTATCTCTAATTTTCATTAACTACATTCCAGAAGTGTTAAATAATACAAGAAGATAAATCATTGTTTATTTCAGAAATATATACACATTTTTAAATCAACATTGTAAGTATAATTTTCATAAAACAAAAAGTATCCATGATACATGTAAAATCCAAAGTCTTTTGAAATAACCATGATCCCAAAAAAATATAAAGTATTTCTATCTCCCGAGGAAGTTATCTTGTGCCTTTAACTACTCAGTCTAACTATCTCTCACTTAGGGTAACAAGTGACCTGAAGTCTATCACTGGAGATTAGTTCACAAATGTCATATAAAAGGAGTCATACAGTACATACTCCCTTGTGTCTGGCTTCTTTAGGTAAGCATAATATTTTTGAGATTCATCCATGTTGTTGTATATATGAATAGTTTATTCCTTTTATTGCTGAGAAGAATTTCACTGTATGAATATGCAGTTTGTTTATTCATTCACCTATCTGTATACGTTTGGGTTATTTCCAGTTTTAGGCAGTGATGAATGAAGTTTTGGTGAACAGTTTTGTAAACATAGGTGTTTTATTTTTTTTTTCCTCTTGGGTAAATATTAAGCAGTAGATTTGCTGAGTCATATGGTAATTTTACATTTAACTTTACAGAAATTACCAAAATGTTCTTCAAAGTGATTGAAACATTTTACATTCCCTCCAGAAAAGTATGGCAGTTCCAGCTGCTTCACAATCTTGCCAATATTTAGTATTATCTTCTTGTTTTTCTAAATTTTAGCCCTTATATTGCATGTGGACTGGTTCTTGATTGTGGTTTTAATTTGCATCTGCCTTATAACGAATGATTTTGAACACATATTCTCATGGTGTTACTGGTCATTTATATATTTTTTCATGGTAGGCACAACTCTAAGGTGGCTCCCATGACATTTGCTCCTGGTGTTACTCCCGTAATTACATTATGTTACATGACAAAAGGGATTTTGTAGATGTAATTAGGGTTACTAACTAGTTGACTTTAAAATAGGCATATTAGGGGTGACATCAGCAAGACGACAAAGTAGGAGATGCCAGCCTTTATACTTCCACAAAACACAACAATTAGACAGCTATCCACAAACAAAAATAGACCTAGGAGGGCTCAAAAATCCAGTAAGCAAAAACACAGTGGAAAAAAAAAAAAGTCACTTGGGAGATTGGCTTAGCAATGTCTGCAGATGGCCATAAACAAAGATTAAACAAACAGGGATGAGTTATCTGTATCAGCCGTATGTTTGGTCCCATCATGATCCACAGTGGCCTACGCTCTAAAGGACCTTGGTAGTCTTAGCCACTGAGGACCTCAACAACCCCCACAGCAGAAAACCCTGTAGTGTTTGTTGGCGCTGACCCCATTGGCCTACTCTACAGAGGACATCAGTAGCTTTTGCCACTGAAGTAACCAACAGCCATCCCACCATAGATCTCCAGGAGAGGGAAACATTGCTGCACACTGTCTAAAAGGATGTGCTTTTGTGTTGACCAGAGACCAGGGCTGCCACCCCTACCCCCAACCCCGTGCCTGCTCTGGAACCCAGAGCCACAATTTCTCTGCACACACATGCACCTCAGACCCCAGTTCTGTGAACACTCTGCACCTGCCCACACTCCATACCTAGCTCTATGGCTGCTGCACATACACTTGTGTCTCAGGCACTAGAGCCACAGCTGTCAAAGTGTAGCCAGTGCCCTGGACACAGAGCCACTGTCTATCTGCATGTGTTCACACTCTGGACCCTGGCTATATGGTCACTTGGCAGGCTCCTGCATCTCAAACATTGGAACTCCTGTCAATGTGGGCTAGCCAGAGCCGTGGACCCTGGAGCCACTGTCTGTCCACAGTGCCTGCACTCCAGACCCTAGCTCTGTGGCTGCTCCGCAGATGCCCACTTGTGCATCAGACACCATTGTCACTGCCACTGTGAGGGTGCCTATGTGCCGGGCTTGGCACCAAGAGGGATCCCCTCAACCATGACATCTCTGTGGGAGAAAAAGAGATCAAGAGGTTCCTAGCAGCCACCAAAGATCCCAACTGCTTTCATCACTGCTGCAGACATGCATTGCCTTGGCCATTAAAGAATCCTGCAATCTTTGCCAATGTTAACCTCAGCTGATGAAGCCATGTGGAGATTATGCCACTGGGCCTTCCCCGAAGCTATAATTTCCACACTCCATCCAGTCAGTGCCCTCACACCAACCTGCAGGTGAATGTCTTTTCCCAGTGAAGCTATTCTATAAAGTCTAAAAGGAATAACTGCTCCATCAATTGCTCAGATACCAACGCAAAACTCTAAGATACATGCAAAGTCGAGGAAACATACCATCAGAGGAACACAATTTTCCAGGAACTGATCTAAAAGAGATAGGGATCTATAAATTGCTGGGCAAAGAATTTAAAATAAATGTCTTAAGGAAGCTCAGTGAGTTCAAAGAGAACATAGATAACTCTGAAATAAGGAAAACATACAAGCTAGCAGCTCAATGGAGATAAATAATTAAAAAGAACTTCTGGAGCTAAAGAATACAATGAATAAAATGAAAAATGCAATAGAGAGCATCAATAGGTTTAATCAAGTAGACCAAAAATCTGTGACCTGTAAGACAGATCAGTTGAAATTATCTAGTCATTCTAAGTGAAGTAGCTCAGGAATGAAAAACCAAACATCATATGTTCTCACGCATAAGTGGAAGCTAAGCTATGAGGAAATTGTTCAAGCTGAAATGAAAAGAGACTAATTAGTAACATGAAAATATATGAACATATAAAACTCACTAGTAAAGGAAAGCATATAGTCGAATTTAGAATACTCTAATACTCCAGTGGTGGTGTGTAAATAATTTAACTCTAGTATAAAGGTTAAAAGACAAAAATATTTTTAAATAACTAAATGTAAAAAATTTGCTAATGAATATACAATATAAAAATATGACATCAAAACACAAATTGTCATGAGAGTAAAAGGGTAGAGGTTTTTCTAAGCAATTGCAGTTAGGTTGTTGTCGGCTTAAAATAGACTATTATAACTACAAGATGTTTTATGTATGCCTTATGGTAACTACCAAGCAAAAACCTGTAGTAGACTGACAAAAGATAAAGAGAAAAAAAAAACAAAGCATACCACTACAGAAAACTATCAAATCTCAAAGAAAGACATCAAGAAAGAAAAACTATAAAACAGTTAGAAAACAATGAGTTGACAATAGTAAGTTTTTATATAGCAATCATTAGTTTACATGTAAATTGATTAAATTCTTCAATAAATACTTCGATAAATGGCTAAATAGATGTTTTAAAGGGCCCAACTATTTGCTGCCTGTGAAATACTCACTTCAGTTTTCAGGACACATATAGGCTGAAAATGAAGGGATGAAAAATACATTCCATGCAAAGGAAAACTAAAATAGGGCAGGGATGAGTAGCTATACTTTTATCACACAAAATAGACTTTACCTCAAAAATGCAACAAGAGAAAAAATATAATTATGTTACAATAAGGGGGTCATATAACAACTGTAAATATATATGTATCCAACATTAGAGCATCTAAGTATATTAAGCACATATTAACCCAACTGAAAGAAGAAATAAGCAGCAATGCAACAACTTTAAGGAATTTTAACACCCCACTTTCAGCAATAGATAGATAATTCAGACAGAAATTCAATAAGGAAACACTGGAATTGACATCTTAGGCCAAATGGATCTAACAGACATGTACAGAGCACTCCATCCAACAATAATAGAACACAAATTCTTCTCACGTGAACACAATATTCTCTAGGATGGATTATATGTTAGGTCACAAAACATGTCTTAATAAGTTTAAGAAGATTGAAATCATATCAACTCTCTTTTCCAGCCACAATGGTGTAAAATTAGAAATGAATAACAGGAGGAATCTTGAAAAAGTCACAAATATCTTGAAAAAGTCACAAATATGTTCTTTGGAAACCAAAGAACATACTCCTGAACAATTAGTGTATCAAAGAATAAATCAAAAGAGAATTTTTTTTTTTTGAATCTTGAGACCAGTGAAAATGGAAACACAGCCTCCCAAAACTTATGGGATGCAGCAAAAGCAGTACAGGGGGAATTTGGTAACAATAAATACCTACATTAAGAAAAATGAAAGATCTCAAATAAAAAAGCCCTAATGTTACACCTCAAGAAACTAGAAAAAGAACAAGCTAAGCCCACAATTAGCAGAAAAGAGAAAATAACAATGCTCAGAGAAGAAATACATAAAATAGAGACAAGAGAAACAAAAGACCAATAAAATGAAGAGCTGATTTCTTGAAAAGATAAACAAAATTTAAAATCCTTAGCTATACTAAGAAAAAAGAGAGAAGACTCAAAAATGAAAAAGAAGACATTATAACTGATGTGACAGAAATACAAAGGATCGTAACAGATTACTATGAAAAATTATATGCCAATAAATTGGATAACCCCCAAAAGAAGGATAAATTCCTAGAAACACAAAACCTACCAAAATTGAATCATGAAGAAATAGAAAATCTGAGGAGGCCTAAAACTAGTCAGGAGATTGAATCAGTAATCAAAAATCTCCCAACAATGGAAAGTCAGTACCAGATGGCTTCACAAGGGAATTCTGCCAAACATTTAAAGAAAAATTAATACTAATTATTCTCAACTGCTTCCAAAAAACTGAAGAGAATGGAACACTTCCAAACTCATTTTATGAGGCCAGAATTTTCGTGATACCAAAGCCAGACAAGAAAACTACAAGAAAAGAAAATACCAGCCAATATTCCTGCTGAACATAGATATAAAATTCTCAACAAAATACTAGCAAACCAAATCCAACAGTGATTTGTCCCAGAGATGATTCAACATATGCAAATCAATGAATGCGAAAAACCATATTAACAGAATGAGGGGTGAAAATCATATGGTCATTTCAATAGATACAAAATGTTTGCAAAATATTCAACATATTTTATAATAAAAATTCTCAACAAATTTGATATTTAGAAGGAATGCCCCTCAACATAATAAATGTCATATATGGCCAGCCCATGGCTAACAACGTATTCATCATGAAAAGTTGGAAAGCACTTCCTTTAAAGTCAGGAAGAAGACAAGGGTGACCACTCTCATCACTCTATTCAACATACTACTGAAAGTCTTAGCCAGAATAATTAGACTACAAAAAGAAATTTAAAAAACATTCAAATTGGAAATGAAGCATTATAATTTACAGATGACATGAACTTATATGCAGAAAACTCTAAAAGCTGCACCAAAAAAAGAACTGTTAAAACAAATTAAAAAGTTCATAAAGTTGCAGGATATAAAATCAACATACAAAAATCAGTTGTGGCCAATGCCCTAACAACAACCTAAAAGAGAAATGATAAAAGCAACCCAATTTCAGTAACATTAAAAAAAAATACTCAGGAATAAATTTAACTAAGAACCAAAAGATTTGTACAATGAAAACTATAAGACATTGATGAAAGAAACTGAAAACAGACATTTGCAGCAACATAGATGGAACTGGAGATTAATATGTTAGCTACAATAAACCAGGCACAGAAAGAGAAATATAGTACGTTCTCATTCATATGTGGAAACTAAAAAAGTTGATCTCATGTAGAGAGAGAATAGAATAATGGTAACCAGAGGCTGGGAACCAGGTGGGAGTTGCCAGGGGAGAATTAAGAGAGGTTGGTTAATGACCACAAAAATACAGTTAGATAGAATGAGTTCTAGTGTTCAATGGCACAGTAGAGTGACTATAGTTAACTATACTTTATTGTGTCTTTCAAAATAATTAAAAGATAAGATTTTAAATATTCCCAACACAGAGAAATGGCAAATATTTGAGGTGATAGATTATCCTAATCACATTTGAATATTACATATTGTGTGCATGTATCAAAATGTCACATGTACCCCATAAATATGACAATTATTATGTATCAATTTTTAAAAGCAAGAAGAATTGAAGATATATATAAATAAAAAGTCATCCTGTGTTCATGGATTGGAGGAGTAAATACTGTTGAAATGACATACTACCCAAAACAAACTACAGATTCAATGTAATCCCGATTAAAATCCCAATGGCATTTTTTACAGAAATGGAAAAAAATCCTAAAATTCATGTGGAACCACAATAAGACCCTAAATAGCCAATGTAATCTTGAGAAACAAGAACAAAGCTGGAGACATCACAAGTCTTGATTTCAAAATGTATTACAAAGCTACAGTAATCAAAACAGTATGGCACTGGCATAAAAACAGACACAAAGACCAATGAAACAGAAGACAGAACCCAGAAATAAACCCATACATATATATTCAACTGATCTTCAACAAAGTTGTCAGTATCACATAATGAGGAAAGAATAGTCATTTCAACAAATGGTGTTGGAAAATCTGGATATTCACAAACAAAAAGAATGACACTGGACTCCTATTATACATAATACACAAAAATAAACTCAAATTTATTAAAAACTAAATGTCATATCTGAACCTGTAAAAATTTTCAAAGAAACTATAGGGGAAAATCTTATTGACATTGATCTTGGCAATGATTCCTTAGATTTCACACCAAAAGCACAGGCAACTAAACCAAAAATAAACAAATGGGACCACATGAAACTAAAAAGCTTCTGCACACAAAAAAGGAAACAACAAAATGAAAAGGCAAACTACAGAATAGGAGAAAATATTTGCAAACCATATATATGATAAGGGGTTAATATCTAAAGTATATAAGGAACTCATACAGCTCAATATCATTTAAAAAACACAATCCAAGGACTTGAATAGACATTTTGCCAAAGAAGACATACACATGGCCAATAGGTACATGAAACTGTGGTGAACATTACTAATCATCAGAAAATGCAAATTAAAACCTCCATGATATATCACCTCACATCCGTTAGGGTGGCTATTATCGAAATGATAAGATCAGTATTGATAAGGATGTAAGGAAAAGGGAACACTTGCACACTGTTAGTGGAAATGTAAATTGGTACTACAGCCATTACGTAAAACAGTGTGAAGGTTCCTCAAAAAATTAAAAGCAGAACTACCACACCATCCAGCGATACCAATTCTGAGTATATGTCCAAAGGAAACAAAAATCAGTTCTCAAGGAGAACATATCTGTACTCCCATGTTCTTTACGATATTATTCACAATAATCAAGCTATGGAAACAACCTGTCTATTGATGAATAAATGGATAAATAAAACATATACATATATACTTATACACATTATATATGTATGTAAATATATTTCATATACATATAGAATGAAATATTATTCAGACATAAAAAAGAAAATCTTACCATTCATGACAACAATATGGATGGACCTGGATGGCATGATGCTAAGTAAAATAATCCAGGCAGAGAAAGACAAATACTTTTGTGTGGAATCTAAAAAGAACAAGAAAAGTTCAAACTCGTAGAAAGTGGAAGTAGAATGGTGGTTGCCGAGGGCTAGAGAGCAGGGGAGGTGGGGAGAAGTTGGCTAGATGGTACAAACATGCAGTTATAAGATGAGTATGTTCTGAGTATCTAATGTACAATATAACTATAGCTAATAATACTGCATTGTATACTTGAAATTTGCTAAAAGTGTAGACTTTAAGTGTTCTCACATTTTAAAAAAGCCATTATGTGAGGTGATCGATGCATTAATTAACTTGAGTGTGATAATCATTTTGCAATGTATATTGAATCATCACGTTATACAGTTTAAATATATAAAATTTTATTTGTCAGTTGTACTTTGATAAAGCCAAAAAAAGAAAAAAGTAGGCAGATTATCCATGCCTAATTTAATCACATAAACCCTTTTAAAATCAGAGTTTTCTCAGGCTGGTGGTAGAAGAGAAATTCAGATAGAGCTGAAGAATGAGAAGTATTTGATGTGAGGGAGGTTCTCTGTTCCTTAGATGAAGAGGGCCATGGGTCAAGGATCTAAGAGTGGCCTCAAGACCTGCACATAGTCCCCAGCCAACAAGCAGCAACGAAATGAGCGAAATTCTTACAGCCATGAGAGTGAAATTCTTCCAACAACCTGAATGAACCTAAAAGTGAATTCTCCAAATAAAAATTGGACCCTCCTAATAAGAGCCCACCCTGATCAACACCTTGATTTTTGCTCGAGAGACTCTAAGCAAAACACCCCATCAAGCCCACCTGGACCGAGAGAACTATGAGACAATAAATGGGCATTGTTAGAAGTCACTTAAGTTTGTGGCAATATCTTACACAGCAATAGAAAACTAATGCACTTCTTCTGTAAAGCATCTGTCCACACTTTTGCCCATCTTGTTTTAATTGGGTTATCTTTTTATTATTGAACTGTAACTTTAAAAATGTATCTATATATTTAATTTTAATTTTTAATTTTTGTGAGTACACAGTGAGTGTATATCTTTATGGGGTACATGAGATGTTTTGATATGAGCATACAATGCATAATAATCACATCATGGAAAATCCATCCCCTTAAGCATTGATCCTTTGTATTGCAAACAAAACAACTATACTCTTAGTCATTTGTAAATATGCAATTAAATTATTATTGACTACAGTCATCCCACTGTGCTATCAAATACTAGGTCTTATTCATTCTTTCTATTACTTTTTAAAAAATGTATTATGCATATGTTATTTGTCAGCTATATGTATTGAGAACATTTGTTGCCCATTGGTGGCTTGCTCTTGGTGTTTTAAAGGAATATTTTAATTTTGATCAATTCAAATTAGCAATTTTTATTTGTTTATTCAATAGCTTAATGCATTGACTTTCCTCTCTAAGAAATTTTTGTCCAGCCTAAGATCATAAATATATTCTCCTAAATTTATTTTTAGGAATTATATGGTCACAGCTTTTATGTTGGTTCTGTGTTATAGTTTTGGTTTACTTCTGTGTAAAGTATAAGGTAGGCATTGAGGCTCATTTTCTCATTTTTTTGTGTGTGGACAAAATTCATTTTTGAAAAAGCAATGTGTTCCCCCATCAAATTACCTTGGTATATTTTTTGAAAATAACTTGACCATACATATAAATCTCCTCTTGAACTTTCTGTTCTGTATCGTTTATCCATGTCTATTCTTTTGCCTATGCCATTCTGCTTTATACTGTAGATTTTTAGTAAATTTCAAAATAATGTAGAATAAGTTATCCAAATGTATTCTTCATTTTCAAGATTACTTGAGCTATTCAATGCACCTTTCATTTCCGTATAAATTTTGAAATTAATTGGCTTGTCAATTTCTACAAAATTCCACTAATATTTTGATTATGATTGTGTTGGATCTGTAGATCACTTTAGGGAGATTTACATCTTAACAACCTTGAGTCTTCCAATCCATGAATACAACATGTCACTCTATTTAGCTAGGTCTTCCTTTATCTCTCAGCTATGTTTCCAACTGTGTTCAGTATATATACCCTGTATATACCATAGCTCACTAAATCTATCTCAAAATATTTTGTGATTTTGATAGTACTGTAAATGGTATTTTTAAATATCATTTTCTAATTGTTCATTATTAGTATGGAAATGTCTTTGTATCCTGCAACATTGCTAACTTCACTTTATAAATTCTGGTACTGTTGTAGATTCCTTAAGATTTTCTATGTTCATGATGGTATCATCTACAAATAAAGACAGATTTGCTTCTTTTCCATCAGTATTTTTTTCTTGTCTTGTTACACTAGGTATCACCTCCAGTATGATGTTGAATAGGAATAATGAGAGTGGACATCATTGACTTGGTCTCAGTATGAGAGGAAAAAGGATTCAGTCTTTCACTATTAAATATGATATTATGGTTAGGATTTTTATAGATTATTTTGTCATATCAGGGACATTTCCTGTTATTCATAGTTTGCTGAGTTTATTATGAATTGTTATTCAATTTTGTCAACAATTTTTTCTGCATATATTGTGATAATCTTAAGCTCTTTCCCCTTTATTCTGTTAATAGGCCAAAATGAATTGTTTGATTGTTGAGTATTAAACCAACCTTGAATTCCAAGGATAAGTTTTCCCTGGTCATGATGTCATCTACATATTCCTGGATTCAATTTACTTATATCTTATTTACAATTTCTTCATCTATCTTCATGAAGAACATTTTTTTCCTTTTCTTTTCTTTCTTTCTTTTTTTTGTGGTTTAGGGGTTGTTTTTTGTTTGTTTTATCAGCAATGTCTTCATTCAATTTTGATATTAGGATTCTGCTAGTCTCATAAAATAAATCTGGAGGTCTTCCCTCCTTGTCTGTTTTCTGAAAGAATTTTATTGAATTATTATTTCTTCCTTAAATTTTTGGTAGAATTAAAAGTTGAGATCATGAAATCCTGGAATTTTCCTTGTAAAATGGCTATTGATTTCTTTACTAGACATGATAGTACTCAGATTTTCTATTTCTTCTTCTGTCAGTTTAGATAACCTGTGACTTTTAAAGAATTTGTACATTTTTTCTAATTTATTGAATGCCATGGCATAAAGTTGTTTACACTATTTCCTTAGTATCTTTTTGATGTATATAGAATTTTTATTGATATCCCTTCTTTCATTCCTAATATTGCTAAGCTATAGTTTCAATCTTTTTTATTGATCAGTTTAGCTGAAGATTTATCCATTTATTTAGCTTTAAAAATACTTTTTGTTTCATTGACTTTATATTTATCAGTTTTCTTTGAAATTTTTTCTTTGGCTCATTGGTTATTTAGAAATGTTTGTTTTAATTGCTATATATTTGGAGATTATCAATATATCCTTTTTAAACATTTATTTAGCTAAGGTTTATTTAGGTAAAGTTTATATGCAATAAAATATAACCTTTATAGGGTAGCAGTTCTTTAAGTTTTGGCAATTGTATACTGCCATGTAACTACCACCATAATCAAGATATAGAATCTTTTCATCACCAGCCAATGTTGGGGAAGGAGGCTCAACAACTCTCTCTAGCAGGAAGAAGAGCATGTGCAAAAGCACAGAAGCTGAAACAATCTTGCATGCTTAGAGAACTTTGAGTAGTTTAATGTGGCATAAATAAAGATAGAGTGAGCTATTAATAGAAAGATTGCTAGGAGATTGTGATGGGCATATATTTCAAGCTAAACAAGGTGGAATACCTTCTCAGGTTTTCCAAGCAAGTGTGAAGTGCTATGATCAGTTCCCTGCTTTTAAAAGATTATTTTTCATTCAGTGTGGAAGATGAATTGGTGGAGATAAGAATGGAGACAAGGATACAAAACAGAAAGCATGTTCAGTAGTCCAGGTGAGAGATGGTGGGTGCCTAAATTGTCACAGTCACAGCAGGACAGCGAACAAGATTATTATGGAAGTGTAACTGTACTAAATGGTCCTTTAATTGCCAAATGCTGCAGCCTCTTTTGGCCTGGCTTCTCTCTACCACTTTGATAATCCTGGTTAACTCTTCCTTTTTAGAAGTTTTGCTTCCTTCAGTTTGAACACATCAAATTTTTCTTCCCTTGTCATAGTTTACCTCTTTTCAATTTCTTTCAGTGACTCCTCTTTCAGTACTTATTCCTAAATATTGGTTCCATTCTAGACTATTTTTTTTTTTTTTGAGACAGGGTCTCACTCTGTCACCCAGACTGGAGTGCAGAGGCACGATCTTGGCTCACTGCAATTTCTGCCTCCCAGGCTCAAGCGATTCTCCTGCCTCAGCCTCCCGAGTAGCTGGGATTACAGGTGCACACCACCATATCTGGCTAACTTTTGTATTTGTAGTAGAGATAGTGTTTCACCATGTTGGCCAGGCTAGTCTCAAACTCCCGACCTTAAATGATCCACCCATCTTGGCCTCCCAAAGTGTTGGGATTACAGGTGTGAGCCACCACACTTCTCTTTCAAAAGAAAATCACCTTATATACTTTCCAGAAGAGAACTTATTCACCCCCATGGCTTTAGCTAATATGGTTAAATGGTAAAAAGTATAGACTTTCCTGAAAATTTTGTCACTATCTGCTCTCAAAGGCTCAATTTCTCCAGCTGGAAATGGGTATGATAATGTTGTCTCTCCCTAAGAGGATTGTTGAGATGACTTAATGAACTATGTACCGCATAAAATGTTTGCCATACAGAAGGTATTCAACAAATAATATTTCCCTTAGTTATTCTTCTCTCAAGATCTGCTTCTATGAATGGAAGTCCTATAGGCACTTTGATAAATACTGTAATATTATCTGTCCAGCATCTTTTTCCTAGGATTTTTTCCCTCTCTCCATTAGGTTGGTGCAAACGTAATTGCAGTTTTTGCACTGTTGGAATTTGCCATCTGATATTGGAATACATTCTTAAATAAATGTGGTTATGTTTTACATCATTTTTTTCTCATATTTATTACTTACTGTTTATTTTTTGTTTTGACTATGGAAATGATGTTTGGCAAAAAGCAAATTCGAGCAATTTTCTTATTTGAGTTCAAAATGGGCCATAAAGCAGCAGAGACAACTCGCAACATTAACAACGCATTTGGTGCAAGAACTTCTAATGAACATACAGCACAGTGGTGGTTCAAGAAGTTTTGCAAAGGAGACAAAAGCCTGGAACATGAAGAGCATGGTGGTCGGCCATTGGAAGTTGACAATGAAAAACTGAGAGCAATCATTAAAGCTGATCCTCTCACAACTACAAGTTGCTGAAGAAATCAAAGTCAGCCATTCTATGATCGTCTGGCATTTGAAGCAAATTGGAAAGGTGAAAAAGCTCGATACATGGATGCCTATTGAGCTGAGTGAAAATCAAAAAAATTGTCGTTTTGAAGCGTCTTCTCTTATTTTACGCAACAACGAACCATTTCTCAATCACATTGTGACATGCAATGAAAAGTGGACTTTATATGACAACCAGCGATGAGCAGCTCAGTGGTTGGACTGAGAAGAAGCTCCAAAGCAATTCGTAAAGCCAAACTTGCACCAAAAAAGTCATTGTCACTGTTTGGTGGTCTGCTGCTGGTCTGATCCCCTACAGCTTTCTGAATCCCAGTGAAACCATTACATCTGATAAGTATGCTCAGCAAATCGGTGAGATGCACCAAAAATGGCAACACCTGCAGCTGACATTGGTCAACAGAAAGGGCCTAATTCTTCTTCAGGGGAATGCCCGACCTTACATCCCACAACCAACACTTCAAAAGTTGAACAAATGGGGCTATGAAGTTTTGCCTCATCCACTATATTCACCTGACCTTTCACCAACCAACTAACACTTCTTCAAGCATCTCAGCTTTTCACAGAGAATATGCTTCTACAACCAGCAGGAGGCAGAAAACGCTTTCCAAGAGTTTGTTGAATCCCAAAACACGGATTTTTATGCTACAGGAATAAACAAACTTATTTATCGTTGGCAAAAATGTGTTGATTGCAATTGTTCCAATTCTGATTAATAAAGATGTGTTTGAGCCTAATTATGATTTAAAATTCACAGTCCAAAATGGCATTGCTTTTGCACCAACCTAATACATGGTTTCTGTAGGAGCTGCAATGTTAGTTTGTTACCCCAGACACCTAAATACAGCTCATTTGACATGTAACAGGTGCGCAGCAAAAGCTAGACCATCAGGGTCCTTCCTTAATATTGTGAAATTGGAACTGAAAAGAAAATAGAGAAGATAAAGAGGGCTCAGTTTCTCCCTAGGTGACTGAACCTGATAGAGAGAAATAGAAAGAGAATTAAAGGAGATCTGCAGAGAGCCAAGAGAGTCTAGATGGCACTGGTGTCCCGTAATCTAGGCCAGCAGCTTATGTCTTCCCTTCAGTTGTGCCAAGATCCCTGTGGAGTCCTCATTTTGCTTCAGCTCACCAAAGAGGAACTCTGTGTTAGGAGAAAAGTGTCCTAATATAGTACCTTAAATTCTCTAGTCGATAATTGAGCTTATTATTCCCGCCACTCCAAACTACTCTAATTTCCTATCTCTGTCCATGCTGCCACTAGCCCTGTAATAGTCATACAATTGTAGTAGTCATACAATTTAGACACCTCAGAATCAGTTTTGCAGCACCCACATCCAATTGAACATAAATGCCTCTGAGATTTACCTATCACTTCTCTCTTTTTCTTCCCCATCCCTGATGCTGCTGCCTTAATTCATGCTCTTACTTCTTGATGAGACTATTTTACACCTCAAACTGGCATTTCCATGGCTGAACTGTCCTCCTTTGCCTTTCTTCCCCAAGATCCAGAATCATCGTCATATACACAAATCTCATCATAGCACTCTGCCCCAATCCTTCAAAGTGTGGTCCACCAATGACCTTCATCAGAAGCACCAGAATCTGCCTAAATGTTTGTCCAAAAATGCCAATTCCTGGGCCCAATGCTGCCTAGATCTACTAATCCAGGAGAAGGAGCTCTCCTACCAAATATCAATATGTTTTACAAGAATCCTAGGTGATTTTTAGCACTATTAAATTTGAAGAAAGATTGATCTACTCAATAAAAGCTCAATGCTTTAGTTTTCACTATAATTTTTCAGTCATATTTTGAAGATCATCCAGTTACCTTATGTTCTAGGCACACTTAATGCCTACTGTCCATGAATTATATTTTTATGTCACCTAAATCTTTGTTCATGCATTTGCTCCACTTGTCTGAAATGCTTTTCAATTCCTTGTCCAGCTATTGAATCTAGTTTGTTAATTATATTCTTTATGTTCCCGTGATTGCTGTAGTTATGTCTTTTATTGAACTGGACATTATATCATATTTATTTATGTATCTTTTTTCCCATGAAGTTTTAAACTTTTTAAAAGCTGGAACCACATCGTCTTCAACCCTGTAACTTCAATATCAATTACATTATCTGGAAAACAACAGATAATCAATGAATATGTGATGAGTGAAATCTGAGTTATCTCCACAATTGTCTTTTTTTACACTTTATTTTTCTGTGGTGTTGTTATAGGCCAAGTGATGCAGAAAGGAATAGAATGCAGAGGTATGTCCCTATGGTATAGCAAAGAACTACCTTGCTTGGCTCTATCAAGCCCTCCCTGGGCGTAATGACAATAAGCCTTGGAAACTAAGACTCCTCCAAACTAGAGGGTTGGTTCCTCATTCCAAGTAGGCTATATTCATCACCAGATTTCAGATGCATTTCTGTAAACAATCAAGAGGCATTAGGAAGCAATAGCATCCACTTGCCTGCTAGTATTCTTATCTTGAGCATATCTATGACACTGTCTTTTCATTGCTTTGTTAATAAATCTGAGTGATATTAACTTCATGAGCACTGGTTTCTTTGAATTGGCCCAGTCAACTCCAGATATGCTGTTTATTTCTTTGTGCAAATTAAATACTGACATAGTGAAACAGTAAAAAAGAGCAGTGGGAAACCATTAACATAAATGATATCGAGTATTAAAAGTAATATAGTTGGAAAATAGGACGGGAATTTCCAGTCCTTAGTTGTAAAATAAAGGGGGCTAGCCTGTGTCTAACATTGCTCAAATTTACTAAAAATATTGATTTCAGAAAATCTAAACATCCACGCAATTAGTGACTCATACTTTTGTTCAGTTAATATTTCAGAAACTATATTTTTTATTTATTTAAACAGAAAATAGTAAAATTATTTTCACTTTGGTATAATAGTAATTTTGATTAGATTATTTACATTTGTAGTATTTCTGACAATAACTTATCAGATTAATATTATAAACATTTCAAGGGTGTTAATTACATAAGGGCCTATGCTAGTTGCCTCCAGCTCTTTTATAAGGTACTGATCCATTCATGAGAGTGGAGCACCCATGACCATCCTAAAAGGCCCCATCTCTTAATACCAACACAATGGGGATTCAGTTTTCAGAAGTACTGGAAGTCCTAGCCAGAGCAATTAGGCAAGAGAAACAAAATAAAGGGTATCCAAATTGGAAATGAGGACGTCAAATTGTTCTTCCTTACAGACAACATGATCTTATATATAGAAAATCCTAGACTCTACCAAAATCTCTTAGAATTAAGAAACAAATCCCATAAAACTGCAGGTACAAAGTCAATGTACAACAATTACATTATTTGTAGCTTTCTATATACAAATAATGAACTACCTGAAAAAGAAATCAAGAAAGCAAACCCATTTACAATAGCTACAAAGTAATAAAATACCTAGGAATAAATTTAACCAAGGAAATGAAAAATCTCTACAATGAAAACTACAAAACATTGCTGAAATAAATCAAAAAGGACACACACACAAAATGGAAAGACATCCTATGCTCATGGATTGGAAGAATTAATATCATTAAAATGACCATACTACCCAAAGCAATCTACAGATTCAGTGTAATTCCTATGAAAATACAAATGACATTCTTCATAGATACAGAAAAACCTATCCTAAAATTCGTAGGTAATTACAAGATACCTTGAATAGCCAAAGCAAAACTGAACAAAAAGAACAAAGCTTGGCTGGGCACAGTGGCTCACACTTGTAATTCCAGCACTTTGGGAGGCCAAGGTGGGTGGATCATCTGAGGTCAGGAGTTCAAGACCAGCCTGGCCAACATGGTGAAACCCTGTCTCTACTGAAAAATACAAAAATTAGCTGGACGTGGTGGCATACACCTGTAGTCCCAGCTACTTGGGAGGCTGAAGTGGGAAAATTGCTCAAACTTGGAAGGCAGAGATTGCAGTGAACCAAGATTGTGTCACTGCACTACAGCCTGGGTGACAGAGTCAAACACCATCTCAAACACACACACACACACACACACACACACACACACACACACACAGCTGGGACATCACACTACCAGATGTCAACATATATTGCAAAGCTATAGTAACCAGAACTGCATGGTATTAGTATAAAAACAGACTCGTAGACCAACAAAATGAATTAGATAATCCAGAAATAAATAAACATATTTATAATCAATTGAATTTTGACAAAGGAGCCAAGAATATACATTGGGAAAAGGATATCCTCTTCAATAAATGATGCTGGGGAAGCTGGATATACATATGGAGAAGAATAAAACTAGTCTCTCATCATGTACAAAAATAAATTGTCTAAAGACTTAAGTGTAAGACCCAAAACTATGAAACTACTGGAAGAAAACATAGAGAAAATGCTTCAGATCTCAACAAAGATTTTAAGACTAAGATTTCAAATGCATAGGCAACAAAAGCGAAAAGACAAATGGGACTATATTAAACTAAATGACTTCTGCACAGCAATGGAAACAATCAACAGAGTAAAGAGACAACCTGTAGAATGAGAGAAAATATTTGCAAACTATTCATCCAACAAGAGACTAATATTCAGAATATACAAGGAACTCAAACAACTCAACAGTAGAAAAACAAACAATCCAATTAGAAATTTGGGGAAAATCTGAATAGACATTTCTCAAAAGAAGACATACAAATGGCCAAGTATATGACAAATGCTTAACATCACTAATTATCAGAGAAATGCTAATCAAAACAAAAATGAGATATCATCTTATACCAGTTAGAATGGCTACTATCAAAAAGAACAAAAATAATAAGTGCTGCAGCAGATGCTGAGAAAAAGCAACTCTTATACACTGTTGGTGGAAATGTAAATTAGTACAGCCATTAAAAAAAAATATGGAGAGGCGCTTCCAAGATGGCCGAATAGGAACAGCTCCAGTCTACAGCTCCCAGTGAGACTGATGCAGAAGACAGGTGATTTCTGCATTTCCAACTAAAGTACCTGGTTCATCTCATTGGGACTTGTTGGATATGGGTGCTGCCCATGGAGGGTGAGCCAAAGCAGGGCGGGGCGTTGCCTCACACGGGGAGCACAAGGGGTCGAGGGATTTCCCTTTCCTAACCAAGGGAAGCCATGAGTGACTGTACCTGGACGAACGGTACACTCCTGCCCAAATACTGTGCTTTTCCCACAGTCTTCACAACCGGCAGACCATGAGATTCCCTCCCGTGCCTGGCTTGGTGGGTCCTACACCAACAGAGCCTTGCTCACTGCTAGCACAGCAGTCTGAGATGGACCTGGGACGCTGGAGCATGGCAGGGGGAGGGGTGTCTGCCATTGCTGAAGCTTGCATAGGCGGTTCTATGCCCACAGTGTAAACAAAGCAGCAGGGAAGCTTGAACTGGGCGGAGCCCACTGCAGCTCAACAAGGCCTACTGCCTTTCTAGATTCCACCTCTGGGGCAGGGCATATCTGAATAAAAGGCAGCAGACAGCTTATACAGACTTAAACATCCCTGCTTGACAACTCTGAAGAGAGCAGTGGTTCTCCCAGCACAGTGTTCGAGATCTGTTAACAGACAGACTGCCTCCTCAAGTGTGTCCCTGACCCTTGTGTAGCCTGACTGGGAGACACCTCCCACCAGGGGCCGACAGACACCTCATACAGGCAGGTGCCCCTTTGGGATGAAGCTTCCAGAGGAAGGATCAGGCAGTAATATTTGCTGTTCGGCAGCCTCTGCTGGTGATGCCCAGGCAAAGAAGGTCTGGAGTGGAACTCCAGCAAACTTCAACAGACCTGCAGCTGAGGGGCCTGTCTGTTAGAAGGAAAAATAACAAACTGAAAGGAATAGCATCAACATCAACAAAAAGGACATCCACATCAAAACCGCATTGATAGGTCACCAACCTCAAAGACCAAAGATAGATTAAACTGCTAAGATGGGGAGAAACCAGAGTAGAAAGGCTGAAAATTCCAAACTCCAGAATGCCTCTTATCCTCCAAAGGAACACAACTCCTCGCCAACAAGGGAACAAAACTGGACAAAGAATGAGTTTGACGAGTTGACAGAAGTAGGCTTCAGAAAGTCGGTAATAACAAAAATCTCTGAGCTAAAGGAGCATGTTCTAACCCATCACAAAGAAGCTAAAAACTTTGAAAAAAGGTTAGACGAATGGCTAACTAGAATAAACAGTGTAGAGAAAACCTTAAATGACCTGATGGAGCTGAAAACCACAGTACAAGAACTGCGTGAAGTGTACACAAGCTTCAATAGCCAATTCGATCAAGCAGAAGAAAGGATATCAGTGATTGAAGGTCAAATTAATTAAATAAAGCGAGAAGACAAGATTAGAGAAAAAAAGAGTGAAAAGAAATTAACAAAGCCTCCAAGAAATATGCAACTATGTGAAAAGACCAAGTCTACATTTGATTGGTGTACCTGAAACTGATGGGAAGAACGGAACCAAGTTAGAAAACACTCTTCAGGATATTATTCAGGAGAACTTCTCCAACCTGGGAAGGCAGGCCAACATTCAAATTCAGGAAACTCAGAGAACACCACAAAGATACTCCTTGAGAAGAGCAACCCCAAGACACATAATTGTCAGATTCACTAATGTTGAAATAAGGAAAAATTGTTAAGGGCAGCCAGAGAGAAATGTCAGGTTACCCACAAAGGGAAGCCTATCAGACTAAGCAGATCTCTTGGCAAAAACCTTACAAGCCAGAAGAGAGTGGGGGCCAATATTCAACATTCTTAAAGAAAAAAATTTTCAACCCAGAATTTCATATCCATCCAAACTAAGCTTCATAAGTGAAGGAGAAATAAAATCCTGTACAGACAAGCAAATGCTGAGAGACTTTGTCACCACCAGGCCTGCCTTACAAGAGCTCCTGAAGGAAGCACTAAACATGGAAAAGAAAAACTGGTACCAGCCACTGCAAAAACACACCAAATTGTAAAGACTATCAATGTGATGAAGAAATGGCATCAATTAACAGGAGAAATAACCAGCTAGCATCTTAATGACAGGATCAAATTCACACATAAAATATTAACCTTAAACGTAAATGGGCTAAATATCCCAACTAAAAGACACAAATTAGCAAATTGGATAAAGAGTCAAGACCCATTGGTTGTGCTATATACAGGAGACACATCTCACGTGCAAAGACACACATAAGCTCAAAATAAAGGGATGGAGGAAGATCTACTAAGCAAATGGAAAGCAAACAAAAAGCAGGGGTTGCAATCCTGGTCTCTGATAAAACAGACTTTAAACCAACAAAGATCAAAAGAGACAAAGAAGGCCATTACATAATCGTAAAGGGATCAATTCAACAAGAAGAGCTAACTATCCTAAATATATATGCACCCAGTACAGGAGCACCCAGATTCATAAAGCAAGTTCTTAGATACCTACAAAGAGACTTAGACTCCCAAATAACAATAACGGGAGACTTTAACACCCCACTGTCCATATTAGACAGATCAACAAGACAGAAAATTAACAAGGATATCCAGGACTTGAACTCAGCCCTGGACCAAGTGGACCTAATAGACATCTACAGAACTCTGCACCCCAAATCAATAGAATATACATTCTTCTCAGCACCACATTACACTTATTCTGAAATTGACCACATAATTGGAAGTAAAATACTCCTTAGCAAATGTAAAAGAACAGAAATCACAACAAACTGTCTCTCAGACCACAGTGCAATCAAATTAGAACTCAGGATTAAGAAACTCACTCAAAACCTCACAACCACATGGAAACTGAACAACCTGCTCCCGAATGACTACTGGGTAAATAACGAAATGAAGGCAGAAATAAAGATGTTCTTCAAAACCAATGAGAACAAAGACACAACATAGCAGACTCTCTGGGACACATTTAAAGCAGTGTGTAGAGGGAAATTTATAGCACTAAATGCCCACAAGAGAAAGCAGGAAAGATCTAAAATCGACACCCTAGCATCACAATGAAAAGAACTAGAGAAGCAAGAGCAAAAATATTCAAAAGCTAGCAGAAGACAAGAAATAACTAAGATCAGAGCAGAACTGAAGGAGATAGAGACACAAAAAAACTTCAAAAAATCAACGAATCCAGAAGCTGATTTTTTGAAAAGATCAACAAAATAGATAGAACACTAGCAAGACTAACAAAGAAGTAAAGACAGAAGAATCAAACAGACGCAATAAAAAATGATAAAGGGGATATCACCACTGATCCCACAGAAATACAAACTACCATCAGAGAATACTATAAACACCTCTATGCAAATCAACTAGAAAATCTAGAAGAAATGGATAAGTTCCTAGACACATAAACCCTTCCAAGACTAAACCAGGAAGAAGCTGAATCTCTGACTAGACCAATAACAGGTTCTGAAATTGAGGCAATAGTTAATAGCCTACCAACCAAAAAAAGTCCAGAACCAGACAGATTCACAGCCAAATTCTACCAGAAGTACAAAGAGGAGCTGGTGCCATTCCTTCTGAAACTATTCTAATCAATAGAAAAAGAGGGAATCCTCCCTAACTCATTTTATGAGGCCAGCATCATCCTGATACCAAAACCTGGCAAAGACACAACAGAAAAAGAGAATTTTAGGTCAATATCCCTGATGTACATTGATGCGAAAATCCTCAATAAAATACTGGCAAACCAAATCAAGCAGCACATCAAAAAGCTTATCCACCATGATCAAGTGGGCTTCATCCCTGGGATGCAAGGCTGGTTCAACAAACACAAATCAATAAATGTAATCCTTTACGTAAAGAGAACCAACAACAAAAACCACATGATTATCTCAATAGATGCAGAAAAGGCCTTTGACAAAATTCAACAGTCCTTCATGCTAAAAACTCTCAATACACTAGGTATTGGTGGGATGTATATCAAAATAATAAAAGCTGTTTATGACAAACCCACAGCCAATATCATACTGAATGGGCAAAAACTGGAATAATTTCCTTTGAAAACCAGCAAAAGACAAAGATGCCCTCTCTCACCACTCTTATTCAACATAGTATTGGAAATTCTGGCCACGACAACAGGCAGGAGAAAGAAATAAAGGCTATTCAATTAGGAAAAGAGGAAGTCAAATTGCCCCTGTTTGCAGATGACATGATTGTATATTTAGAAAACCCCATAGTCTCAGCCCAAAATCTCCTTAAGCTGATAAGCAACTTCAGCAAAGTCTCAGGATACAAAATCATTGTGCAAAAATCACAAGCATTCCTATACACCAATAACAGACAAACAGAGAGCCAAATCCTGAGTGAAGTTCCATTCACAATTACTACAAAGAGAATAAAATACCTAGGAATCCAACTTACAAGGGATGTGAAGGACCTTTTCAAAGAGAACTACAAACCACTGCTCAATGAAATAAAAGAGGACACAAACAAATGGAAGAATATTCCACGCTCATGGATAGGAAGAATCAATATGGTGAAAATGGCCACACTGCCCAAAGTAATTTATAGATTCAATGCTATCCCCATCAAGCTACCACTGACTTTCTTCACAGAATTGGAAAAACTACTTTAAATTTCATATGGACCCAAAAAAAAGCCATATAGCCAAGACAATCCTAAGCAAAAAGAACAAAGCTGGAGGCATCACGCTACCTGACTTCAAACTACACTATAAGGTTACAGTAACCAAAACAGCATGGTGCTGGTACCAAAACAGAGATATAGACCAATGGGACAGAACAGAGGCCTCAGAAATAACAGCATACATCTACAACCATCTGATCTTTGACAAACCTGACAAAAACAAGAAATGGGGAAAGGATTCCCTATTTAATAAATGGTGCTGGGAAAACTAGCTAGCCATATGTAGAAAGCTGGAACTGGATCCCTTCCTTACACCTTACACAAAAATTAACTCAAGATGGATTAAAGACTTAAAATGTAAGACCTAAAACCATAAAAACCCTAGAAGAAAACCTAGGCAGTACCATTCAGGACATAGGCATGGGCAAAGACTTCATGACTAAAACACTAAAAGCAATGGCAACAAAAGCCAAAATTGATAAATGGGATCTAATTAAACTAAAGAGCTTCTGCACAGCAAAAGAAACTATCATCAGATTGAACAGGCAACCTACAGAATGGGAGAAAAATTTTGCAATCTATCCATGTGACAAAGGACTAATATCCAGAATCTACAAAGAATTTGAACAAATTTACAAGAAAAAAGCAAACAACTCCACCAAAATTGGGCAAAGGATATGATCCGACACTTCTCAAAAGAAGACATTTGCAGCCAACAGACATATGAAAAAATGCTCATCATTACTGGTCATCAGAGAAATGCAAATCAAAACCACAGTGAGATACCATCTCACGCCAGTTAGAATGGTGATCATTAAAAAGTCAGGAAACAACAGATGCTGGAGAGGATGTGGAGAAATAGGAATGCTTTTACACTGTTGGTGGGAGTGTAAATTAGTTCAACCATTGTGGAAGACAGTGTGGTGATTCCTCAAGGATCTAGAACTAGAAATACCATTTGACCCAATAATCCCATTACTGGGTATATACCCAAAGGATTATAAATTATGCTACTATAAAGACACATGCACACGTGTGTTTATTGCAGCACTATTCACAATAGCAAAGACTTGGAACCAACCCAAATGTCCACCAATAAGAGATTGGATAAAGAAAATGTGGCACATATACAACATGGAGTACTATGCAGCCATAAAAAAGGATGAGTTCATGTCCTTTGCAGGGACATGGATGAAGCTGGAAACCATCATTCTTAGCAAACTGTCACAAGGACAGAAAATTAAACACCGTATGTTCTCACTCATAAGTGGGAGTTGAACAATGAGAACACATGGACACAGGGAGAGGAACATCCCACACCAGGGCCTGTTAGCGGGATGGGGGGCTGGGGGAGTGATAACGTTGGGAGAAATACCTAATGTAAATGATGAGTTGATGGGTGCAGGAAACCAACATGGCACATGTATACCTATGTAATAAACATGCACATTGTGCACATGTACCCTAGAACTTAAAGTATAATAGTAATTAAAAAACAGTATGGAAGTTTTGCAAAAAAAACTAAAACTAGAACTAGTTTAGTTATGGTTCAGCAATCCCACTACTGAGTATTTAAGCAAAAGAAAGAAAATTAGTATATTGAAGAGATACCAGCACTCCCATGTTTATTATTATAACGCTATTCACAATAGCCAAGATATGAAAGCAACCTGAATGCCCATCAACAGATGAATAGATAAAGAAAATTTGGTTCATATAGAGAATGGAATACTATTCAGCCATAAAAAAGAATGAAATCTGTTCATTTGCGGCAACATGGTTGATCCTGGAGGACCTTATGTGAAATGAAATGTCAGGCATAGAAAGATAAATACTGTTATCCCTCATATGTAAGAGCTAAAAACAAGTTGCAATCATAGAAGTGGAGAGAAGAATTGTGGTTACCAGAGGTTGGGAAGGGCAACTGGGGGAGAAATAGGGAAAGGTTGGTTAGAAAATACAAAGCTACAGGGGTAGATAGGAGGAATAAGTTCTAGCATTTGATAGCACTGTAGAATGAATGTAGTTTGACATAATTAATTTTCTTTTATATTTTCAAAAAGATAGATTTTGAAAGTTCCCTAAACCAAGAAATGATAAACATTTGAGGTGATGGATATGCTAATTACCCTGATTTGATCATTATACCTTATATACATGTATCAAAGTATCATTCAGTATCCCATAAATACCTACAATCATTACATGTCAAGTAAAAAGGAAAAAAAAAAAAGAGAGAGAGATTACCAGATGTGAAGAAAAAAAGAGGGAGAAAGTTATTCATGCTCTGCCAGTGTTCAAAGGCCACAGGCAAAGAGTATTCTTTGGGCCAGGAGCTAATCACTAGTTTCAGTGAAGACACTATCTGTTTGTTAAAGACAGCCAACCTCTAACAGCCAGGGCAGCTCACAGGCAGAGTAGGAACCTCAAAAACTCTACATCTGCTCAACAAGACTTCAGATCATATTTCTCTCATGCTTCTCCAGCTTTACATATGTTTCTCCAAAGCAGTTCCACAGAGCTACCCTCAACATTTGAGAACAAATGTATATCTTCATGAACCTGACAGTTTAATCCAAAGAAACCCATCTCAAGATCAATGTTTCTTATCATCTTGTGTTTCAACTTAAAAGTAGATTCAAATTTGGCCCTTTATCCTATAACTCCACCACTACCACCAATAAAGAGCCATGTCCATTTTCTAAATCAGAATTTTGTAGCATCTGACATTCTGCCTGAATGCAATAAATATTTATTTAATTACTAAATTATACATCCGAGTTGACTTTAATGGAAAAAGGTATATCTTCCTATATTTTCAAGTAAAATCAGTGCACCAGGAATACACTTCATGATGACTCTATTGCGTCAAGTATCAAAGGCACATATCACAGTTTAGAAACATGGTGGTATAATGATCTCATAACTGATTCTTTACCACGATAGCTCCCAGAAATACTTTTAAATACAGGCAATAGTGGAGAATCATTATGCCAAACATAGTTCTTGGGCCACGGAAAATATAATTTAATCTTGATCTTTGTTTCCTTACTGAGTTAGCTATGCACTAGAGAAATAGCCATTTAAACAGTCCAAATCAAACTTTTCACCACACAAGTAGTTAGTGCCTCTCTTCCTTCGGCAGATTGTTTCAGCAATTTCTTTGTCCGGATTCTGTGAAGAAGAAAGTGGAAGCAATCATCCTTACCACTTAGGTAAAAATTGACTGAGTCGGGAAATGACACAATTATATGGATAAACTGGTTGGAGAAGGAGCCAGAAAAGAAGAGTAAAAAACCATCCTATCTTTATGATTCTACTTAGAAGTCACAAGGATTTACTACTTTATTCATGAAAAGTAACAATAACGACCGCTAATTTGAGCAATTACCATGGGCCTAGCACTAGGTAGGCAAACCGTCTTACCCAACCTCACTTCCATTCTATAAGCTAAGTTTTTAATAATCCCTGTGACATTGGTGAAGAAACTAACAAAAGATAAATAATTGCATTCCTCTCCAACCCCAAAACCAACTTAGTGGCACTGCAGATATGGTAGAAATTTTCCTGCTGCCTTCCAGGAGCAAGGAGCATAGAGAACAGTATGGAGTGGAGGTAAATAGGTAGGTAGTTAGAATACATCTGCTTCACAAATACAGTGAGGGTTAGACATTATTTTGAAGGACAGTAGGAAAAACCTAGAATATTGATATTGGTCAAGAAAAATTTCTACATATCGTTACGACTTTGGTAAAA
The DNA here is from genome assembly GCF_028885655.2 of Pongo abelii. Classification (NCBI taxonomy): domain Eukaryota; kingdom Metazoa; phylum Chordata; class Mammalia; order Primates; family Hominidae; genus Pongo; species Pongo abelii. The sequence continues at coordinate 23,223,416 of NC_071995.2, forward strand.
TCTAAACTTTTTTCTTAAATAAAATTCATAATATTAGAATGCCTTGGAGGCATAATAAAAATTTAAACTACCCATAGTCTATTTCTTCTCTTTCCCTGCTCCTAAACTAATTTTCCTATGTATTGCACTGGTGCCTCTGACTTAAAGCCTTGCTTGGAGTTAGTCTTGAATTCATCACTCACTGTCTCTTACTCTGTCCCCTTCCATTCTTACACAAATATTCAATCATTTACGATACACTCAGCAATGACTGGCCTCCATCTCTTCTTTACCTTTCTCTTTTCTCCTTTAGATTAGTTTTGTATTAGTAATGTTATTGTATCATTAGTTATTAGTTATTATATCAATCATTAATTATTGTATCAATCTTCTAATTGGCCTCTCCCACCTGAACCATTTTATACATACATATCATGTTAATCTTTCCAGAATACATCTCCAATTACAGCTTTACCACACACACAAACCCCCCATGACTCACTGATGTTGTCACTGTCATTTAAAGTCTTCACAAAGCTTGCCCATCTTCACTGATTCCTTATATTCCAACCAAACTCTACCACTTACAGCCCCGGCACACCCCTGCTCTAACCACTTCAGTGTCCTTACTTTGTCTCATCCAACTGCCTAAGTAATCCTTTTCTACTCTTCCTTTCTGAAGAATTCTGTCCTGTTTCAACACTCTTCCCAGATATCTCATTTTCTGTGTCACCTAACTCTGGGTCTAGCAGTGTCTGCCACACATACTAGGTATTAAATAGGTGCTAAAACCCTTTCTTCCTGTAACTGCAGTAGTAGCACCACCTTTGATATGGCTTTTGCAGTGTTTCCCCCACTTAGCATAGGCTCCGGTTACAGCAGCAGAATCCTCACCAAATAAAGACAGCCTAGAGGCAGCAGTCTTAGTGGCTGCTACTCCTTCCTTCTCTTCTCCCAAGTGCAAACATAGATTACCCAGAGGACAAAGGAGAAAAAGCCAGCAGGCTCAAATCAAGCAAGCCTACACCTCAGTTCCCACTGCCCCATAGCAACTTTCATGGAAAACTTGATAGTGTTCCATCCATAACTCTTTAGAATGAGAGCAGAGATTCAAATGAAGATAACTATCCAGCTTAAGAGTAACGAGCTGTGTTTCTGGAGAGATATCAGTGAGGACACTTGTAGATGTGAGCCCAACAGGATCCTGAGACAGACAAATTGTTTTTGAAGCAATGAACTTTGTTCTAAATCATGCTACAGTTAACATGAGTCAAGCAATAGAAACTAGAGAGCAGTTTTCCCCAAAGATGACAGTTTGTGGGAATGAAAGATACTCACTTGTACAAAACAAAAGCATAATTAAGATGTATATCTCTATTATTATGTATCTTATAATTTTGGAATACCAACTCATACACATGCCTTTAATACTTAATATTCAAAATTTCTATTGAGGATGTGAATACAGATGAACTTCCTTAGGAAATGCTATAAAAGGACATAAGGTTAAAGTCAGAAAAACAAAAAAAAACATGATGTTTTTCCTGGAATAGCAGATCACAGGGACCAATCTGGGAACCAGATCCTGAGGGCATTTTATACGCTTAGATAAGCACTAGAGATTACAGTAGTTTGGTCACGTAATAACAATTTTTTGTTCTATTACAAATGTAAACCATTTAAACCGTGCATTTCCTTCTCTAATGATTCATTTGGGGAAACAGATATCGGTCTTAAGCCTGAGAAAGTACAGTTCATCAGATCTTGGTGAAAAGAAAGCAGTGAAAATCAAAAGGTTTATATTCTTGGTTCTATCAGCCACAAACCTCAGAAATCATTTGTTTCTTGAAACAAAGAGTATTAAGACTTGGGTTAATGTATTCTTTTCACAAATATTTACTGAGTGACCACCATGTGACTCACATGTGGTAGAAGAAAATAGCATGAAGCAACTTAGACATACCTCTTGTCTTTCTAGAGCCTTAAGTCTAACAAGGGAGAAAACCATTAAATAAATAATACCAAAGACTTTTACAATTAAAATCATGGTAAGTACTAAAAAAGGAAAGTACAGAATGGGATGAGATTGTATTATTGCAAGACTAGATCTAATCAGAGAAGTTTCCCTATAGAAATGACATTGGAGCTGCAGCTTGGAGGATGAGAAGGAGTAAGCCAGGTGAAGGCTAAGAGGGTTTTGGGAAGATACTTATGTTCTAAACCAAAAGAGCATATGCAAAGGCCCTGCAGAGGAAGGAGGTACCTTTGAAGAACCAATAGAAGGCCTGTAGTTGAAATATAGTTAGTGCAAGGAAAAGTGAGGTGATATGAGACAGGACAGTCAGGGCGTTGGTCATAACAAAGATCTTGGATTTTATTCTAAGATCAGTAGAAAGCCAGCCAACAGGTGAACATTTAAATTGTTTACTTTTTTTCCTATTTTTCATAAGCCTGTACAGAGATCTTTTATACTCATCTGCTTCTTTGTGTTGAATTATTTTTTGACACATGACTACGAATAGACTTACTAATTAAATGGTAGAAATGTCTTTATTTCTCATACTATATGTTAATTTAAAGTTTTTTTAGAAGCAAAAGCAATACAAGCAACTGCATATCATTTACCTACCTGTAATCTTTAGCATTATGATTTTCCTCTTGTACCTTTTGCTGATTTATTAAGTATATTAATCAGTACAATACTCTCTCAGAGACCTCAAAAGTCTTCTTTATACTGTAGATCAAGGTTTATGTTTCTGATGAACAGCTGGGTTTCCTCCATGTGACTTGATGTGGCTTTCCTCCATGTGACTCTCCCAGCGGGTGGCTCTGCTATCCCCTAAGACAGTCATTCCCAAGCTTTGCAATTAGAATTACTTGGGAGGTTTTAAGTTTTTTGATATCAAGATTACACCCCATATGAATTAAATCAGAATGTCTGGGGCATGGTAGTAAGGCATTCAGAGGATGATTGAGAAAAGGGAGTGTGAAAAAGGCACAGTCTCCCTAAATACCTTGTCTCAGAAGGGACACATATTCTGTTGGTTAGAACTAGGTACACAGTCATGCATATCTGCAAATGGGGCTGGAAAATATAATCTAGCTGTATGCCCAAAAGACAAGGGAACAGCTAAAGGCCTTTGTCTTTAAGAAAGTATTAAAAGACCTCACGTGTTGCTATAAACTTTGTCCCATTTTTTAATGACTGTTAAATGTGAGTTTTCAATGTTTTTCAAATATTTGAAATTATTTTAAATATTTTTGTTTTGTCTGGGCTTAGCATCTAGAAGATCAGAAGCGAACGTAGAATTTTATATTAGCTTATACAAAGTCGATGCTCAAAAATGTTGGCTGATGATCTTCTGAGATGTGAAGCCATGTATTTAATATCAAGGATGAATTTTGAAGTGGGGACCATCGATTTTGGTAGAGAACCAGATCTCATGGCATTTACTTCTCTGTGTAAGCAGTGCATGGGTGCCACTAGGTTTTCAAAAATTTATTTGAAATAAGCTATCAAAATAGAAGTTTTGACTGAGACTAACAGATGCCATATATCAAACTGAGGCAGAACACCCTGCAGGACTTGCAAAAATAATGTGGCTAAAACCAATTAGATAATTCTTAAAATGTCCTTGCCCACAAGGGCAAAGAGGGAGTCAAGGATTAGCATGCAGAAGATGATTTTTGAAGGGGACTTTTGAAGAAGAGTCTTTAAATAGAACTCTCCCAAAAAGGAAGAGTCAGGGAAGTTTCCACCTAACCCCATGTTGTGAGAGAGGGGACTTAAGGAGATCAGTTTGTGAGCTTAATACATGTCTCCTGCAGTTTGAAAGACAAAGTGGACAATATTGCATCATACCTGATAAATTTAAAGGGGGAGAGGCAAGATCAGGAGGTGAAGTTTGGGAAGTGCTATAATTTCACTCCCATCCTTTGTGCTTGTTGCACTGTGTGTGTGACTGCTCTGAAGTCTGCCACCCACCCACAAGCGAGGAGAGGGCTGCCTGGTAGGTGTCTGGTATCTCTGAGCTCTACTGTCTTAAGGTCTCAAGAAAGACTTTTGTTTTCACATTCCATTGCATGTTTTTTCAGTCTGCTTCATTTGCTGAAGCCTCTGAAAACTCCGAAAGCAACAGTTCAGCCTTTTGGGTATTTTTACAAAAGATTAAAATAAATTAAAGTGGAAGCCCTTGGCAAACTGTAAAACACCATAAAATTATAAGACATTACTATTTTATGCTTATTTATCATACATACTCGTTGCACTGAAAAAATCCCTTCTCAAAACATAATATAGGTATATGTGACCATATTTTAACCAGGCTCCATTTGTTTGGAGCTTTCTTATATTTAGTCTCTAGTCAAGATGTCATGGGCTTAAACTTGGCAAGGAAAGTAAAAAGCATTAAAAAAAAAAAATTAAGTTCACTTAAAACATTTTCCACAATTTTCTTTCTCTTTCCATCTCTCCCTCAATTTTTTGTTTCCCTGAAAAAACACCAGGGAAAATATTTCAAGTCATTATTTTAAAAGACAAAGAGGAAGTTAAGTGGAGTAAGATCTCTCTTACTCCATTTAAGAAAACAGCAAATAGTACAACGGACATAACCCATGTCTGAAAATGGACATATTAATTATAAAGGTGAGGATTTGATACCTGTCCTCATTAGAAAACAAAAGCAATAACAACAAAACCTAGTCAAAGGATGGGAAAATATACAAAACTTTTTTTCCAACTGTGTTAGTCTCTTTTTATTCTTTTGCAACTCCCTTCCAGAGTTAAGTATTGCTGTTTGTAGGTGATGAAATGCATAAGGACCCACTTCAAATACTGGTACTACTTTCAGCATGGTCTTTCCCTTTGCTTTAACTCAGAATTAAGACTTTTGATTTATATTCCAGACCCAGAAGTAGTTTTCACTGTAGAAGTTATCTGAAAACAGTCTATGTTTTCTACTAGTGGTCTATAACCAAACTCTTAAGATTCTCTCAGAACATTGCAGGATGATTTACTTTAAATATGTATTAAACTATGAATGCTTCTTAGTTTAATACAAATTTAATGCATTTAAATTCATTTAAATTCATTTTATTTTTGGACTTGCAAAAATAATGTGGCTAAAACCAGTTAGATAATTCTTAAAATCAAAAGTTTTAATTCTGAGTTGAAGTAAAGGGAGAGACCATGCTCAAAGTAGTAACAGCATTTGAAGTGGGCCCTTATGCATTTCTTTCTTTTTTTTTTGTATTTGTGGTAGAGTGCAGAATCAATACCCTAAAAGACAGAGAATTGGTGGGGAACAGTGGCTCACTCCTGTAATCCCAGCACTCTGGGAGGCTGAAGCTGGTGGATCACTTGAGGTCAGAAGTTCAAGACCAGCCTGGCCAACATGGTGAAACCACATCTCTACTAAAAATACAAAAATTAGCAGGGCGTGGTGGTGGGTGCCTATAATCCCAGCTACTCAGGAGACTGAGGCAGGACAATTGCCTGAACCCAGGAGACAGAGGTTGCAGCCACCTGAGATCGTGCCACTGCACTCCAGCCTGGGCGACAGAGCCATCCTTTGTGCTTGTTCCACTCCGTGTGTGACTGCTCCAAAGTCTCCCACCCACCCAGAAGTGGGGAGAGGACTGCCTGGTAGGTGCCTGGTAGGTGCCTGGTATCACTGAGCTCTACTGAAAGACTTTTGTTTTCACATTCCATTACATGTTTTTTCAGCCTTCTTCATTGTTAGATTCTCTAGGAAGCAAATGTCAACATGAGTTAACCAACAGTGCAAACAGTTTATTGGAGAAGTAATATCTTAAAAAGAAAGTGTAGAAAGTAGAATTCGGAGCTTTCAAACCATGACACGAACATGACGAGGTTTCTGCCAACCCAACAGGGAGCTCCAGAGCAGTGTGTCCAAAGTTAAGCTCTTGTTCATACCACCTTGTAACACTACTTTGCTCAGTCGTTGGCCTCAGGGGCATACTGTGAAGAACTTGACCTCTAATTAATAGCTAAGGCCGATCCTAAGAGAGCCAATTGTGGGAGATTGTCAGCTACTATATTCCTCATAGCTGGGTAGAAAGCCCTCTTGAAGGGAGATCTGAGCAGTACATCTTAGTGTCTACCACAGGCACACAGAGCTTGGATGACTCAAGAAAAGCAAAAAGAGAAACCATTCTTCTGATTCTAAATATGTAACCCTCATTCCCTGAGGCGCAGTACTTCAAATTTAAGAACAAAGTTATAAAAACAACTATGTAAGAAAAAAAGATATGTAATCCTACTTACTCCTCAAACAATATAACCCTCAGAAGTTCTTCTCAAATAAATTTATGAATATCCAGTGGGTGTCTCACAAGAGTTCTAATAACATGCTCTTGACTGCTATTGGGGATTCTACCAATTTTCCTATCTCCTAATCTAGATCACTGAATAATGTGTCTAATTGCTCCTAAGTTAAGAGTAGTAGCTATGCCAAACCATTGGCAGTTTCACTTCCCAGACACTACCCCTGAGGATGCTACATAGCCCAAGACTGAGGATTCTGACTTCTATTCAGGAGTTCTGATGTTTTATATCCAGAGAATAGAAGGCACTGAAATCAGCATTTTATCATTACCCATATCAATAACACAACTCATCAACATTGCTAACATTCTGTCCCTGTGTCATCAATATCATCACTTCTAAGAGGACTCAATGTCTCATGAAGGTTATAGAACAACAGCTTTTTGAGATTTTACTTACTTTTTTGTTGCAGCTTTCTTGCTCTCAGATTGAGAATGGCTGGTCTAATTGATCATCTAGTGACAGTAACGTATTGGACTTCTCCAAGTTTCTGTATTTCCACTTTCTCCTTTTTTTATAGAATGAGTTCTTTCTTCTTGGAAAAACAGACTGTTGTGTTGGCCCTCTAGTATTTCAGATTTATGCAGATATTCTTATATCCTAGGATGGTCATGGCTTCACGTAAGGGCAAGCTGAGATACCTGCTACATTTGCCTAAGAGTTTTCTCTGATATCTAAGGAATGGGAAATTAATATCAGAAATTAACTGAGTAGCTGATACTTTTTATATAGCATAATCATAACTATCTCTATAAGACACTGACTACAATTATCACTGGCACTGTAAATAGAGTTATTCTTAACAAATCCTTTTCCTGTCTTTATAAAGCGTTAAAGAACTCTTCCTGGCAGGACGGTGGGCCCCACATGGCCATTATTGCTAAAAGTCTGTTTCCCAACTGGGCAGAATCAACATGCAACACTCCTTATAAATAGTCTTGAGGCTTCTCTCTGATTTTGTTATGTGTTACACTAATACCACCCTAGAATATTTTCAGTCCAGCAAGTTACATTTAAGAAAGTCAAAATCATGCTTTGTATTTTGGAACTATAGCTTGAAGAGGTCAGTATTGGTCCCGCAGTTTGCATTTGAATGATTTGTTAAAAGTTTTTCTTGCAGGAAGCCTACTTTCTTCTCACACGGCTTTATATGGGCTGTTACCAGGTAGGACAATGGTAATTTTCACTAACCATTAGAAGGGGCAAAATCGTGTCAGTACTTTTAGGATAGCAGTACAGAAAAAAAAAATCAGAATTCAGGACATTATTCTACTTTTCAGTCATTCATTCTGCAAATAGGAATTTCCAATTTCTCTGGAATAAAATGAAAACCAAGGAAAGCTGTGTTTCAGTTGTTCAGTTATTCTAGAAATCATATATTATTTTCCAGGAAAAAAGAGTGTAAAAGAGAGACTTTCCTTGCCACTTCCTCTCATGCTACCAAAATGAAATAAATTTGTAGGCCACAGAGCATACAAATATGTTCACCTCATCCTCTGGCTATAGTGGTGATATGTTCTTCCTGTTTATCTTTCTTGAGGATATCAACTTTTCTCCACTTCCATTCTCAGAACTCTTTAATCTCACAGTGTTCTCTACACCCTCTCTCCAGTGTTCCTCCATCACTGATCTCAACAATTGGGGCCATTTAGGGTTCACTCAAGACTACCAGGGTCCAAACCAAGACTAAAAGGACAAGAATCTTACTTCCAGTTTGAATGGGAAGACACTCCCACAAAAAAAAAAAAGTTTGAAAGAGAGACAAGATAAAAGATCCAAATTTGAAGGACTAAGTAAGCAGAAAAGCAAAATAACAGTAAGAAGAGCCCTTTCACAGACATAGTCCAAAGTTTGTAAGCAGAATAGTGTGCAAACATGTACAGTCATAGATTCATAGTTTCCTGAGCTTTTTCTAATGTAGAAAGCATGAAAAAAGAAGCTCATTTTTTCGGAGTTAAAGGCATTGCACACTCTTTGGTTACAGTGACTATCACTGAATATAGCAAAACCATAGGAGCTTCAATGATTTCATTATTTAAATGCTAGGCAAATTGAGATAAGGTTCATATGCAGTTAAGGGTTTACACTTAATTTAAGAAACAATTGATACCACACATATTTATTCAGCTCCCACCATTACAAAACTGAGCATAACTGAAACATTTGGTTAAGAGCATTCAAGACAAAAAAACTAACATAAGCAAAGGTAAAGAATCTGTAGTAGAATCAAAATAGCAATAGATTCAGTTTGACCAGAGTTCAGGGAGGATCTGAAGAGAAAAAAAAAAAAAAAACCAGAAAGGAAATAGGTTAGATTGCAATCAAGGAAAACTTTAGTTGACAGATTAAAGAATTCATTATTTCATGAGGAAATAGGAAAAAAAATTGAAGATTTGTAAACAGGAAAAATACATAATTAAAACTGTTTTTTAGATAGATTAAGTTGACTGTGACCTGCAGATTGGATGCTGGAATAGAGACCTGCTCAAGATAGAGACATCTCACAGCTATGAGATTGTTGCTTCATTTTCATGGACCAGAGTAATGACAATAAGGGTAGAGATAAGAGACTAAAGGGGAGAACTCATTAAAGTAGAATAACATGATTTGGGAAATGATAGTTGATGTCATTGAAGCTCCATTGGTTTTGCTATAGTCAGTGATACATACTGTAATCAAGAAGTGTCTGCATACCATTAACATCAGAATAATGAGATCTTTTGTTTTCACCCTCTCTACATCAGAATCTCATGTCTCATTGGAAAGTGAGATATCAGAGAAAAGGAATAAAAGGTATTTCAGGTTTTAGACCAAAATTTCTGAAGTGGGGCTATTACTACAACAATGTAGGTTCTGAAAAATACAAGCACTCCATGAGATTGTTTAAAATAACACTGATGACTAAGGAGTTTATGAGAAAGTGAATATATTTAGCAATAAATGTGTATAGCAAAGTATCAAGACATTTTTACTTTCAACTCATTTTATAACTAGTGACTGAGAAATAATAATGATCACTGAGTTCTTATTCTGTACAAGAAATTATGCCACTATTACAGATATGTACCTGGCACTATTCTTTCACATATCTATATTTAAATTTTTGTTGTCTCACATATGGACTATTAACAAAATAATGTTTGTTTCTTCAAGGAAGATATTTTCTTAGACACTCAGTCATTTGTTTGACAAATCTTTATCAAGGGTTTACAATTTATGTGGTCCAAGTTATGGAGAGCAAAACACATAGTACCTACCCTCAAGGCGCTTATATTGTTATAATGAACAGGCAAATGTTTATTAGGACTCTGGATTTCCATAATGTGGAAAGATCATTCACACTATGAACTCCTAGAAAATCTGGATTTACAGAAGAGGTTGATGCATAGCTGAGCTCCCTCAAAAGAAAAAGAAATAGCGAGATATCAGAATCAAAGGGTTGTAGGTATAGAGTTTATACTATGATAGCCCTAGGGGGTGATATGGAGGGAGGAGGAGGGATAATTCAATTAGCTAATACCTGGGTTGGATTTTAACCCTTGCATAGGACAGGGGATTAGGGTTTGGAACTGAAACTTTGCTTAATGGCCTTTCCCAGAAGAGCTGTATCCTCAATATAAAGAGAAGCTAGGAAGGAAAAAAAATGGCTTAGCAGCCCAGGGACCTAACCTTCAAGCTTGCCTTGGCTTCTACTTGGCTTCATTTGTTTGGTGAAAACAAATTGTAAATAAGAAATCGGCTCCTTTGGCCTGCGCTTTTCACAGGTTAAGAATAGAAACCCACATGGTATCCGAGAATCCCCAAGCTGAGAAAACAAACGTCAATGTTGATTCTTAGCCAGTTACATTCTTCAGTGCCTGGCAGAGTCGAATGCAAAATTGCCCTTGGGAGTCATTGTCGTAGATAATGTCAATGTCTAATGCTTCACCCAGATCCCCTGGGTCTGTTTTTACTATTTTGGAGTGGGGGCTGGGCAGGGAACTCCCTTTTTGGTGTGCTTTCCCATCCAACAGCCAGCATCTACTGAGTCTCCTTTTGCAGAGGACTGCCCTCCAAGACACATCCCCCACCCTAAGTTTTTCAGCAGCTCTCTTGCCTCTGTTTTCGTAACTCTAAGGCATAACTTACCAGAGTCCCCTGCAGGTTAAGCCTGAGATCACTTTCTGTGGGATTTTGCCTGAGCTCATACCCTTGCTTGGCTTCCTCCACTTCTCTATTCAGTCTTCCCCCACTCTCTTGCCAGTTTCCTCTAGAGAACCTCCTTAATAGAAACTATCTCTGAATCCTCATCTCACATGTCTGCTTCGAAGGACCAGGACCCAACACAGTGCTGTGGGATTCCCAGAGGAAAATAAACAAGCACCTCTAAAGATAAACTCAAGAAAATTATTGCAATATTGTACAAGGGAAAAATTCATCTAAGACAGTCTGCAGAAACAATAAGATGTATTAATGCAACCAAGAACTTCATGTAGTAGAAAAATAACTTGACAAAATGTATAAATTATCCAGGATACAGATGGAGAGAACCAAAAATGGAAAGTTTGACAGAGTTTAATATATACAGGGATATAATGATAAGGTTTGACATAGATCTAACAGTAGTTCCTAAGAAGAGAGAAGAGAGAAATGGAAAGGGATTCTCTGAGGCAATATGTATAAGGAGTTTACAGAAATTATGAAATACAAGCAAACATACAATTCCTAAGTAGAGTAAATAAAAATTAAATCCACATGAAAGAAAGATTGCACAACACAAAAGTAGAGAAAACATCTTGAAAGCAACCGGAGAGAAAAGACAGATAACCTGTAAAGAAACAAGAATTAAACTACCAGGAATATATTATCAATAGTAACAACAGAGACCAGAAGATGGCAAGATAATGTCTTCGAAGGGAAAAATAACTGTCAACATAAAGTAAATTAACTATAATATTACTCAGGAAGGAGGATAAAATAAAGACATTTTTAGATGATAACTGTGAGATTTCATAATATAATAAATTTTCACTGAAGAAAGAAATTTACTTCAGAAGGAAGAAGTGAGAGGCACAAAACAAGGTGGAATAAACCAACAATGGGTAACATGTGTGGGCTCAACTAAATTAGCATCAACTCTAAAAAAAATAACAATCCCCACAACAAAAATGGTTAATTTGGAAACATGGGTGCTTAAAAGCAAGATTCAATTTAGAAGCAATGACATGTGAGTAGAGTGCAGAGATGAGAGCTAATGCATTCTACCAATTAGATATTGTCTGAGAGGAGAGTAAAGGTACCACTTATCTTTATCTTCTGCACATAATATATGAACATTACAGATTTATCTACTTGAAGCATAACGACTTAAGGTATTCTTACTACTGGAAAGGAGGCCTTGTCCTAGATCCAAGGGCAGGTTCTTGGATTTTATGCAGGAAAGAATTCAGGGTGTGTCACAATGTACAATGAAGTTAAAATAGCTTATTAGAAACTACTCCAATACAGAGTAGAGTGTCCTCAGAAAGCAAGAGGAGGAATGCCCCTACCTCAAATGTAACTCTTGCTTATATGGGATATTAAAGATAAGAACAGTGTACTTTGTTATAAAGGCTAGTGATTAGCTTGTGACAGACTGTTAGTATTATTTTCTCTTTTCTAATTATTAATTTCAGAAAGAATTTGAGTGTACTATTATCTTTAGAGCCAAAGTTATTTTTTATTTATTTATTTTTTGAGACGGAGTCTAGCTCTGTCGCCCAGGCTGGAGTATAGTGGTGCGATCTCACCTCACTGCAAGGCTTGAACCTCCTGGGTTGATGCCATTCTCCTGCCTCAGCCTCCCGAGTAGCTGGGACTACAGGCGCCCACCACCACACCTGGCTAGTTTTTTATATGTTTAGTAGAGACAGAGTTTCACCATGTTAGCCACGATGGTCTCGATCTCCTGACCTCGCGATCCACCCACCTTGGCCTCCCGAGGTGCTGGGATTACAGGCATGAGCCACTGCTCCAGGCCGAGCAAAACTTATTTTAAACTGAGAGTGACTTTTTCCATTAACTCGTTTCTTCAACCAGAAGCATCTTGTGATCAAGACTGCCTAACTTTCTTGGAATGTAACCCAGCAGGTATTGCTTTCTCCAGCCTTTATTCAAGATGGGGTCACTCTGGTTTAGACGTCTCTGACATTCTCACCATACAATTACAATAAAAGGAGATTTTGAAAAAATCATCATTTATCCAATAGGAAGAGAGAAGAAAGGACACAAAGTAAAATACAGGAAGTAGAAAAACAGAATGATATGTGGGCCAGCTAATCAGGTGATAGTGGCAGCGACAAAATAGACAATTGGGTGGGAGGAAGCATTGTTATTTGTAAACAGGGTTGTTACACCATGATAAAAGAAGCTATTCATTAGAAAAATATGTTAATTCTAAATCTGTAGATGCACCTGACAATACATAAATTACAATAATATAAAAAGCAAAAACTGACACAACTAACCGGGAGAAAGTGACAAGTCTACAATCATGATTATAAACTCCAGAACAGTTCCTTCAGTAATTGATAGAACAGATAAAAAATGAGTCAAGAGGTGATTTGAACAACAGTTCACATACTTGATTTCTATATTGCACATAAAGAAACATTATTTGAAGGACACAAAGAATATATACAGTCATACTCCACATAACATTTTGGTCAATGACAGATTGCATATTTGAAGGTGGTTTCATAAGATTAGAATACAGCTGAAAAATTACTATCACCTAGTGACACCTTGTGACATTGTAGCCATTGTAACATCATAACATAAGGCATTACTCGCCTGTTTGTGGTGATACTGGTGTAAACCTACTGCACTGCCAGTCCTATAAAAGTATAGCACATACAATTATGTACAGTACATAATAGTTGATAGTGATAATAAATGACTTGCTGGTTTATATATTTACTATACTTTTTATAGTTACTTCAAAGTGTACATCTTCTTATTAAAAAAAAAAAAAGCTAATTGTAAAATATCCTTAGGCAATTCCTTCAGAACTTCCTTCTTATTCCAGAAGCAGGCATTGTTATCATAGAAGATGAGATGGGTGTTATTGCTCCTAAAGACCTTCCAATGGGTCTTCCAGTGGGGCACGATGTGGAGGTGGCAGACAGTGATATTGATGCTCCTGACACTGTGTAGGCCTAGGCTAATGTGTGTGTTTTTGTCTTAGTTTTTAGCCAAAAAGTTTTAAAAGTAAAAATAAAAAATTTTAAAATAGAAAAAGCTTTTAAAGGTATAAAGAAAGAAAATAGTTTTGTATAGCTATACAATGTGTTTTAAGTATCATTGCAAAAGAGTCAAAAAGTTAAAAAAAAGATTGAAAAGTTTATAAGACTAAAAAAGTCAGCTAAGATTAATTTACTATTGGAACAATTTAAAAAATAAATTTAGTACAGCCTAAATGTACAGTGTTTATAAAATCTGCAGTAGTATACAATAATGTCCTAGGCTTTCACATTCACTCATCACTCACTCACTGACTCCCCCAGAGCAACTCCAGTCCTGCAAGCTCCATTCATGATAAGTGCCCTAAACAGGTCTACCGTTTTTTATCTTTTATACGGTATTTTTACTGTACTTTTTCTATTTTAGATATGTTTCCATACATTAGTACTTACCATTGTGTTACAATTACCTACAGTATTCAGTATAATAATATGCTGTACAGATTTGTAGCCTAGGAGAAATAGACTATACCATATAGCTTAGGTGTGTAGGACGCTACACTATCTAGGTTTGTGGAAGATCACTCTATGGTGTTCACACAATTAGAAAATCACCTAAGGATGAATTTCTCAGAACGTATCTCTATTGTTAAGTAAAGCATGACTGTATAAAAATTGACTTCATATTAGGCTACAAAGCAAATCTTAACAAGTGCCACAGAATCTATATATCTTGCAGAAGCACATTTTCTTACCATAACAAAGTTAAAAATTAAACCAAGGTAATTAAGAGCCCATATACTTGGAGATTTAAAAGTACACTTTTAAAACTTTAATTGCCAAATAAATCTTTTTTTTTTTTTTTTTTTCCTAGAGTCTGGATCTCACTCTGTCACCCGGCCTGGAGTGCACTGGTGTGATCATAGTTCACTGCCACTTTGAACTCCTGGGCTCAAGTGATCCTCCTGCTTCAGTCCCCCAAGTAGCTAGGACTACAGGCATACCACCACACCTGGCTAATTTTTAAGTTTTTTTTTTTTTGTAGAGACACAGCCTTTCTGTGTTGCTCAGGCTGCTCTCAAACTCCTGGGCTCAAGTGACCCTCCCACCGTGACCTCTCAAAGTGCTGAGATTACAGGTGTGGGTCACTGCACCCAACCTCAAAGAAGAAATCTTAATTATGATAAAAACATACTTTATGTTTTACAAAAACACTACACATCAAAACACAGAATAAAGTTAAAGTAATCCTTAGATGAATTTTATAGTATATGTTCGTATATTACAGATGAGGAAATATTAAAAATGGGTTATCGAAACATCAAAATCAGGAGTGAAAAAAATGTAAACCCAACAAAAGCGGCTTACAAAAAAATAAATAAATAAAGAGCAAATAATAATAACAAAGTGAAAAAAAACACACTCAATAGGGTAGATCAAGAAATGATAGCACAACATGATAACTTACGAGGAAAGTATGTGCAAGTTTCCTCTTATGCGCAGTGGCTTCCTAGAGTCCTTCATGCCGAGTCCTGTCTCCCTGTCTAACCCCACTTCCTTCTACTCTTCCTCTCTCTCTCCTCTTCTCTTTCTTTTCCTCAAACATGCCAACCTCCTTCCACCTATTTAAGACCTTTGCACTTGCTCTTTTCTCTGCCTGGAGCACTCTGCTCTGTTTTTGCATTCATTCCCAAACTTCTTTGTTGCATTCACATTTGCATCAAAAAAGTGTTTACTGAAAATCAGTGACGTTCCTGACAGTAGGGATATAGCAGTGAACAGAATAAACAAAAATATCTGTAATTATGGAATGTATGTTCTAGTAGCTGGCAAATTTTCACTCAGTAAGGTCTTCCTTGACCACCAATATGAATGTCAATGTCACTTATTTTCCTGTTTTCCTATTTATTATGTTTCTTTGCACTAGTGTGCCACATCTTTGAGAGAAAAGACCGTGTCTATCTTGTTTGTCACTTTACTCTGAGGGCGTGGGATGATACCTAAAACAATTATGTGTTCAAGAGCTATTAAGTGAAAGAATGAATGCGTGAATAGGGGATTCACGGAAGGTGTCTCCTCAATTATATTTGAGGAAAACATTTGCCTGAAGAAAGGTGTGTGTGTGTGTGTGTGTGTGTGTGTGTGTGTCACCAAGCAGAACAAAGATCCTGTGTAAACTCCAGCGAATGGATACTGTGGCATTAGAATGAGAGGTTAGATGGGCAGGCAGGGACCAGATGCAAATAGTCTGGTTGCTGTGCAAAAAGAGGACATTTCATCTTACAAATAACAGTGCGCATGATGGCCATTTGTTTCAGTACAAGATGGGAAATTTAAATCTCCTTTGGGGATTTAATTTTAAAAGTAAAGAATGTTTCTATTTCGTTTGAAAACAACAACTCTTTGGTTGTAATTATTTTTATGAGCTCAGTTTTAGTTAACATATAATATATAACTGCAAACACTATACAGTTGATAAAGGACATTTCATTAATAATCAACTTTACATGGTGCTTTATTGGAACACTGAAATATGTGTAGATCAAGCACTGGAACTTAGTTATGTACAAACTTAGAACGTATTTTCCCATCACTGGTGTCAAGTTTACTTTCAGTGTGCCCACTTGTGCCATCATCACCATCGACATCAGATCTCACATGGATTGCATGGCTCTTATATTCAAGACACTGTTCTAATCCATTTAATTCTCTCAAAAACTCTCGGTGCAGGGACAATGAGTTGCTCTAAGTCCCATAGCTAGTACATGGAGTAAGCAGGATTCAAAATGTGGTAGTTCAGCTCCGCAGCCTGTGCTCTTAACCCTTGTTCCCCACTGCTTCCGTCCTTCCTGAATTCCATCCCACCCACTGAGTTTTGTCACCTAATCTTATGGAAACATGTACTCTGCAGATTTAGGTCATCTTCCCATGCTGTCCTTCTCCTTCTCCGCCTCACTGATTTTCTTTGCCTAGCTCCAATCCTGTTCCTCCTCACAAGCTTCTGCCACTGATGCCATCCCTGGTCTGACCCCTGGAATGGAAGGTCCTGGTGAAAGACAAAAGTCATAGTCAGGTGCTTTCAAAGGGACGGGAGTCTGTGTTCTCAATCAGATTCAGTCTGTCAGTTGTCTCTAGGGATGTGGGGTCTCCATGTAGGTGGCATATGGAATTTTCTAATCAGCGTTTATCTTCCCCTGACCCCTCATCAGTGGTGCACACACCTTCCTCTGTGTACATTCTCCTGAGCAATCTGAGTGGCTCCTGTCCCTCTGTTCAACTCTTGGCTCTCTCATGTGGAATCTTGAGAACTAGCCTCCATGAACTCTGGGAACTGGGATATAGTGGCCCTCAGCTCTCATCTTCATAGGAACACTGTGATACTCTCATGCTCTGCCGGCTTCTGGCATCAGAGGATCTCCTCGGCAGTCGGGTTTCTGCCTTCACAAGTCTCCAGATGAAAAGTCAGTGGCATTCTCCAATTTTTAGAACCCTTCATATTTTAGAATATATAAATCTAGTGCCTCCTTCAATCTAGGGGTTGGGGGAGAAGTTAAATGCTTTAGAAATTGTGTTCTCAAGAAAGTGATCGCAAGACTCCATCTCAAAAAAAAAAAAAAAAAAAAGAAAGTGACAATTTTTACCCTTCAGGGTGCTGTGAGAATCCACCATTTTATGAACTCAATGGTGGGTATCTCGTACTACAGGAGTGGGGAACAGCAGACATTGCTCATATTAAAAGGTGAACTCCCAGTGCATTTTGTTCTCAGCTATTAGTTTAGCAAGTCCTACACAAAAGCAGTAACACCAGGGAGTTGGAAAGAATCTAAGTTGGTACATCACATCCCATTGTCCACATCAACACACTCATGACATAAAACCTTGCAAAGAAAGTGATATCAACACAACTTGAATAGGTATAAGGAATTACAGGGACTTTATAGGGTTTAAGTGACTTCTGATAATAAGCACTTCTATGTATTAGCTCAAATATGTTAAGATTTAAACCATCACTTTTAAAATTCAAGAACAATATGACCTAAGCCTTTTATTTTGGTAATAAGATATGTAGTTTACTTCTGAATGATTAATATTTCTACTAAATGTCAAAAGCCAAAAGCTACAAATTTTTCTTAGATAATACACATTTTTAGGTCTTCATATTAAATCAAATAATAAATTTAGCCATATTTTGTATCAATCCTAACCATATCCCTGACTACCGATATGAATGTTAATGTTACTTATTTTCAGTATTATATATTACATAAATATAGTGTGATGATCCAGTAATTATTTCTATAACACTTGGCTTATATTAAGCCTGTTTTCCAATATGAGAAATATAGTTGGAACTACCTACCTCATTAGGGTCATAATAAAGTATACATAACAATATATTTAAAGCCAAGGACAGGCACTTAGTACATGGTAGTTATCATTCTGTCCTCAGTACTGAAATTTTTGCATAATTCTTTGCCTTCCATTCAAAATTCTTTGAATTTTTCAAAAAGTTCTTATCAGAAAATAACACAGATGTCCTGTGCATTATATAGTTATTCATTCTAAAAGTACTGTGTTTTCAAGGGTCTGGTCATTGCCCAGGTCAAAATTGTATTGCTTGTGGCCAAAAATGTTTCTACCCACTTATTCTTGTCTTATCCTTGCTGATTGGTGGTACTTGTCAATAAATATTGGCAGTAAAGTCTTTGAGAGCAATGTCTCCTAGTCTCCTAGATACTGTTTAATGCAGATTTAAAGCCCTATTCTTGGAAAAAATCCCTCAAAAAGACTTCGGTTCTCCAAAGCTGTATCTCCAACTTTCCCTAACTTCACTTAAAAGGTGCTTTACTGACGGGTTAGCCACTCACCTCCACACACTGTTAGACATTCTACCACTTTTCAGCCATATTTTTTTTTCTGAAATTTTGTGATTTTCATTATTGCTACAATAATAGTGAAGCTCACATTTTCATAGCTTTTCTTCTGCAGTGTTGCTCCCTCTAGTGCTGAGTTGAGAGACTGGATATTCGTGATACAATGTAAAAATTTTCCTCATTTAACTAACAGAAAAGTTAACTGTGGAAAAAAAATATGTTATTTACACATTAAAAGTATTTCTACACGCCAGGGCTAGGGTACTATTCATTACCACATCTCCAGCAGCAAGTGCAGCATTGACTCCTAACAAGTATGCTTTGAACCAAACTGCTGAGAGAATACATAGGATGGAAAAAAATTAAGACTCTATCTTAAATTTTTTAATTCAAGATGTGCCTTTTATAGTGACACCTAAAGTTTTAGAAGGATCTTATCATAGAACAACATTATTTAGCTAGCTATGAAAAATGAAATAATGCCAGGCACGATGGCTCACACCTGTAATCCCAGCACTTTGGGTGACCGAGGCAGGCAGAACACAAAGTCAGGAGCTGAAGACCAGCTTGACCAACATAGTGAAACCCTGTCTCTACTGAAAATACAAAAATTAGCCGGGTGTGGTGGCATGTGCCTGTAATCCCAGCTACTCAGGAGGCTGAGGAAGGAGAACTGCTTGAACCTGGGAGGTGGAGGTTGCAGTGAGCCGAGATTGTGCCACTGTACTCCAGCCTGGGTGAGACTCCATCTCAAAAGAAAAAGAAAAATGAAATAATTAATTCTTCAGAATATTTGTCGTAAGAATAAGGTATGTGATTCAAATATATGTAGAAAGAAGCAACTTAGCAGTTTCCAACTTAGCAGGAATTCTGACATTTGGATGTTGTGCACACAGACTTTTGAGGAATTCTTCTGCATACCACAAGCTAGAGCTACTACACTTCTGTGAATCCCACAGTCCTTTGGTGTTGGGGATAGCTGCTGGCTAAGCTTACTTTACTCAGTGAGACCTATCCAATCAGAGTTATCTTGAACTCTTGTCTCAATAGTCAGCCATTTGCTTCCAGTATTGTCTTTACTTTTCACCTCTCCTGCTTAATGCTCCCAAATCCAAACAGCTCCATTTTACAGCTGAGCATACTTAACTCACTTTACTCTTTAACTTGCAGGTTGTTGGCTAGGATCCTCTCTACAATACTCACTTCAGATTTGGAGCAGGATTCTCCATTTAAAGTAACAGGGGCAGGAAGACATCCACATTTTGCGTGACAGGTCATATACTATTCAATATGTTATAAGATACCTATATACATCTAAGAAGCATTCTATTGATTTTTATCATACAATCTACAGAAAGTAAATTTGACAAAATTTCCTTGGCTGGTGAGAAAACATAGATTCCCCAGTGACTTTCAACTATGCCCTCAAGGGCCATGTCAGAATCCCTGAAAGTGGATGGTCATAAAATTTTTGTGTTAATCCATGGGTTTTCAATAGTTGAGAAGTATGGGTCTAATTTAGAGGGGACTCTCTAAAGAGTTATGAGGGTTTAAGTCTATGACCTTATTAAACTCTAAGACTGATTGCTCGCAATTACACAATCCAGCTACCAAAAAGTAATTTCAGAATAATTCAATGTCTTTACTTTTATTTCACAAACACTGTGAAGTTTATACATAGACCCCTCTTCTTTTCTATCTTTCTTTCCTCCATTCCAGTCTTTCATATTATTTGTCCTGCGCCTGTCACTTTTTTCCTTATTCTGCAAAGCTCAGAAGAACCCAGGTGGCAAAAAGCAGAACTATTCACAGAGGGTGAAGGAAAGAAGACTTGGCAGATTGGTAGACAGAGTTAGAATCTCTTAGGTCAGCAAAAGTTAAAAAAAAAAAAAAAAGGTTAAGAACACACACACATATTTGCACATATGTTAAAATGTTTTGACCCATCACATAAATATGTGTGAATTGGGGGTGAAGATAAAAAAAGATGGAAAGATGCATTTCGGTCTCTTACACGACGGAGGAAAAAAATAACTCTGGTCATTTCTATTCTGATTATTCACTGCATGTTTAAATAAGGTTTAAAGAGACTCTCAATGCCTCTCTAAATTATGGAAGCAAGTAGCTGATTCTTAGCTTTCTTGTAAATTTCACAAAGACTCCTTTGAGGGAAAGCCGCAGTCTCCTAGAAGCTGTTAACTTGCTTTAAACCAATTGCATTAAACCTATTGCTCATGCAGTTCGGAAATTTTATTATCACTTTAACCACAAGAGTATGCAAAAAGATAAGACAAGATTCTAGTGTAATAAAGATTCCTACCTAGCAGGCTAGCAATCTATATAGAAGAATTAGATAAGATTATTTCCAGTGTTAAATAATGCAAAATTTCAAAAATATTGCTGAAGCACATTTAGGAATCCCATACTTACCTGTGCCTCACTGTTAGACAGTTAACACTTCATCAAATGTGGTTCCTGGATTGCAAGTCCAACTGTCATATTAGTTGATGCTGGATAATTTGGGTTTACTAATGCACCATTTTATGCTAGCATAAGGAGCTCTACATTTCTCAGGATGCAAGCAACAGGTTTGGAAGGGATAATTTTCCTATTTATAAGAATATAGTAATAAAATACAGTGAATGTCTTAGAGAATTTGTCTTTTCCAATGCACAGGACAAAGAATCTTTCCCACTGTTATCTTTAAGATCCTTCTTCAGATCCTTCTTCAGAATGCGGGATCTTTGAGATCCTTCTTCAGAATGTGGTTTCTACCTAGAATTCTGCTGCTACTTTCCTGTGGCTTCTGATTCTTGAAATTGCTTGCCATATAACCAAGAGAAGGAAAGGGTATCAGTTAGGATTCGGTTCAGCTTCATAGAACAGAGACCCTACTATGGACGCTTAAATGCACAGGTTTATGCTCTCAAGTTTAATGAAGATTAGAGAATGCAGCTGGGGCCTGATACAGTGGCTTCCTGGAGTCGTAGAGACCCACAGAGATTTCTGAGCTCTCCCATCCACAGTGCTTACAAATGCATTGCATCTGCATCTTAAGCAGCAGGAAGGAGGAAGTAGCAGAGAGGTCAGAGGGCACCCTCCAGCTGTCTTTTATGAAAATTTCTCAGAAGTTACACACTTCCACTTCCACTTCATTGATGGTGCTGAATAAGATCAAGGCGTCAGGAAAGAGAAAGATACAGGGGCAGAAAAACAACAGTCTCTGTAGCAGAACGTGATGATGACACAGCATACCATCTTTTCTGATTTTAAAGCGATCAACTTAGTATTTAAATTCAATCACTCAAGATTTTCCTTTGTATCTTTGCTTTTCCTCCCTTTTCTTAAAGTAAATGTAAATTTCCAGAGAACTTACATATTATGCTGCAATCAGAAGAGGGTCTCTGCCTTAGCTATAGTGTTGCTGATCACAGCCAGACTTTTTATTGCCATCATGAGGCCAGTATTACTGCTGATTCTATGCTTTCTCTGTGGTCCTTAGTCATGAAGTTCATACACTCCAAATCCTACTCATTCCAACCTCAGGTCTCTTTAGGGCCTCCAATCTTCTGCCGTTTGTAAGGTTGGAGATTCTGTCCTTGCCCATGGTTAGGATAGGAGAGGCTATGCTGCAGGGAAAAGAAAAGAGAAAAAAAAGGAAGGAAGGGGAGGAGAGGGGAGGGAAGGGAAGGGAAGGGAAGGGAGACTATCTCCAAATCTCAGTGATTGAACACACATAAGTTTATTTCTTACTCACACTGCGTGTCTGTTGAGGTTTCCGGAAGCCTCTGCATAGTCACTCAGAAGCCTAGTCACTCTGCATAGTCCCTCAGTTGGTGTGTAGAAACTTCCTCAGCATGGCCTCTGCTGTAGTGGGTCTTTGAGTGACTATGCAGTCACTCAGAGGCCATGCTGAGGAAGATTCTGCCAACCAACTTGTAGTCATCTTATCTAGACCATATGGCCTTCTCTGTCACTATGGTAGGGGAAGAGAGACTGGAGAATCACCTTGGATTTTTTGCTATCAGCTCCCTAATTGATACAGCATCACTTATTGCCAGGGATTGAATGTTTGTGTCCCCCAACATTCATATGTTGGAACCCTCTCCCCTAAACTGATAATATTTGGAAGTGAGGACTATGGAGGCTAATTACATCTAGACGAGGCCATGAGGGTGGGGTCCTCATAATGAGATTGGTGTCTTTATAAGAAGAGACCAGAGCCAACTTCCTCTCTGCCTCTGCCATGTGAGGATACAGCAAAATGGTGGCCATCTGCAAACCGGAAAGAAGGCTCTCACCAGACACCAAATATGCTTGCACCTTGATCTTGGACCTTCCAGCCTGAGAACTGTGAGAAATAAATGCTTGTCATTCAAGCCACCAGTATACAGTATTCTATTATAGCAGCCAAACTGACTAAGACACTTCCAATCTCATTTTATTGATCAAATTAAGATATGGTCCACCTAATTGCAAGAGTAGGGGAAAATGTTTCTTTCAATGCCTGTGAAGAAAGAAGAAAGGAGTAATGGATAAAATTGATAATGTCTATCTATCTCTCGAGCTGACTATGACTCTGTAAGTCCACCCTCAGGCCCCTCAGTCTAGTCAACTCACTCAATCACTGCTGATTTACCTGTAAGGCACAGTGTTTGACACGGAACTTCTCTGTGAAGTTTGTGGTCTCCTAGGCGACGTTCCAGAGTCCGGAAAATGGCTAACATTTGCTCTTTAATACTTTCAAATGTATCTGGGATTTCAATTCTTTCATTTCAGGAGTGGGTAGGAAAGGATGTTTCTTAGAAACAAGCTTGTTCTAACCTCTCAATACATCACCTCTATTTTCTTCTTTCATTTGGTCAAACTCATCTCTTTCTTTTCCTGTGGGTAATATAACTTATTCTTTGGTGTCTTGTTGTGTATACAGTAATCTTCTTCAAGTCATAATGGCTCAGTCATGTCAGAATTCACTTACCTTTTTTCTCTCAATAGAGACTTGCTCTCACAAATGAAAGCTATGTTTTCGAGATTATTTGTTTCTGCTACAGATTTATGTCTCATTTAGAATTTTAATTAGCTTATTTGCTGTACACTGTCCTATCTACCCAACCCTTGAGGGTGGTGCATATAGAAAGCTGTTTTTAGCACTTGGAGGATAACAATAAATGCAAAGATGGAGGAGGGTGCAAATAATTTAAAAATTTTAAGTCTATCATACCAATATATCTACAAAGTTAGGAAAACTACTATTATATCAGGTATAATATTTGGAAAACTTTAAGCACAAGTACGCTCATTTCATTTATACTGTGATTCTTTGTGATTCTTCATCCTTTAAAACAATGGGTTTTAGGGCATCAGGGAACCATGCACTTCCTAATCAGCTTTGATTATCTCATTAGATTTTTTTATTATTTACTCTTTAGAGGGAGACTTGATTTAAGAGCCAGACTGTATAAAGAGAAAGGGCATTCCTAAACTCCAAAACGCCATTTACAAATTACAAGGCAAATCTCGTGGACTTTGACAGTGGAGCTATTCTACAACTCAGAGTGAAGAGCGCTCAGAGAACGTGGCATAAGTAATGCTATCAACTCGAAAGGAAGGCAAGATGCAGGTGGGGTGCAGGAAGAAGTTAGACTCAAGGGGTCCTACTCCTTTTCTCAAGATTGAAATATTTTAAAGTGTTCTTGAGATAGAAAAAAAAATAAGTATGTCAATAAGGGAGCCAAAGCAGATCCTCTTTGGTGCTCCAACAGGAGATCATTTCATAGAAATAGATACCGTTTTGCCATCATGATGCATTTACGGCAAAGGAGAATGATATTAAAGCGTGTGTAAGCAGAGAGTACTGGAGATATCCCCAGCCACCCCACATGCCTTTGCCCACTGCTATGGTCTGAATGTCTGTAATCCTAACCCACCAATGTGATGGTGTTAGAAGGTAGGGCCTTTTGGAGTTATTAGGATATAAGGATGGAGCCCTCATGAATGGGAGTAGTACCCTTACAAAATAGACCACAGAGAGCTACTCATCCCTTCTACCATGTAAGAACTCAGCAAGAAGGTGCCATCTATAAACCAGAAAGTAGACCCCCACCAGACACTGAATCTACCTGTACCTTGATCTTGGAATTCCCAATCTCCCGAAATGTGAGAAATACATTTCTGGCTTTTATAAGTTACTTAGTTTACAGTATTTTGTTACAGCAGTTCAAATGACTAAGAGACCCACATTCCTGGCTGAAATGGGATATTTCCAGAAGTTTCCTCATGCTTTCAGTAATGGACACAGTGTACAACCAATATATCCTTTATGAGTAAAAAATTTATTTTCCTAACTGCTGTAAGGATTCCCAGCAGAGAGCCCAGCTATCAGTTCTCTTTGATGAGTGCCTCTACTGAAGAGTCCCACCTCCCCCAAGGTCATGATTTCTTCCAAGGGTGGTCTATATTCACTGATTGATTCAGGGACATAAATGTCTGCCCCTGTGCCCTAAGTTGAGACAACTCTAAAGGACTATCTATCCCAGTTTCAGAACTCCCAAAGGAGTCAGTTGAGGCCTCTGCTGAGACTATGTTGCAGCCCAATTTATTCCCCTGCCCAATCCTGTCTACTGTCTTGCTTTTCCCTTCCATACATACTGATTCCGGGAGCATTTCCAAAGGAACTTCCTGCTCTGCAATCTCTGAGTCTGCTTCTTAGGGAACTAACCATGCAATATTACCAGAAGTATAGTACCAGTACCAATAGTACCAGAAGTGGAGTCAAGAAAGCAGACATTAAAATGGACTTTTGAAGTTGAATTACCCACCACTCAGCTGGTAATGAGGATTTCAGCACTGGTAATAGTTGAAACACAGATGGTCCCTGCACTTGATCTTAGCCAAAAGGCTGAGAAGTAATACAGATAGTCCCTGGCATAAAGTCTCCATGCTACTGCTAAAACTCATCGACGGTGAACTGCAATGATATTTTGGTGAAAGAAAGTACACTAGCATGTGTGATATTTCTGGCATTTGAAAAATACTGGGTAAGTAATAGCTATAAGGACAGAAAAATTAGATTCTATATTCTATGGGCACTTTAGGAAAAAATTAAATGATGAGGGTGATTAATAGGCAATTAAAAGTTAAGTTTGTTAGCCAGGGTACCTCCTTTGTACCACGCAAAAGATATTTTGATCTTCTACAGTTAGTGGGCAATAAAAGCTGAAGACCAAGCCCAGCACATAATAACAGTAGTGGAACTTCAAGTTCTGCTGCTGTGCCTGCTGTGCCAAGATCAGGTCTTGTATGGGAAAGAATGGGGTCCTGACTCACAGAATCGTGACACCCAAAATCCTTGAATCCCCAGATTCCGCTTCTTTGAGAGCCTCAGAAGTCGTCTATTCCTTTCTATTAAAAGTCTGAATTCCCCCTTTACTTGAAGATAATGCAGACAGGTCATCCCCTGCAGCACAGTAGAAGCTACAAGCAGGATCTCCCCAACTTCCCCTCCTTGCCACTGGGACAATAATGGCCCAGCTGGAACATGATGGAACATCCTGATAAAGAAGAAAATGGACTCTACCCCAAAGGAGCTGTAGGACCTAGCCAACATATACTGGCAGAAGCTGGGAAAATTCACATGGCGCTGGATTCTGAGAGTGCTAGATCAAGAGGGGTGGAACATAAATTTGAATAAGAGAGAGCATTCTCCTGACATACATACTTTCAAATTCTGGCAAAGACATAAGGAGATGGTGTAAACATGATGTTAAGATGGTTCCTAGAAGCATAGGAAAAGTGATGGCCCAAAGTACACGAGGTAAAAATAGACTTAGAAGTATTAGTTCTCATAGAACTATATAAATGGTATGGCTACCTATAAAAATAATAAATTCTGTGCAACTGGAATAACTGAATATTACAAAATTCAGATTACATAGTTATTTGCATAACAATGTTTTATTCTCTGTCAGTAGATTTGAAGCTCTTTGAGGTCAGAGACCAAATATTTTGTTCAGAACTCCATACCCAGTGCTTAACAGAAATTAATAGACTTCTAAATATCAGCTAAGCAAATAAATTAAGGAATGTAATTAAGAGAAATTATATTTCACATAAGTAAACTAGAGATATGCAAGATATCTTTGAGATATTTTTCCACCTCTGACATTTTAATTTTTAAATCTTGACGCCACAAAATTTTTCTGTAGTGTTAGTCAACATCTCAGAGCATTTAAAGAGAAAGCTTTTGCTTTTTAAAAGGCCTTTTGCTAAACCAGTTCTTCCTTTGTCTTTTTTGGGGGCATAATTATTTTGGGTACAATATTACAGGATGGTTTTTAAAGGAGCCAAAATAACATATGTTTGAGTTGGCCTGAGGAGAGCTCTTATCTGTAGAAAGTCATCAAAAACCTGATCTAAAAAGAACATACTGACAGTCTTTTGGTTATTGTCCTCTTTCAGTTCTTCTTGTGGTGATGGGAATGGGTAAAATTTTACACAAGTGGTGATGGGAGGTACACACAGTGTTAGCCCTTGAGTGGCTATAACAGCAAAGACAAAAGACAGGAGGGAGACACTGGTTATTGTCCAATAGTTTTTGACACCTACGTTTATCCTCTACTAAGGAATTTTTTTTGTCTTGCCACATTACTTCTGGCAATAAAAACCCACTAATGACAATAAAGAGTAAGTCTAAAAAGCTCCCTCCATTTTGAGAAAGTTTCTGGAAAGGGCAATAAGGAAGAAGCATTAGTTGAGGCTTGTCTCAAAATAACTGAAGTGTTGGTACTGGTTGGTTCTTCTTCCTTTCACATTCCTCTTTACAAAATAAGGTTTATGTTCATTGATCGAAGTATTTCTTTTCTCTAAATCCAAGAACTTTCAAGTTGTTGAATTGTTTTCCTCAATTCATTTGTTTCCATTACATTCTCCATATGAAAAACTCATTATACTTTTTGCTACCGTGGGAATGTCTTCTTGCTTAAAGCAGATGTTAATGACAATTTGATTAGAATGAGATGTCAGAAAAGTCAAAGTGACTGTGGGAAAGAGTGTTAACACTCTTTGGGGTTAGGAAAATATCTCCATGTTGTATTGACACACTTGGAGGACTAATGTCACAATTCTTTTTTTGGTTATTTGTTCATGTGAAACAGATTTGTAAGCCAATCTCAAAGGTTTCTCCACTCAAGAGACATTTTCCTAAATGATTAGTTTTGAAATTTTTCTGGAGAGGAATAGTAAAAATATTCTTCCCAGTTATCCCACACTGTGTCTCCCTGCTCACCCCCACCCCACCTCCTTGTATCAACAACTGAAGTACTAGGTGGTCTCTGTACTTGCTCTAGTCTGAAGGTGTGGAATAAAGAAGGGGGAGAACCCAGACGGGGCTGAAGGAATACCTGCTCAGGACATAGATTCTGTTTTGTCTTCTGAGATGTTAATTATGCTATATCAGAGGCCCTTATTTCCAATCAGTGTGTGACTCTTGTGAACTATAACTCATTTGCTCCATCTCTGCTCAATTACCTGGGGCCTCTACTGTGGACTTCAGATGGGATGCAGGGGCTTCTATTCTTGCTTTAGCTTGATGTATTCATGGATTCTTTCCTTGCATTGTTCTCTTGCCTTCTGACTGCATTAGCCAGCTTCTCTTCAAAGTAAAGGATGTTGGTGATGCTTCTTAGGATCTTATCATTTCCTCTTTTGTCCTCAGTACTGCTCTTGGATGAGAGTGCTGAGAAAAAAATGTCGCGGCATCAGAAACTTCAGTTTCTGTTATTAAAAAAAAAAGAATTTGAAATGTGTGTCCTGATGTCATTCTCTATTCCTTAATTGGTTTCTTCTGGTGAATTCTTAGCTTTGCTTAACGTGTATTATTATTGCCTACTTTCATTGGATACTGGGGAGATTTTAGGCCACTATAGCACTGTGCTATCCTAACTTGCAAATGTTCCTGCTTAACACATAGCATGCAAGAATCTGAACTTTGTGGGGAGATTTAACTAGGGGATGCAGAAAGAACCGGGACCCATTGATAATCTATCGGGACAGATTATCTTCTTGAATAAGATGACAAACTGAGGTGACTAAGTCCATGTCTTGTTAATCACTGATCCTTACATAAAAGAGGAAACATAAGAGCAAGTTTGTATGCTAGATGTTTGGCATGCTCCTCTTCAGCAACATATTTTGGCACACTTCAGTCAAATCTATACTATATAAGCAAGGAAAAATAAAAATATGAGCAATTATTATTTGAGCTTAGGCAATGAACAAACTACGTGTAATTATCAGCTTTAGCTATTTCCTTTGGTTAAATTCATGCAAAAGTTTCCTGACATGTTTCTTTTTAAAATTAGCTTGCTTCATTTGAATTTCCAAAGAATTTGAAAGTGATTCATAATTTAAAAGTCTGATTTTACACACACACATACACACACACACACACAGCCATGCATCACATAACAAGAGGGATACATTCTGAGAAATGCATCATGAGGCAATTTCACCATTGTGTGAACATTATCAAGTGCACTTACACAAACGTAAATGATACGGCCTACTACAAGCCTAGGTTATATGGTATAGTATATTGCTCCTAGGCTACTACATGGCACAGCACGTTGTTCTATCAAATATTGTAGGCAGTATTAAGTTTTGTGTATCTAAACATATTTAAACATAGAAAATATGCAATCATCGATGATCTTTTATATCATAGAAATATGATATAAAAGATAAAAATGTTACACCTGTAGAGGGCACTTACCATGAATGGACTTTGGAGGACTGGAAGTTACTTTGGGTGAGTCTGTGAGTGGCGAATGAATGTGAAGGCCTAGGACATTACTGTACACTGCTGTAGACATTATAAACATTGTACACTTAGGCTACACTAAATTAAAAAAACACTCTTCAATAATAAATTAACCTCAGCTTACTCTAAATTTTTATTTTATAAAGTTTTTAATTTTTTACCCTTTAAAATTCTTTTGTAATAACACTTAAAACACAAACACATTGTACAGCTGTACAAAAATATTTTCTTCCTTTATATCCTCTTTCTATAAGCTTTTTTATTAAAAATATTTTTGTTTCTTTTTTACTTTTAAAACTTTTTTGTTAATAACTGAGACACAAAAATGCACATTAGTCTAGGCCTACACAGGGTCAGGATCATCAATATCACTGTTTTCCACTTCCACATCTTGTCCCACTGGAAGGTCTTCAGAGGCAATAACATGCATGGAGCTGTCTTTTGTGATAACAATGTCATTGTGATAACAATGCCTTTTTCTGGAATACCTCCTGAAGGACCCGCCTGAGACTGTCTACATTTAACTTTCCTTTTTAACAAGTAGAAAGAGTATGCTCTAAAATAATGATAAAAAGTACAGTATATATATAAACCAGTAACATAGTTGTTTATGATCATTATCAAGTATTATGTATTATACATAATTATATGTGCTATACTTTTATACTATCAACAGCACAGTAGGTTTGTTTATACCAGCATTACCACAAACATGTGAGTAATGCATTGTGCTACAATGTTAGGACAGCTACAGAGTCACAAGGTGATAGAAAATGTTCAGCTCCATTGTAATCTTATAGGACTACCATCTTATATGTGGTCAATCATTGACCGAAAAATTGTTAGATGGTACCTGAGTGTATACATACACAGAGACAGAGATATTTTGAAACTAGGATTGAAAAGTAAGCCTTTATACAGTCCTTCACTTCTTGAAAAGATAAATTCTATCTAGATTCCTTGCTTAATGCCAAGAAAAATATCTATGTATATAAAGAATTCAACCCATAAAATTAAATTAGAAAATTATTGGCATACTTAACTTGTATCATCTCTTTTAAAAATTCTGAAGATCTTTCAGTATTTAAAAAATTTTTTCAAGTCAACGAGAGGATAGGATTGATAGAAGGAAATATAAGGAATTAGCTTTGCATTTTGAGTATCTATTTATTTATTAAACATTTCATATATAGAAGGTATTTAAGGTTTAGTTTCTCCAAAGATACCTATAATTATCTCATATGGAATGTTCCATTCTGCTTTGTTCTTATTTGTCAACAAATAAATTATTCACTTAAAAATATATGTATGTATATTTTAGCACCTACTATCTTTTCCCTTTTCAAATATGCACAACAAAACTTGCAAGCCAAAAACACAACAAAACAAGAAGTTATTTGATCTGCATAAGTGATATGAAATACACATATTAAAGCTGAATTTATGAAATGGTTGCTTTCAGGCACATTACTCTTAAAATAATGACTCAATTTTGAAGTAGATGCTGATTCTCCTTTCATAGATCGTGTCTTTCGGGTTTCAGGTAGTCAGTGATGGTAAATGTCAACTAACATCTTTTTCAAAATTACATGTCCTTTGTGAATTTTCTTAATAATTAGAAATTAAGTATTTAATTTTTCAAAAGATAGGTACTTTTGTCTTTTGGAGCTCACTATTGCCTAAATATTATGACAAAATATAAAAACACTACCAAACAATAATATATAAAAAGTTGCAAATTTCTACTATACAATAAATGACCAAAAAAACTGTAAGAAACAGTGCATTATATATGACTGAAGTGAAGACTGCCCAATTACAATTTACTGTATATATTTCATATAGACCTAAGCTATGATTTCCTACAATTCACCCTAACCCTAGCAACTGGTGGTCTGGCAGCTTCCTGCCTCTTGCAGAGTGTGGCATAGACTAGTGGGTCCTTTAGTGGTGGCAAGAGCAGTGAGTGTGAACACTTCTCTACCACCACCGAAGACTTGCAGGATTTTTTTGTCTTTATATGCACCTTTAGGCATTCTGTATACTGCCGTTTAAAGAGAAGTATTAGTTACCCTGCATGTGGGAAGGGTTACAAAAGAGAGTGTGTTGCTTGCTGTCTTTCACACTTAATCACATGTGAAATAGAATCTTCACTGCTTATATTTCTCACACACTACCTAGGACCAGTGCAAAAAATAGAAATGAAAAGTGGAGCTCTATCAGATCCATGCTGGATTATTTTAATGCAACTATTAATAATAATGCTTAATTGGAAAATAAAAACTGAGACAAATGCCAAGCTAGACAGGAGATGAGGACAGCTGGTATAATCTGAGATTTTCTGGGCAAACTAGAATATATGGCCTTTACCTCTTAGTTAGCATTATTGTCATGGCCTCTTAGCCATTTAATATGCACCTGAAAACTATTTCGTAGACTAGGGGCAATACTCTGTGTGTAGTCTTTTGCTTCTTGGTTATAGAATGTGGGTTTCAGACTGTCCTTCAGCCTTTGAGATGAAAAGATCCCTGTATGTAAAAGGACTCTGCACTGGACTAGTGTTTATGTCCCTCAAATTC
This sequence comes from Pongo abelii, assembly GCF_028885655.2. Taxonomy (NCBI): domain Eukaryota; kingdom Metazoa; phylum Chordata; class Mammalia; order Primates; family Hominidae; genus Pongo; species Pongo abelii. The sequence goes on from NC_071995.2 coordinate 23,255,209, forward strand.
ATACGTTGAAATCCTAACTCCCAAAGTGATGGTATTAGAAGATGGGGCCTTCGGGAGATGATTAGGTCATAAGGACAGAGTAGTGTCCTCATAAAAGAGACCTCAGAGAGCTTGATCACCCCTTTTGCCATGTGAGGACACAGCAAGAGGGCACCATCAATGAATCAGAAAGCAGGCTCTTGCCAGATGTCAAATCTGCTGGCACCTTGATGGTAGACTTCCCAGCTTCCAGAACTTTAGGAAATAAATTTCTGCTTTTTATAAGCTATCCAGTTTATGGTATTTTGTTATAGGCATCAGAGCAGCCTCAGGTCCCTCAGGGAATAGAACCAGGAATTAAGGGCACATTAATTCTCTCTCTGTCTCTTACACAAACACACACACACACACACACACACACCCCTTTTCATCTTTCTGTGTGTTGGGTTTATTTCCGCCACCTGTGAACCAGTCCTTTTCATATGGCCATAAGGTTGAGTCATAGCCTGTGGCTGCTGTACTACCAAAGCAAAAAATCTTCTCACCTAATTTACTTTTTATGTCTTTTCATTGATATATAATATTTGTACATATTTATGGGGTACACGTGATATTTTGTTACATGCGTACAGTGTGTAGTGATCAAGTCACAGTATTTAGGGTATCCATGGCCTTGAGTATTTATCCTTTCTATGTGTTGGGAACACTTCGAATCCTCTCTTTTAGTTATTTTTAAATATACATTATGTTATTGTTAACTATAGTCACCCTACTCTACTGTTGGACTTTAGAACTTATTCCTTCTATCCAACTGTATGTTCATACCCATTAACCGACCTCTCTTCATGTGCCTCTCCCACCCTCACATCCTCCCTGCCTCTGGTATCTATCTTTCTACTCTCTACCTCATGAAATTGACTTTTTGCATTTGTCTTTCTGTCCCTAGTTTATTTTACTTAACCTAATGACCTGTAGTTCCCTCCATATTTTTGCAAATGACACAGTTTTATTGTTCTTATAGCTGAATAATATTCCATTGTGCATATGTACCACGTTTTCCTTATTCATTCATATGTTGGTGGATGCTTGGGTTGACTCCATATCTTTGCTATTGTAAATAGTGCTGTAATAAACATGAGGACGCAGGTATCCTTTCGATTTATTGATATCCTTTCCTTTGTATAAATACCCAGTAGTGGGGTTGTGGGATCATATGGTAGTTCTAGTTTTAGTTTCTTCAGAAATCTCCCCACTGTTTTCCATACTGGTTGTACTAATTTACATTCCCACCAACAGTGTATAAGAGTTCCCTTTTCTCTGCATCCTTGCCAACATCTGTTATTTTTTTGTCTCTTTAATAGCCATTCTAAATGGGGTAAAATGACATCTCATTGTGGTTTTGATTTGCTTTTCCCTAATGATTAGTGATGTTGAGCATTTTTTTTCATATGTCTGTTGGCCATTTGTATGTCTTCTTTTGAGAAATGTCTATTTATTTTCTTTGCCCACTTTTCTTTTTTCAAGACAGGGTCTCATTCTGTCACCCAGGCTGTAGTGCAGTGGCACAATCATGGCTCACTGCAGCCTCCATCTCCCAGGATCAAGCAATCCTGCAGCCTCAGTCTCCCAAGTAGCTGGGACTGCAGGCATGTACCGCCACACCCGGTTAATCTTTTTATTTTATTTTTGCAAAGACAGGGTCTCACTACATACAAGGCTATCCTTTGCCCAGTTTTAAAAGGGTTATTTGTTTTCTTACTATTGTGATGTTTGAGTTTCTTGTATATTCTAAACATTAGTCCCTTGTCAGATGAATAGTTTACAAGTATTTTCTCCCATTCTACATATTGTCTCTTCATTCTGTTGACTGTTTCCTTTGCTGTGCAAAACCTTTTTAAATTAATATAGTCTCATCTGTCTATTTTTGTTTCTGATGCCTGTGTTTTTGAGATCTTAGCCATAAAATTTTTGTCTAGACCAATGTCCTGAAATATTTCCTTTATGTTTTCTTCTAGTATAACTTTCTTTTATAGTTTCTGGTCTTACATTTAAACCTTTAATCCATTTTGAGTTGATTTTTTTATAATGTGAGAGATAGAGATGCAGTTTCGTTGTTCTGCATATAGATATTCAGTTTTTCCACACCATTTATTGAAGACGATGTCTTTTCCACAGTGCATATTCTTGGTGCCTTTGTCAGAAATTAGTTGGTTGTAAATATGTGGATTTATGTCTGGGTTCTCTATTATATTCCATTGATATATGTGTCTTTTTTTTTTTTTTTCTTTTTGAGAAGAAGTCTTGCTCTGTCACCAGGCTAGATTGCAGTGGCATGATCTTGGCTTACTGCAACCTTCGCCTCCTGAGTTCAAGCGATTCTCATGCCTCAGCCTCCGGAGTAGCTGTGATTACAGGCATGCACCACCACACCCAGCTAATTTTTTTGTATTTTTAGTAGAGACAGGGTTTCACCATGTTGGCCAGGATGGTCTCAATCTCCTGACCTCATGACCCACCCACCTCAGCCTCCCAAAGTGCTGGGATTACAGGCATGAGCCACCATGCCTGGCCTATGTGTTTATTTTTATACCAATACCATGATGTTTTGGTTATCGTAGCCCTGTAATATATTTTGAATTCTGGTAGTATGATGCCTCCAGCTTTATTCTTTTTGCTCAGAATTGCTTTGGCTATTCAAGCTCTTTTATGGTTTAATACAAATTTTAGGATATTTACTATTTCTGTGAGAAATGGCATTGGTATTTTGATAGAGATTGCTTGAATCTGTAGATTGCTTTGGGTAGTATGGTCATTTCAACAATATTAATTATTCCAATCCATGAGCATGGGATGTCTTTCCTTTTTTTTTTTTTTTTTGAGACGGAGTCTCACTCTGTTGCCCAGGCTGGAGTGCAGTGGCACAGTGGTACAATCTCGGGTCACTGCAACCTCTGCCTCCCAGCTTCAAATGATTCTCCTGCCTCAGCCTCCTGAGTAGCTGGGATTGTAGGCACATACCACCATGCCCAACTAATTTTTGTATTTTTAGTAGAGATGGGGTTTCATCATGTTGGTCAGGCTGGTCTTGAATTCCTGACCTCAAGTGATCTGCCTGACTCGGCCTCCCAAAGTGCTGGGATTACAGGCATGAACCACCATGCCCAGCCTTCTTTTCATGTTTTTTTTTGTGTGTGTGTGTCTTCTTCATTTTGTTTTATCAGCGTATTGTGGTTTTGTTTTTTGGTGTATTTTGTTTTTTGTTTTTGTTTTTGTAAAGGTCTTTCACCTCCTTGGTTAAATTTATTCATAGATATTTTACATTTTTTGGCTGTTGTAAGTGGAATTGTCTTCTTTATTTCTTTTTCAGATAGTTCATCATTGGTGTAAAGAAATACTACTAATTTGTGTATGTTGATTTTGTATTGTTCACCTTTGCAGAATTTTTTAACCAGTTTTAAGAGTTTTTTGGAGTAGTCTTTTGGTTTTCCTAAATATAAGATCATGTCATCTACAAAGAGGGATAATTTTAGTTCATCTTTTCCAATTTGGATGTTGACATGGTTTGGCTGTGTCCCCACCCAAATCTCATCTTGAATTGTAGCTTCCATAATTCCTATGTGTTGTGGGAGGGACCGGGTGGGAGGTAATTGAATCATGGGAGCAGTTCCCCTCGTACTGTTCTCATGGTAGTGAATAAGTCTCATGAGATCTGATGGTTTTACAGGGGGGAAACTCCTTTTTCTTGGTTCTTATTTTCCCTCTTGTCTGTTGCCATGTAAGATGTCCCTTTCACCTTCTGCCATGACTGTGAGGCTTCCCTAGCCACGTGGAACTGTGAGTCCATGAAGCCTCTTTTTTGTCATAAATTACCCAGATTGGGTAGGTCTTTAAAAACAGCATGAAAACAGACAAATACAGTAAATTGATACCAGTAGAGTGGGGCACTGTGGTAAAGATATACACAAATGTGGAAGCGACTTTGGAACTGGGTAACAGGCAGAGGTTGGAACAGTTTGGAAGGCTCAGAAGAAGACAGAAAAATGTGGGAAAGTGTAGAACTTCCTAGAGAACTTGGTCAAATCAGCATTTGACTAAAATGCTGATAATGATATGGACAATGAAATCCAGGCTGCAGTGGTCTCAGATGGAGATAAGGAATTTGTTAGGAATTGGAGTAAAAGTGACTCTTCCTGTATTTTAGCAAAGAGACTGGTGGCATTTTGCCCCTGCCCTATAGATTTGTGGAACTTGGAATTTGAGGGAGATGATTTAGGGTACCTGGTGGAAGAAATTTCTAAGTAACAAAGCAGTCAAAATGTGACTTGGGTGCTGTTAAAGGTATTCAGTTTTCAAAAGGGAAACAGAGCATAAAAGTTTGAAAAATTTGCAGCCTGATGATGTGATAGAAAAGAAAAACCCATTTTCTAAGGAGAAATTCAAGCCAGGTGCAGAAAATTGCATAAGTAATGAGGAGCCAAATGTTAATCCCTAAGACAATGGGAAAAATGTCTCCAGGGCATTTCAGAGACCTTTGAGCCAGCCCCTCCCATCACAGGCCAGAGGCCTAGGAGGAAGAAATGGTTTCCGGGGCTGGATCCAGGGCCCCCCTGCTGTTTGCAGCCTACAGACTTGGTGCCCTGCATCCCAGCTGCTTTAGCCATGGCTAAAAGGGGCCAAGATACAGCTTGGGCTGTTCCTTCAGAGGATACAAGCCCCAAGCCTTGGCAGCTTCCATGTGGTGTTGTTCTGTGGGTGCACAGAAGTCAAGAATTGAGGTTTGGGAACTTCTGCCTAGATTTCAGAGGATTTATAGAAATACCTGGATGTCCAGGCAGAAGTTTGCTGCAGGCGTCGGGCCATCATTGAGAACCTCTGCTCAGGCAGTGCAGAAGGGAAATGTGGAGTTGAAGCCCCAACACAGAGTCCCCACTGGGGCACTGCTTACTGGAGCTGTGAGAAGAGAGTCATCATCCTCCAGATCCCAGAATGATAGATCCACTGCTAGCTTGCACTGTGCACCTGGAAAAGCCACAGAAACTGAATGCCAGCCCATGAAAGCAGCCAGGAGGCAGACTGAACCCTGAAAAGTCACAGGGGTAGAGCTGCCCAAGACCATGGGAAACCACCTCTTGCATCAGCATGACCTGGATGTGAGACATGGAGTCAAAAGAGATCATTTTGGAACTTTATTGTTTAATAACTGCCCTATTGGTTTTCGGATTTGCACAGGGCCTATAGCCCCTTCATTTTGGCCAATTTCTCCCATTTGGAATTGCTGTATTTATCCAATGCCTGTATCTCCATTGTGTCTGGGAAGTAACTATCTTGTTTTTGAGTTTTCAGGCTCATAGGTGGAAGAGACTTGCCTTGTCTCAGATGAGACTTTGGACTGTGGACTTTGAGTTAATGTTGAAATGAATTAAGAGTTTGGGGGACTGTTGGGAAGGCATGATTGGTTTTGAAATGTGAGGACATGAGATTTGGGAGGGGCCAGAGACAGAATGATATTGTTGGGCTGTGTCCCCACCCAAATCTCATCTTGAATTTTAGTTCTTATAATTTCCATGTGTTGTGAGAAGTACCCAATGAGAGTGAATGTCTCATGAGATCTGACGGTTATATAAGGGGAAAACCCTTTCACTTGGTTCTTATTTTCTCTCTTGTCTGCTGCCATGTAAGACATGCCTTTCACCTTCTGCCATGATTGTGAGGCCTCCCCAACCACGTGGAACTGTGAGTTCATTAAGCTTCTTTTTCTTTATAAATTACCCAGTCTCGGGTATATCCTTGTCAGCAGCGTGAAAACAGACCAGTACAGATGTCTTTCATTTTGTCTTGCCTGATTGCTCTGGCTAAAACTTCCAGTATTGTGTTGAATAGTAGTAGTGAAAGTGGGCATCCTTGTCTTGTGCCAGTTCTTAGAGGAAAGGCTTTCAGCTTTTCCCCATTTGGTATGATTTTAGCTTTAGCCATGGGTTGGTCATAGATGGCCTTTACTCTGTTGAGGTATGTTTCTTCTATTATCAGTTTGTTGAGAGGTTTTAATTATGAAGGGTTGTTGAATTTTATCAAATGCTTCTTATGTGTCTATTGAGATGATCATATAGTTCTTGTCCTTTATTCTGTTGATGTGATATATCATGTTTATTTATTTGCATATGTTGTACATCCTTGCATTCCTGGAATAAATCCCACTTGACCATGTCATATTATCTTTTTCATTGTGCTGCTGAATTTGATTTGCTAGTATTTTGCTGAGGACTTTCCTTCTAATCTCAATTTAAATATCACAGGAGCATCTCCTTAGAGATAAAACACCTAACTACATTACAAGGTCATTGATACCATTACCATTAAAATGACAATAAACAGGCTGAGCGCTGTGGCTTATGCCTGTAATTCTAGAACTTTGGGAGGCCAAAGCGGGTGGATCACTTGAGCCCAGGAGTTTGAGACCAGCCTAGGCAACATGGCGAAACCCCATCTCTATAAAAAATACAAAAATTAGCCGGGCGTGGTGTTGAATGTCTGCAGTCCCAGCTACTCGGGAGGCTGAGGTGGTAGGATCATTTGAGCCCAGGAGGTTGAGGCTTCAGTGAGCCATGATCACGCCACTGCACTCCAGCCTGGGTGACAGAAGTGAGACCCTGTCTCAAAAAATAAATAAATAAATAAATAAATACATACATACATACATACATACATACATACATACATAAAAATAAACATACACTTTCCCTATACTTTGGAATCACACAGGTATTCATAGCTATAGAACCTCAAAATGAAGTTTAGCTTTTGTGTTTTTTAATGTTACGAAAGCTTTGAAATGAGATGATAAACCAAGTGACGCACAACTAAATAGACCTCCCAAAACAAACTTTGAGACTGAGTTTGTTTGCAGCCATTCCCATTCCAACATTAGTAGGTATTAAAAACAGAACAAACAAGCTGGGTGTGGTGGCTCATACCTGTAATCCCAGCACTTTCGGAGGCTGAAGTGGGTAGATTGCTTGAGCCCAAAAGTTCAAGACCAGCCTGGGTAACACGGTAAAACCCCATCTCTACAAAAAATACAAAAATTAGCCAAGCATGGTGGCATGCCTGTAGTCCTAGCTACTCGGGAGGCTGAGGAGGGAGGATCGTTTGAGCCTACAAGGTGGAGGTTGCAGTGAGCCATGATCACATCACTGCACTCCAGCCTGGGTGACAGAGCAAGACCCTGTCTCAAAAACAACAACAACAACAAAAAAAAAATCCCAAAAACAAAAACAAAAACAAAAAGAAAGAAAAAAATGGTGATAATTCAGGTCATGTACAAAGCTGATTTGTTTGATATTATATGCTTTTCAAATGATATATATGTGTATGTATATATATATATATATGCATATGTGAGTGTATATATGTGTATTTGTGTGTTATAAATTTTGTTCTGTAGAATTTTATTACTGCATAAATAATTCTTACCTGCGTTTCTACAAAAATACTTTCTTTACAATGCAAAAGCAAAGTATGAACTAGAACCAGAATAAAGAAGGTTATTAAGGCATAACAAGAGAAAAAGCATGTTTTATGTTTTGAGACTAATTGAATCATATAACCGAACTCTGCATGCATGCCTAGTTTCTTATTTTCCATTCAAACAGCACTACTTAAATATCTCTCTTTTCCCTGTCTGTTCCACTGAGCATACATGTTCTATATTTATGGTACTTTTAAATGTCTTGGCAGAAATCACGTCAATGAGAATGTATTGGTTAATTTCCAGAAAAAGAAAGATAAAAACACACACACACAGATTGTTCTTAACTATCCAGCCTTTTCCCCCAAATCATTTGTTTGAGAAAAATATTTGGCCTGACGTTGTCAAAACCTTGTTCTTTCAAGTGAAATTAAAGCTTTGCAAAATTTGTCCAGGCACAGTGGCTCATGCCTGTAATCCCAGCACTTTGGGAGGCTAAGGTGGGTGGATTGCTTGAAGTCAGGAGTTCATGTCTCTAATCTCAGCCACTCAGGAGGCTGAGGCAGGAGAATCACTTGAACCTGGGGGGGCCGAAGTTGCAGTGAGCTGAGATCACACCACTGTACTCCAGCCTGGGCAACAGAGAGAGACCCTGCCGCAAAAAAAAAAAAAAAAAAAAAAAGCTTTGCAAAATTCAAGGCTACTCTGGAAAATGCAAATATATTCTCAGCAATTACATGTAAGTAAAAAATCCTTATTGTTAACAAATTATATTTTTGATGAATTTTTAAAATTTGAGCACAATACTATTTCATTGTATTTGGCCATTATTTACAACACTTTGGCTCTGAATTCTGGCTCCACCACTCCATCACAGGTTAATTGATGAGTAATCTTCAGCAAGTTAGGTAACCTCTAGCAATTTCTTCCTCCAGAATAACAGAAATAATATTAACTTTCTCAGAATTGTTACAAAGAGTAAAAGAGATGGGATATGGAAAGCTTGCTTAGAACCTGGCATATAGTAACATTCAATAAATTCTTCAATAGGCTTTGCTATAGGTTGAAGTCTGCTCAAAAGATAGCTAATCAAGGTTTTATGCGAAGTAAAGTAATTCCTCGTAGCACAAGAATCAGATCTTCCTCAGTCTTAGAAATACGAGGGCTGGGGAGCTCTACTGGACTTTGATAATATAATAACTAAGACAACACTTAACAAAGAAACAGAAAACCTCCCCGAACCCTTCCAACTTTATCCAACATAATTTGAATTTCACAGGAGTATAACAGAACTACATAACAAAATAAATGACTTCCTGCTGTTAGGTAAACTACTGCTCTATTTCAATTGCTTTGGATGCTTCATTAATATGGGTCTGAAACTGCTAATTCGTTTTATCCCTGTGATTGGTAGTGGCCAACAAGAGTAGTATCACTGTGTTGAAAGAAATCGTAAAGTGATAGATAATATCCACTTGTTGTAGGTGTGATTCTTGCTTTTGGTTTGTGAGGTACCAGGTTTAAATTATAGCCCTTTCTGCTTGACGCTCATGGCAAAGATTGAATGTAACTTGCCTTTGAACCTTCAGCTTAATTCCTAGCATATCAATCGTGATACGTGGTTGTTGATCTAAGCTGCACCACATCATATCTCAGTCCTCCTTGTCTTTTCTGTTGTATCACCAGGGCTTTGGGCTTTGTGTTGGCATGAGCAAGAATGGTATGAAGGTAACACTAAGCCCAAAGCCACAGAGAATGGTCTTTTATTAACTCACAGATATTGGGGGTTTACGGTTCTCCCTCTTCCCTTCCCCTACAGAATGGCATATGAGGACTTCTGGTGTTATATTATCTCAGCTACTCAGCTACTTTACATAACCTTAAATTGGCCCTTCAGGCCACCAGAGAACTGAATTGACTCTCATAAGCAAGGAAGCTGTTCATGTGGGAAGTGTTATTCCCATGGGATCTTTTGCAGAACTGTTCAAATTTAAACAATATATCTGGGGAAAATAAAGAATGTGGGAAAGAAATATAGTAAATTGTTCCTGCATGTTTGTATAATTTCTGCTTTTTGGCCAAAAGGAGTAATATGTAATCAATGGTTTTATGTTTTTTTGGCACTTGGTCCTGAGCCAAATTGAAAAATAGCTCCTCTCCCACTGAGGATTATTCTAAGGCTTTAGTGTCTCCTTTGTGTTGTGAGAACCACAACCCAGGATGTTTCCCGTGTTGGGAAATGGGGAGAGTGGACGTGCAGACCTGAGCGCTGTGGCCTGGTCATTAACACTCACCAGCTGTGTCAAGACATGTGATCTCAAAATAAAAGTCATGCAGAACATCCTCAAGCCTCAAAAGTCACTCAACTAACACTGGGGCATGAGAGAGAAAGAACTTTTGGAGACTCTGAGTTATAGCTTAAGTGCCAAGGGAACACTTTCCCTGGTGGTATTGCCACAAAATGGGTATGGGGAGATTCTGGGCTCCGTTTGATCATTAGCCGTCTCCAGAAAGCAAGGGTGGGGAGCAGATGTGTGAGTTAGGCGACTTCATTTCATTTCAAAACAACAGATGACCCTTGCATGCACTTTGCTTATGTTTTGCCCTTTGAGTCATTATCATCCGGAGGCTGGGACCGGAAGCAGAATCTACTTCAGACAGAAGAACTTTGTTCTATTTTTTTTTTCCCCATCCAAGTTTAGGAGAGGAGATAGATAGGTTAATTTTTTATGGGAATCAACCCAAAATCTAGCTTGGCTGCCAGAGTGGTCAGAATAATCAAATTGACTATGTCCCGGTCAGGTTGATTTTATTATATAGATTACCTTGTTTTGTCCTTAATGATGGAACTAAAGAGTTGAATGTACAACAGGACTTGCAAAACACTACCTTCAGTTATCCAGATATAGAGTATGAGGGGACCTAACATCAGTGTTTCTTTTCAATGTATCTCTTATCTAAATCAAAATAAAATAAAATAAAATTGATCCTGGACCAAGGTTGAAATTGGAGGTGGGTCTAGAAGTTGAGGTCTCTGGGCTATAAATGTTCATAAATCACCGGTTTGTCTATCTGATTTTTTATTTACCTGTACTTGGCCTTGGCACAACAAATACATTCTGTTAAAGATTTAAATATATTTCCTCTTAAAGAATAGTGAGGCAGAATCATGTCATTAATGACCATGAGCTTAGGAATAAAAACTGGATTTGAATCCCAACTGTGCTCCCAAGTAGTATGTGACGGTGGTCAAGTAATTATATGTTCCCAAGCCAAAACCTCCAAGTCAGCAAAATTAGGGCAATACCTACATCCCAGAGTTGCACGGAGTAAATGATAATAGGTATGTGAAAGACTTGTATGTTAATAGCCTGATTAATGTCAATTTCCTTTCTTACTGGGCAATTTAGATATTCAATACATTAAATATTTCTCAAATCTTAGACACCTTCTTATTATACCTTAAACTGTGTGAATTATATTTTTAACTAGGCCAGCTGTATAATATTTTGAAATTTCATTCTAGTTAAGTCCACCACTGGTTCAATCAGCTTTAAAGGAAAAAAACAGCTATTATATCAGTGAATCATCCTTAAAAATCCAAGTGGTCATTTCTAAATTAACAATCTAAGCAATCTTTAGAGACCCTGAATACTGAAAAGTTTATGGTGTGCTATCTTCCCACCATTCATTCATTCATTTATTCATCATTTAATAAATATTTACTGATTACCTACAATATTTATTGATTACCTACAATTAGGCATTGTTCTAATCACTAATAGAGGAGTGATTCAAAAAGACAATCTCTGTTCATATGAAGCTTATATTTTAGTGCAGAAAATAATAAATCTAATAAGCCATTATATAATTCCTATATTAGCTATAAATGTATCTATATTATTTCTAAACTATATTTATATTTTTATATATTATATAAAAATGATATATACATTATACCAAATATGATATATTATTTGGAGAAAATAGAGAGTAGGGTAAGAGAGATGGGATGCTGGGGCCAGTGACAAAGTTTGAAACTGTAAGTAGTAACTTCACTATACTCCTCAATGTGAGAGGAGAAGAGAACAAGGAGGGGAGAGAGCAAGCCACAGAAAGAATAAGAAGATGGCCACGCACAGTGGCTCATGCTTGTAATCCCAGCCCTTTGGGATGCCGAGGCGGGCAGATCACCTGAGGTCAGGAGTTCGAGATCAGGCTGGCCAACATGGTAAAATGCCGTTTCTACTAACAATACAAAAATTAGCCAGGCGTGGTGGCCTGTAATCCCAGCTACTCGGGAGGCTGAGGCAGGAGGATCACTTGAGCCTGGGAGGCAGAGGTTGCAGTGCCTGAGATTGCACCACTGCACTCCAGCCTGGGCAACAGAGTGAGTGAGACTCTATCAAAATAAATAAATAAATAAATAAGAATAAGAGGGAAGCCTTTCAGGTAAAGGAGATACTTCATACAAAGGCCCTGAGATAGGAGTGCACCTGCCATGTTTGCAGAACAATAAGAGAGGCCAGTATGGTTGAAGTGGATGCAATGGAGTGAGAGAAGGGAAGAGTAGTAAGAGATGAGCTTAAAGAGGTAATGAGGACTAGCTCATGTTAGACCTTAGAGTATATTGTAAGGATTTTGATGTTTATTCTGCATGAAACGCGGAGTCACTACAGAATTTTGAGCAAGGGTAAAACAAACTGACTTCCATTTCGAGAGCAACTCTGGCTGCTGTGTTGAAAGTGGATTGTAAGGCAGTCAGAATGGAGGTTGAGAGGTTAGTCGGAAGGCTAGTGCAATGACTCAAGTGAAACGTGATAATTGATTGGATGATAGTAACAGTGGAGATAGTGAGAAGTGGTCAGATTCTGGGTATATGTTGAAGGTACAGTCAACAGGACTACCTGGCAGGTTGAAAATGAGAGTCAAGAACGCTTTCAATGGTTTTGGCCTGAGCAATGGAAAATATATGTAGTTAACATTACCTGAGCTGAATAAGACTGAGGTAGAGGAGGTTTGGTGGTGGGAAAAAAATCTGGGCACATTTAATTTGAGATGTTAATTAGATATCCAAGTAGAATTGCCAAGTAGGCAGTTGAATTTATGTCTGGAATTCAGAGAGGAGGTCTAGGCTAGAGATATGCATTTGGGAATCTTCACCATAGGAATGGTGGCACACAGAGGCTACCATAACACATCTCATGATTTTGTGGAACTTAAATGTAACTGGATTTGCAATCAGATTCCCCTTAAAATACTGTAATAGCTCCTTTCATACAACTGAAGCTTTTGAACTCCACTTAACACATGAAAAGTTTACTTATATTTAAAACCATAAATCTGAATGATATCAGTGAGGCAATGAGTGTGGATAAGAAAAAAGTTGACCAAGAACTGATCTCTGGGGCATTCAACATTAGAAGATACAGGGGAAGTCGAAAAAGCAAAGAAAACAGAGAAGGACCAGTCAGTGATGTAGAATGAATACTAGAAGGGTGTGGTGTCCTAAAAGCTAAGGGAGGAAAAAAAAGATGTTTTCAGGAGAAAAGAGTAGGGCTGGGAGCAATGGCTCAAACCTGTAATCTCAGCATTTTGGGAGACCGAGGCAGGTGGATCACTTGAGGTCAGAACTTCAAGACCAGCCTGGCCAACATGGTGAAACCCTGTCTTTACTAAAAGTACAAAAAATTAGCCAAGTATGGTGGCAGGCACCTGTAGTCCCAGCTACTACAGAGGAAGAGGTGGAAGGATCACTTGAGCCTAGGAGGCGGAGGTTGCAGTGAGCCGAGATCACACCACTGCATTCCAGTCTAGAAAATAAAGAGAGATTGTCTCAAAAAAAAAAAAAGAGTAATCTGCTGTGTGTGAAACACTGTTGATATGTCAAATATCATGAGGCCTGAGAATTGAAAACTGGATTTCGCAACATGGAGGTCAGTGGTAACATTTTTTTAAAGCACCATTAAAAATTCAAAGTAAAAAAATATATAATAAAAGTTAAGAAGACCAACAAAATTCTAATTTTGACATTAAATCTGCTTTGATTTTTTTTCTTTCTTTCTTTTTTTTTTTTTTTTTTTTTTGAGACCGTCTCATTCTATCACTCAGGCTGGAGTAAGTGGCATCATCAAGGCTAGCAATTGAGCTTCTAGGCTCCTAGGCTCCTAGGGACTACAGACACATGTCACCACACCTGGCTAATTTATTTTTATTTTTTTGTAGAGATTTGATCCCATTATGTTTCCCAGGCTGGTCTCGGACTTCTGACCTCAAGCTATCCTCCTGCCTTGGCCTCCCAAACTGCAGAGATTACGGGCATGTACCACCATGCCTGGCCTGATTTCCTTTTTAAAAATCAGTATTTAAAAATTGAGGGAAAGGTAGCTCATTTGTCAGTGCCTAAGGAATATACTCAGTCTTTATTTTGGATAATGTAACATTGAAATGATTGACTCATTAAAATTATTTACTATAGTAAATTAATCAATAATTTGGTATTGGAGTATCAGTAACATAATATTTTTCTACTCTTTCACACACAGACACGCACACACCTTTAATAGCTATAACTGAAAGTATTTCAAATAAATTTTGGATATATACATTCTAAATATATCAGAAATATATTTCTAGACATTAGAAATGGTCCATTTTTCAAACAACATTAAGTACAACAACGTCAAGTATTAAATACAAATTACATGTTAGAGTTTATTATAAATTAATTTGGTCTGTAATGAATGCATACTTACAGTGCCACCTACTGTCTGGTAGTAAAATCATAACATCAATCATCCATACAGGTGAATTAAAATAAAGAAATAAAATACATAATCCTCTTATTATCAGTAATCTCTTTTTGGAAATCAGACATTGTGTGTGACAACACTAACTTAAAGAACGTATCACATTATCTCAATGAGGAAAAAGTATAACTAACACATTACTTATCAACCTGTAACTCCTACCAATTTTATAAAATATATGAAAGCCCACTAAAGCATACACACACACACACACACACACACACACACACACACCAAATCATTATGCTAGGATGTAAATGATTAAAACATTACTTTTTGATTACCAATTATGACAGTTTTTAGTAAACAGCTGTTTCATAGTATGTGGTAACATTTGTTGACCATTGACATATATTCCAAAAGTCTACAAGTGATTGCAATTTTATTTGTGATGTTACCTTAGGCTTTTTCCCTAATCATTTTGTTAAATATTTATATCTGCTATAATACTATACAGTTACCTGTAGGGTCTATCATTAAACTTAAAAATGTAAGGTAGAAAACATTGGCCATAATATATCATTTATTTAAGAAAAAGGGGAAATCTTATAATATACAGTGACCTTTGAGCAGCATGTGTTTGAACTGCAGGAGTCCACTTAATGCATGGATTTTCTCTTCCTCTGCCATTTCTGAGACCGCAAAATCAGCCCTTTCTCTTCCTGTTCCTCCTCAGTCTACTCAACATGAAGACAATGAGGATGAAGACCTTTATGCTGATCCACTTTCACTTAATAAACAGTAAATGTATTTTCTCTTCCTTATGATTTTCTTTCACTTTTCATTTTCTCTTGTTTACTTTTTTGTAAGAATACAATATATAATATATAGAATATACAAAATATGTGTTAATCAATCATCTATGCTCTTGGTAAGGCTTCTGGTCAACAGCAGGCTATTAGTTGTTAAGTTTTGAAGGAGACAAAAATTATGCATGGATTTCTGACTGCATGGGGCATCTGCATTCCTAACCCCCATGCTGTACAAGGGTCAATTATCTATATATAGTTATATAAATACGTAAGTATATACAGTTACATGTGTGTTAAGTAGTATCCTATGGGAGAAAGAGACTCAAGCAGAGAAAAAAAATTGAAACAAGGCTTCCTTAAATATGCCTTGCTTAGTAGATTCAACTACATAATTATAAAGCACAATTAAATAGGAAAAGCAATTCAATTAAATACGGTGAAAGAAATTAAAAGCTGTATGGGGTTTTAGCAATGTAAATAGAAAATATGTAAACCAGCAGAAAAAAATCGCAATAAGGAATAAATATGTTCTATGATGTTGGGGTATGAAACACCAACAGCCATTTTTAACAGGAAATTGTTGAATAGGGAGAGTTCTGTGGGGGCCTGTGGACTTTGGCACATTGAGGAGAGTAAGGACTAAATTTCTATTAACTAATGTCTGTGTGTTGCACAGACTTGTCACATCTTTGATAGACAACAACCTGACCTGGATTCAAATATTATCACTTAATTTCAGATATTCACAAGCTTTAACAAAATTTTATATTCAACATTTTCTCACCGTATGCTCCCTTTTTAAAATTCCCTTTAAAATTACACAAAGATATTTTGTTTGATAAGTTGACTTTAATTTTTAAACTCTACTAGGATATAAATCTTTGTGTTTTCATAATACAAGATCATTGTTTGGCTCTTTTATTTTTTTCTGGGTTTTAAGTGCTCTGCATCTACAACAAAGTCAAGTGTCATTTTACCTGTCAACATTCTAATTATTCTACAATAAGTTTACAGAATAACTGGTAAACATTAAAGATGTGAGGTTAGTAAAATAAAATGAAGGAATTGTAAGTGCAAATATCTTTATGCAGCTGAACGCAGTGGCTCACGCCTGTAGTCCTAACACTTTGGGAGGCTGAGGCAGAGAGATCGCTTGAGGTCAGGAGTTCAAGACCAGTCTGGCCAACATGGTGAAACCCCGTCTCTACTAAAAATAGAAAAATTAGCCAGGTATGGTGGTGCCTGTCTGTAATCCTGGCTACTCCAGAAGCTGAGGAAGGAAAATTGCTTGAACCCGGGAGACAGAGGTTACAGTGAGCCAAAATCATGCTACAGCACTCCAGCCTGGGCGGCAGAGCGAGACTCTTGTCTCAAAACAAACAAACAAAAACCCTTTAGGCTTTCCTCTGTTCCTTCCTTGCCTCTATACTTGCATTTGTTTAGTCATTCAGCAAATATTTATTGAATTCCTGCCACGTCAAGGCTCTGGGTGTGCAATGGTGACACGTGCAGGCTCTGGGTGTGCAGTGATGACACGTGCAAGCTCTGGGTGTGCAGTGGTGACACGTGCAGGCTCTGGGTGTGCAGTGGTGGCACGTGCAGGCTCTGGGTGTGCAGTGGTGGCACGTGCAGGCTCTGGGTGTGCAGTGGTGGCACGTGCAGGCTCTGGGTGTGCAGTGGTGGCACGTGCAGGCTCTGGGTGTGCAGTGGTGGCACGTGCAGGCTCTGGGTGTGCAGTGGTGAGCAAACCTTGGTGCCATGAAACGACGTGTGAATCATAGGAATAGAAATGGCAAGGAGAAAACAAAGACAGAAAGTATATACGCAGAAGGTCTCGGTAGGTTTTCATTTTATTTTAACCAGTTATTCTTCAGCCCATAGTAATATTCCATTGTGTTAAAAAGAAAAATGAACTCTTAAATTCACTTGTGTCCTCAAATTCACTTAGTAGGCAAAGAAAAAGAGGTCTTGAAGGAAGAGGGCTGGAGAGAGATAAAGGTAGTGATGAGAGACAAATAAAAACACCTGTAGTATCTGATAGCATAAATTTTCCTGTCCCATCCCATCAATATCTGTTAAAATTCCCATACCTTTGTAGGGCTCATTTCAAAAGGCCATATAATCCTTGAAGTCTTTTCTGATCCTCCAAACTTGATGTAATTTCTCCGAACTCGATGTAATTTGTTTCTCCCTTTAAACAGCCAAAATCTATTATTCGTCTTTTGGTACTTATGTTTCTCCACTTATCTTGTGTTAAATCTGTTTGTATAATGCCCTTCAATAATTCCTTCAGGACAGAAACTGTCTCTTATTCATGCTAGTGTCTTCTACATAATATGAGCTTAATAAATGTTGATTTGATTGAACCTTAAAAAGTTATAATTCATCTGCCTATAAGCACGTTACTCAAATCAAACCGACTTGTTTACCACCTATTGTCATCACACAGCTTGGAATGTAAACGTGCTCATTTCAAAACTGTATACACTCACACATATATATACATATATGGTCACATATATTTATAAAATTATATATTTGTATTTTATTTAGTGAAATGTTTCAGTCTATATGCTATTCTATTGCATTTCCTAAGGGATCACTTTAAATTTGAAAGGTGACTTCTTCAGCACTTCCAAACTGATCTCATTAAAATAAAATAAAATCATTTTCCAGGTTATTGAGCTATCTTTCATCTTCAATTCATAACCTTTTATATGAAAGTAAAAGTTATGATAAAAATTCTTTGTTCATTTGAAACCTTATAGGATATAACCCCTCAACACTGTGTGAGGTCTACAAAAGAGTATTTGTGCTTGAAAGATCAAATCAAAAGGAGACAACAAAGGTAAAAGTAACATTTACACAATTTTGTTTACTTAGCAAAGTGAACAATATTACAAAATCTGTCATATCATTCAGGAATTGAGCATAATGCAATAATGACATTTTCTGGTCATCTCCGGGGAAGGCTTCTTTCCAAATTTTCTGAAAACAAATTGCCTATGAATTAATTTAACAAAGACCCAAAAGAAAGTGGCAGGTTACAATGTAGGTAGCCAGAGAAACAGTCCAGGCTATTAGAAGAACCATTAAGATGCTTAGTGCTAGAATCCAAAAGGTTCAAAATAGATTTAGAATTAGACTCATGGTGACTAAGTTACCAGACATATAAAATATGACCCCAGAACAAATGCTTCCTATAGGTACTCCCTTGATTCACCTCTATAGTGGAGACAAACATCTACTCAAGCAATAGTTTTTGTTAGGATTTTTCATCTTCATTAAAAGATTATTACAAATAACTGATAACAGTAGTTTAGCATGTAGGTAGTAAATTAAGGAAAAATAGTAGCATGATTGTTAATTTTATTTGTCAATATAATGGGGCTAAGGGGTACTCAAACAGCTGGTAAAATATTATCAGTGTGTCTGTGAGGATACTTCTGGGATAATGTGAATCAGCAGACTGAGTAAAGATCACCCTTAGCAATGTGGGGGTTATCATCCAATCCATTGAGGGCCTGAATACAACATAAAGTTGGACCAGATCAAGTTTATTGATATGGGCCCACTAAGCAGATTCTGCATTTAATGTTGCAGCTACAGAAATCTGCATAAGTAATGAAGAGCCAAGTGTTAATCACCAAGAAAGTGGGGAAAATGTCTCCAGGGCATGTCACAGATCTTTGCAGCTGCCCCTCCCATCTCAGGCCTGGAGGCCTAGAAGGAAAAAAATGGTTTTGTGGGCCCCCTTGCTGTGTGCAGCATAGAGACTTAGTGCCCTGCATTCTAGCCACTCTAGCCATGGCTAAAAGGGATCAAGGTTCAGCTTGGGCCATGGCTTCAGAGGGTGCAAGCCCCAAGCTTTGGCAGCTTCCATCTGGTGTTGAGCCTGTAGGTGCACAGAAGTCAAGAATGGGGATTTGGGAACCTCTGCCAAGATTTCAGACGATGTATGGAAATGCCTGGATGTCCAAGCAGAAGTGTGCTGCAGGGGTGGGGCCCTCATGGAGAACCTCTGATAGGGGAGGGCAGAAGAGAAATGTGACTTGGACACCCCCACACAGAGTCCCTACTGGGTCACTGCCTAATAGAGCTGTGAAAAGAGGGCCACCATCCTCCAGATCCCAGTATGGTAGATCCACCAACAGCTTGCACTGTGCACCTGGAAAAGCAGCAGACACTCAATGCCAGCCCATGAAAGCAGCCAGGAGGGAGGTTGCATTCTGCAAAGCCACAGGAGGAGCTGCCCAAGACCATGGGAACCCACCTCTTGCAGCAGTGTGACCTGGATGTGAGACATGGAGTCAAAGGAGATCATTTTGGAGCTTTGTTTTGACTGCCTTGCTGGATTTCAGACTTACATGGGGCCTGTTGTCCCTTTGTTTTGGCCAGTTTCTCCCATTTGGAACAGCTGTATTTATGCCTGTACCTCCATTGTACCTAGGAAGTAACTAACTTGCTTTTGATTTTACAGGCTCATAGGTGGAAGGGACTTTCCTTGTCTAAGATGAGACTTTGGGCTGTGAACTTTGAGTTAATACTGAAATGAGTTAAGACATTGGGGGACTGTTGGGAAGGCATGACTGGTTTTGAAATGTGAGGATATGAGATTTGTGAGGGGCCAAGGATGGAATGATGTGGTCTGGCTGTGTCCCCACCCAAATCTCATCTTTAATTGTAGCTCCCAGAATTCCCACGTGTTGTGGGAGGGACCCGGTGTGAGATAATTGAATCATGGGGGCAGTTTCCCCATACTGTTCTCGTGGTAGTGAATAAGTCTCATGAGATCTGGTGATTTCATAAGGGAAAACCTCTTTCACTTGGATCTCATGCTGTCTCTTGCCTGCCAGCATGTTAGATGTGTCTTTTGCCTCCCACCATGATTGTGAGGCATCCTCAGCCATGTGGAACTGTGAGTCCATTAAACCTCTTTTTCTTTATAAATTACCCAGTCTCAGGTATGTCCTGATCAGCAGCATAAAAATGCACTAATATAGCCAGGCTGGTCTCGAACTCCTGACTTCAAGTAATCTGCCCACCTCTGCCTCCCAATGTCCTGAGATTACAGGCATAAGCCACCACGCCCAGCTATGTGATGGTTAATTTTATGTGTTAACTGGGCTAAAGAATGCTCAGATAGCTGGTAAAACATTATTCCTGGGCGTGTCTGTGAAAGTGTTTTCAGAAAAGATTAGAATTTGAATCAATAGACTGAATAAAGATCACCCTCACTAATGTGAGTGGGCATCATCTAATTTTTTAGGGCCTACAAACAGAACAAAAATGCAGAAGCAGGGTTAATTTTCCTTCTGCTTCAGCTGGGACATCCTCTTTTCAGACATCAGTGCTCCTGGGACTTGAACTATTGGCTCCATTCTCAGGCCTTTGTGTTTGGACAGAAACAAAATCACAGGTTTTTCAGGGTCTCCAACTTACAGATATCAGATGGACTTTTCAGACTCCATAGTAGTATAGGCCAATTCCTCATAATAAGTATTTTTCTATTTCTTATGGTAGCAATATTTATAATAGTAAAGACATGGAAACAAAACAAATGTTCATGAAGAGTTGACTGGATAGAGAAAATGTAGTATACACTGCAATGGAATGTTAATCAGCCTTAAAAAAAAAAAAGGGGGGGAATCCTACCATTTGTGACATCACAGAAAATCCTAGAGGTTATTACACTACATGAAATAAGCCAGTCACAAAAAGACAAATGCTTATGATTCCACTTATATAGGGTACCTGAAATAATCAAACTCATAAAAGCAAAGAATAAGTGGTGATTGCCAGGGGGTGGGGGAAAGAGAAAATGGGAAATTATTTTCAATAGGTATAAAGGTACAAAGTTTTAATAGATATAAAGTTTTAGTCATGCTAGATAAATAAGTCCTAAAGATCTTGTATACAACATAGTGCCATAGTTAACAATACAGTATTGTGCACTTTAAAATGTGTTGAGGACAGATCTTATGTTAAGTGTTCTTACCAAAACATACACACACACACACAAACACACACACTTTTGGAGGTGATGGATATATTCAGTACCTTGGTTGTGGTGATGATATCACAGGTTTATGCATACATTCACAGTCATCAAATTGTATACATTAAATATGTGCATTTTTGTATATCAAATATACCTCATTAAAGCTTTTAAAAACACTGATATGATACTAAAATATATTCACATTGAAAAATATGAAAAATAAATGCAAACCATTCTGTTATATAATGAATACTTAAAGTTATTAGCATTACTAAGTATTTGCATGTTTAATTAAAGATTATATTTTATTATTATGGGTCTAAGTAAGCCAAAATTAAATAGGCCAGGCAGAATAAACATTCTCAAGTAATCCGAGGTTTTTCTATGCCTCATCAACTTGCAGAGGATTATAATTTTAGAGCAAGGAGTTATTTTATATATCAGCAAACACATGAGGAAACTTTCATGCAAATGCTAAAGGAAAAGTTTATAGTGCTAAATGCCCACATCAAAAAGTCTGACAAATCACAAACTGACAACCTAACAGCATACCTCAAGGAACTAGAAAAACAAGAACAAACCAAAACCCAAGCTAGCAGAAGGAAAGAAATAACAAAGATCAGAGCAGAACTCAATGAAATTGTAATCAAGAAACAATACAAAAGATTAATGAAACAAGGAGTTTATTCTTTGAAAAGATAAACAAAATTGATAGACCATTAGCTAGATTAACCAAGAAAAGAAGAGAGAAGATTCAAATAAGTTCAATTAAAAATGAAAATGAAGACATTATGACCAACACCACAGACATACAAAATATCATTTGAGCCTACTATGAACACCTCTGTGCATACAAACTGAAAAATCTAGAGGAAATGGATAAATTCCTGGAAACATACAACCCTCCTAGCTTGAATCAGGAAGAAATGAAAACCTTGAACAGACCAGTAACAAGCAATGAGATTGAATCAGTAATTTAAAAATTGTCACAACACCTAAAAAAGTCTAGGGCCATACAGATTCACAGACAAACGCTACCAGATGTTTAAGAAAAATTGGTACTGGACTTACTGAAACTATGCCAAAAGACTGAGAAAAAGAGAATCCTCTCTAACTCCTTCTATGAAGTTTTACTCTGATACCAAAGCCAGGAAAGGACATTAAAAAAAAAAAAAAGCTACAGAACACACTAATATCCCCGATGAACATGGATGAAAAAATCTTCCATAAAACACTAGCAAACTGAATCCAACAGCACATCAAAAAGATAATAAAACATGATCAAGTGGGTTTCATCCCAGGAATGCAGGGAGGTTTCAACATATTCAGCTCAATAAATATGATTCATCACATAAACAGAAGTAAAAACAAAAACCATATAATCATCTCAATAGATGCAGAAAAAGTATTCAATAAAATCTAGCATCCTTTTGTGATTAAAAGAAAACCTCAACAAACTAGGAATAGGAGGAAAATAACTCAAAAATATAAAAGCCATGTATGACAGACCCACAGCCAACATCATACTGAGTGGGGAAAGGTTGAAAGCATTCCCCCTAAAAACTGGAACAAGACAAGGATGCCCACTTTTACCACTTATTTTCAACATATTACTAGAAGTCTTAGCCAGGGAATCAGGCAAGAGAAAGAAATAAATGGAATCTAACTTGGAAAAGATGAAGTCAAATTATATATGTTTGCTGCTGATATGATCATATACCTACAAAATCCCAAAAACTCTTCCAAAAGACTCCTAGATTTGATAAAGGGATTCAATAAAGTCCCAGATTACAAAATCAGTGTACACAAATTAGTAGCACTGCAATACATCAATAATGACCAAGCGAGAATCAAATAAAAAACTCAGCTCCTTTTACAATAGCTGGAAAAATAAAATAAAACAGAATACCTAGGAATATACTAAGCCAAGGAGGTAAAAGATCTTTACAAGCAGAACTACAAAACACTGCTAAAAGAAATCACAGATGACACAAACAAATGGAAATACATACCATGATCATGGATTAGAAAGATGAATATTGCAAAAATGACCATGCTGCCCAAAGCAACCTATGGATTCAATGCAATTCCTATCTAACTACCAAAATCATTTTTCATGGAATTAGAAAAAAAAATCCAAAAATTCATATGGAGCCCTAAAAAAGAGCCCAGATAGCCAAAGCAATTCTAAGCAAAAAGAACAAACTTGGAGGCATCACATTACCCAACTACAAATTATACTATAAGGCTACAGTGACCAAATCAACATGATACTGGTATAAATGTAGATACACAGACCAACGGAACAGAAAAAAAGAGAATGCAGAAATAGAGCCAAATACTTATAACCAACAGATCTTTGACAAAGCATACAGAAACATAAATTGGGGAAAGGACACCCTATTCAATAAACGGTGTTGGGAAAACTGGATAGCCACATGTAGAAGAATGAAACTAGATCCCTATCTATCACCATATACAAAAGTTAACTCAAGATTGATAAAAGATTTAAATCTAAGACCTGACACCATAAAAATTCTAGAAGAAAACCAAAAAAAAACTCTTCTGGACATTGACCTAGAGCAAGAATTTATGACTAAGACCCCAAAAGCAAGTAAAATAAAATAACAAAAATAAAAATAAATAAATGTGATCTGATTAAATGAAAATGCTTCTGCACAGGAAAAGAAATAATCATCAAAGTATACAGACAACCCACAGAATGGGAGAAAATATTTGCAAACTATACATCTGGCAAAGGACTAATATTTAGAATCTACAAGGAACTCGAACAAATTAGCAAGGAAAAAAATCCCATCAAAAAGTGGGCAAATCATATGAGTAGATATTTCTCAAAATAAGACATACAAATGGCCAAAAAATATATAAAAAAATTCAGCATCACTAATTATCAAGGAAATGCAAATTAAAAGCACAGTGAGATGCCACCTTACTCCAGCAAGAATGGCTATTAATAAAAAGTCAAAAAACAATAGATGTTGGCGTGGATGTGGTAAAAAAAAAAAAACAGGAACACTTATGCTCTGCTGGTAGGAATGTAGATTAGTACAAACTCCGTAACAAAAAAGCAGTATGGAGGTTTCTTAAATAACTAAAAGTAGATCTACCATTTTATCCAGCAGTATCAAAGGAAAAAGAAAAGAAGTCATTACATCAAAAAGACACCTATATGTACATATTCATCACAGCACAACCCACAATAGCAAAGATGTTGAACCAAGCTAAGTGCCCATCAACCAGTGAGTGGATAATAAAATGTGGTGCATATACACCATGGAATACTAGTCAGCCATAAAAAGAATCGCATTATGTTTTCACTTATAAGTGGGAACACAGAGGCATACAGAGTGGTATAATGGACATTGGAGACTCAGAAAGGGGGAGAAGAGGAGTGAGTGAGGGATTAAAAAAACATATATTGGGTAAAATGTACACTACTCAGGTAACTAACGCACTAAAATCATGGGCTTTACCACTATATAATTCATCCATGTAACCAAAAGCCACTGTACCCCTAAAGCTATCAAATGTTTTTTTAAAAAGAGAAAGAGACTTGGCCAAATTATCAAATCTGCGTAAGTTAAGAACCAGGACAAAGTGTTGAATTGGTATTGAGGTGATGAAGCTAAAATATGACATTCGACTGAGTTTTAAGTTCTCTTTTTTTTAACCAGTTTTATGAAGGTGTAATTGACAAATGAAAATGGTATATATTCAAAGTGTACAAAATGATGCTTTGATATATGTATACACTGTGAAATGATTACTGCAATAAAGCAAATTAACATATTCATCAAATTTGGGTCTGGGTAAGGGAATTAAGAAGGGAAACTTGGTATGATAAACATGCAAGAGTAGCATAAGGGACACAGTCTGCATGTCTTGTTCCAATGGCTATCTTGAGTTATTGTCAGTCTGGTACAGACTTGTATCATCTTAACAACGGCTGTGTTGTAGATGAACCAGCCTGAGGTAATCTCTAGATGGGGAGGATTCCACAGCCGAATCTCCATGCTGGGTTTATTTCAAGATTAGCCCCTGTAATTTCTAAACAAGTACATAATTAGATAAACTAGCCCAGTGCAAAAAGTACCCAGTGGGAGGGGAGGGAAATAAAAGGCTTCAAAGAACATTTCAAGGCCAGAGAGAAGAAAAGAAGCATTTTAAAATGAACTATGAAGCTAAGTTACTTGGTTATGTTATTACGTATTATAAAATGAAATTCAATGAAATACTTAAAAATATTTTATTAGTAAAATCAAAATTATAAAAATCTTTAAATAAATACAGATTAAAGCCAGGCATGGTGGCTCATACCTGTAATTCCAACACTTGGAGGCCAAGGCAGGCAGATCGCTTGACTCCAGGAGTTCAAGACCACCTGGGGTCAGAGACGTGCTGGGTAGAGAGGGTGAGGTCTCTGGCAAGCGGTCCACCCTTGGGGCTGTGCCAACAGACCTAAGTGAGAACAGACACTCCTGTTTTCATGCCCAAATGTTGCATTTTCCAAGACCACTCTGGCCCACCGTGCCCCCCATCCTATGCCCATATAAACCCAAGACCTTAGTGGGTACACATGCAAGTGGCTGAATGTCGAGACCAGCAGGCCAGCAGACCAGACATGGCAGAATGACATGACAAGAAAGAGAGAAGAGGAGGGATGTCTGGACACTGAGGGGAGTTTGGCTGGGGGCGTTCAGAAAACAGTCTGGCCACTGGGCAGCCCGACTCCAAGGAAAGACCACCTTCCCACTCCAACCCTGCTTCTGGCTTCCCATCCTTCTCATTGACAGCCATCTCCACTACTCAATAAAGCCTTGCACTCATCCTTTAAGCCCATGTATGATCCAATTCTTTTGGGACACTGGGCAAGAGCTCAGGATACAGAAGGCTGTCACACTGGCCCTCTGCCCTTGTGATAAGGCAGAAGGTCCATTGAGCTGATTAACATACAGGCTGTCTGCAGACAGGAAATCTGAAAGAGCCATGCCCATGCCCACTTGGGCTTCGGGAATTGCAGACACCCACCCCCAGACACTGCCATGGGGCCAGAGCCCAAAAGCGTTTGCCCTGGCCTCTGCCCCTGCTTGTCTGCATGCTCTCCCTACCCCCTACGGGTTTCAGCTTTGGCGCAACCAAGCAGGTGAGCCACACCCCTGTCACATGCCCTGAGAGGGGAATAAAAAGCTCTTCTGTTTCAAAAATACAAAAAAATTAGCAGGGTATGGTGGTGCGTGCCTGTAGTCCCAGCCACTCAGGAGACTGAGGTGGGAGGATCACCCCAACCTGAGGCCGAGGCTGCAGTGAGCTGAGATCATGCTATTGCACTCCAGCTTGGGTGACAGAGACCCTGTCTCAAAAAATAAAACAATAAATACAGATTTGTTGCTTTCAAATACTACAATTACTATAAATTAAATATTGCTACGGCTTAATTAGATGTTTATGTCCCCTCAAAATCCATATATTGAATTCCTGCCGAGCTGTCTCTTGTGGAGAAAATCTACAATCTGAAGAGAATTCCCTTTTTTTTGAGGTCTTTTTCCCTGATCCAGGAGAAAATTAACTAAGAGTCTGGCTCCCTTTTAAGTCTGATAAGAAACATAATCTATTCTCTCTGAAGCCTGCTACCTGGAGTCTTAATTTGCATTAAAAAACTCTTGGTCTCTACAAGCCCTCATCTTAACGTAGACACTCAACATTATTGATTCCAGGTCTTTAGATAAACTCTCTCTACCAGTTGCCCTGTGAATCCACCTGGAAACTCCCACTTTGAGTTGGTCCGCCTTTTCAGATCTAACCAATGTACATCTTACATGTATTGATTGATGTCTTATGTTTCCCTAAAATGTATAAAAGCAAGCTGTAGCCTGACCATCGTGGGCACATGTTCTCAGGATTTCCTGAGGGCTATGTCACAAGCCATTGGGTGGCCATATTTGGTTCAGAATACATTTCTTCAAATATATTTTTTAAATCTATATATTGAAATTCTAATCACCAAGGTGATGGTATTAGAAGGTGGAGCCTTTGAGAGATGACTAGGTTGTGAGGCTTCTGTCTTCATGAATGGGATTGGTGCACTTATAGCTAGTCCCTTCCACCATATGAGGGTGCAGCGAAAAGACTTCTATGAGCCAGATGGTCCTCACCAGACACCAAATCCACTGACTCCTTGATCTCAAACTTCCAGCCTCCAGAACTATAAAAAATAAATTTCCATTTTCTTGAGTTATTGCATTTTATTATAGCAGCTCTAAAAAAATACTTTATATTTGTTTCATTTTATTAGAGCTACTATAAAATAGCAATAAAATAAAATTATTTGTTTCATATGTATATATAAAATTGGTCAGTTTTATATATATATGAAACAATTTTATATGATTTGAGATATATATTCACACTATATATATAAAATACTTGAATATTTTGGATATATATTTTGGATATATATCCAAAATATTTTTTATATATATATATATTTAAAGTCAAATACAATCAGTAGGATACACTACAAATATATATTCAAAGTCAAATACAATCAGTAGGCTACACTACAAATATATATTAGCACAACTTACTTAAATTCAAATCAAAGAATCGTATACACTCTGCAAGAACCTATGTTATGTAATGTGGTTAATATAAGCTGAAAAAGGCATGGCTCCTGTGCTTCAGCAAATCCAAAAGTTATGAGGAAGGCAGACACATACATGGCATGCATAGATGGGTATAACACATAAGTTGAGAAAAGGAAAAAGAAGAAGGCCAGATGCGGTGGCTCACACCTGTAATCCTAGGCCTTTGAGAGGCCGAGGCAGGCAGATCACTTGAGCTCAGAAGTTCGAGACCAGCCTGAGCAACATGGTGAGACCCCCATCTCTACTAAAAATGCCAAAAATTAGCCAGGTGTGGTGGTGCACGCCTGTGGTCCCAGTGACTCCAGAGGCTGAGGTGACAGAATCGCTTGAGCCCAGGATGCAAATGTTGCAGCGAGCCAAGATCACACCATTGCACTTCAGCCTTGGCAACAGAGTGAGACCCTGTCACAAAAAAAAAAAGAGAGAGAGAAAAGAAGGAAGGAAGGAAAGAGAAGGGAAGGAAAGGGAAGGGAAGAGAGGGAGAGAGAGAGAAAGAGAGAGAAGGAAGGAAGGAAGAAGGAAGGAAGGAAAGAAAAAGAAAGAAAGAAAGAAAAGAAAAAACAAAGAAAGAAAGAGGAGGAAGGGAGGGAAGGAAAGAAGGAAGGAAGGAAGGAAGCAAGGAAAGAAGGAAGGAAAGGAAGGAGAGTGTAAGGAAAGGAGTGACTAGCAAATGGATATTTTGAAAGGTCCTCTTTAAGCAGAACCTTGAATTATCTTGATTCAATCATTCTATTTTTTGTATTTTTGGTAGAGATGGGGTTTCACTATGTTGGCCAGGCTGGTCTTAAACTCCTAACCTTGTGATCCACCCGTCTCAGCCTCCCAAAGTGCTGGGATTACAGGCGTGAGCCACCATGCCCAGCCAGATCAGATATATTTAAGGAAGTTAACATGGTACAATAAGCAGGCTAACTAGATAAGACAACCAAGAATATTAGGTATGGTATCCAGATGTGGGGTCCAGACTAGGGTCTTATTAGCAGAAATAAAAAGGAGACAATGAGGCAAGAGATATTTTGAAAACAGAATGAACAGAAAAATGGCACCAAATAGGATTCCAGTCGTTTCAGCCAGGTTAACTGGGAGAACCTGTGATGCCATTGATACAGAGGATGACAATAATGGAAGTCTCCTGGGAATATCCATGTGAAACTGACAGTAGGCCAAAAAAGAGACTAACCAATAGGAGAAAAGCAAGAAAAAGATGGTGATTTAACAGTTATTTCATTTAGATGAAACTGTGAGCACAGATGAAACTACAAAGAAGAGTATAAAGTGAAAGAAGAGGGGGAAGAAAAGCATGGGCAAGAAATGTAAAAATTCAAGAAAGAGATATTTGTTTCAAAATAATAGTGTAGAGTTGGCATTTCTGACTTTTCCTGGAACTCATCCAAAAGCAATGAGGAAAAGAAGAATAAAAGACTAAAGCTATTTTTGGCAAGACGAGAAGTCAGTTAAAACTTCACCATAATATAGGTGAAATGAAGTTCAAGCAGCAAATTCTTACAAGGAAGCAGAGAAAAAACATGCTGCTGCTGTACACCTCTCAGAAGGAGCCAGAACAAAAGGACATTTCATGAAACATGGTGACACCCTAAAGTGCAAAAATCTGTATCCCTGGTCCACAATGGTAGGAAGAAGAAGCATGCACTAAATATAAGAAGTCAGTTTGTTTTCAAATGGTGCAGGCTAGGCCACATGAGGAACCACACACAGGGGCCATTTTGGTTGAAGCAGGCCTTCTCTGTGGCAGTAGAGGAGAGACTTTGCCTTGTTAAAGAAACAAACAAAACTTAGCTTGCCTATCCAGCTATTCTGAGACAAGACCTTGGTCCTCCCTCACGCCCCCAAATTCCTGTAGCTATCTGGAGGAATGTACTTGTTTCAGTGATAAGTAATAAGAAGGAAGCCTGTTCGGAACCCACATAAAGATTCTAGAAGGAGGAGGAAAATAAGAATGGGATATGGGGATAGGAAGAAACAGGAAAATCAACTGACAATTTGGGGACACTCAGCAGAATAATTTTGCAAAGGATTAAATAAAAATTCTTCCCGGATGTTTGATATAAATGAGAAAATCTTAATGTAGCAATTGCCTCTGTGGAAAAAAAAAAAAAAGAAGAAGCAGCAGCAGCAGCAAAGATCCACCAACTCAGCAAAGATTTAGTGAGAAAATAGAATGAGATGAAATAAAAGCTGGGAGAAATCAGAAATGAGGGGAATACATAGAATCATTACAGAACAAATATGAGGTGGAAGAGACACGGGGGAAACAGGTACTGATGAAAGTACAGCAAGTGACATCAAAGATAAAAATCAAGTGAGCTCACAAAATTAAATGAAAATGAAGAGTTACAAATGATTAGAGAAAAAGTAATAGAAATTGACAAAAGGCAAAGACAGATAACACACGTCACCAAAATTCCCATGTTAAATAAAACTTCAATAATAGGACAGAAGATGCATTTGAAGTGACAGATGACCCTTGAACAACACGTTTGAACTGCGAAATCCACTTACATGCAGACTTTCTTCCACCTCTGCCACCCCTGAAACAGAAGATCAACTGTTCTTCTTTCTCCTCCTCCTCAGTCTACTCAGTATGAAGACAATCAGGATAAAGACCTTTACAATGATCCACTTTCACTTAATAAAAGGTAAATATATTTTTCTCTTATGATTTTTTTAGCAACATTGTCTTTTCTCTAGCTTACTTTATTGTAAGAATACACTGTAAACACATGGAACATACAAAATAAGTGTTAATAGGTGGTTTACGTTATCAGTGAGTCTTCCAGTCAACAGTAGGCTGTTAAGTAGTTAAGTTTTGGGGGAACCAAAATTTATACACAGATTTTTGACTGCACAAGGGGTTAGCACTCCTAACCCCAACGTTGTTCAAGGGTCAACTGTATACTAACAAAATTTCCTGAAATAAAAGTGGATATGAATCTTTTCAGGGAAGCAATCAACCCTAGCACTGAAGTCTGATCATTTCCCCAGTCTCTGCTTAGGAACAGGGCATTGGTCTCTTCTGCTTTTGGCGTCTTCAAGGTTGTCTGGTATTTTTGCTCCCCTCTTTATACCAGTAGCCTGGTATATATTCTGGACACACTTAAGTGAAAAAAGGAGTTCTCTTTTAGTACATAGTACTTTTAAAATACACAAACCAAAGCTACATCCACATATACATGCGTAACCAAAGACATATATGAACCATAATAGGGTAAGTGTCTGTGAACAGGAACAGAAAGTTAGTGGGGAGTAAGAATGAAAGGGAAGGCCGGGCGCAGTGGCTCACGCCTGTTAATACCAGCACTTTGCGAGGCCGAAGCGGGCAGATCACGAGGTCGGGAGATCGAGACCATCCTGGCTAACACAGTAAAACCCCGTCTCTACTAAAAATACAAAAAATTAGCCGGGCATGGTGGCGGGTGCCTGTAGTCCCAGCTACTCGGGAGCCTGAGGCAGGAGAATGGCGTGAACCCGGGAGGCGGAGCTTGCAGTGAACCCAGATCACCATAACAGAATGTAATAAACAAGACTGTTATCTCAAATCTCATCAGCTTAACTTAGGAAACAACAAAACTTGTTGCTCAAACAGTGAGAAGGACAACCAGGTAATAGGGAGAATACATTAGTATTTTTCAAATATTATTAGTATTTCAAAATATTATTCTATAATATTTTTACTTGTTTCCATTTCATTTTTGATTGGTCATTTAGAGAACAAAGTAAAATTCTCTATTTTTCCCATTTCCTGGACTTTCTAATGATTTCAGATCAATTTTATGGATATTTGTCATTTCTCTTATGTCTAGGGATATGAATGCTGAATTTATAATGGCTGTGTTTCAAGATTTTATTTTTTGTCAGTTGTTTGGAAGCTCAAACACATTTTCCTAGTGTCATAATATTATAAATGTTAGTGAAAGGAAGTGGCAATGTATCAAGTATAAAAATAAAGAATGTCTGACAGTGGAATGCATGAAGATTGAAGACAGCTTACATTATATATTTTATTTCCCATATGTCATATTTAATAATTTACATATCTGTTTTCTTCCATGAAATCTTAAGGTTCTTTACAGTTAGAGCTGTGAGTTTTCAAAAAAAATGTATATAACCTAGCACAATACTTAGTGAATGTGTTTTGCTCAGAATAGGCCTTCAATAAATGTTTGTTCGATGAAGAGATGGATGAATATATTGTTGTTAACAACATTTAAAGTGAAAAACAGTTAAATTCTTTTGTATTCTATCCTTCTATCCTTCTCAAAAGGAGAAAGAAATTAAATCTTTGAAACAAGATTAATTTCAGTGTTTTTCCCTCCTACATTTCAAGCCTACTAGGTAACATAGAATGATATGACTTCATAGATAAGAAGGTCCTGTTCAACGTGCAAGTGACCAAACACTGGTAAGTAAAAGAGAGTGAAAAAAAGGAGCTTGTACATTAATCTAACCCTGTAAAACAAACAAATGAAAATAGTACCCACAGACTATAAGTGCTCAGGTTATTGCTCTGGCATACCGTAGCGATGTGCAACAGGCTGAAGCCAGCCCCCAGGGCTCAAATCAAGGCATCCACATCCTTAGTTCCTTCTGGAGGCTCCAGGGGGAAATTATATCCTTCCCTTTTCAAGGTTTTAGAGGCTGCCTGCATCCTTTGGCTCATGACCCCTTTCTCTGTCTTCAAAGCCAGCATCTTCTCTCCTCCATGACCCCTGCTTGCCATTTTTACAAGGTCTCTGATTCTGACCCTACTGTCTCCCTCTTTAAGGGCCTTTGTGATTACACTGTCCTCACTTGGATACCCAGGGTCGTCTTGTCATCTCAAGATCCCTAACTTAAATGCCTCTGCGAAGCCCCTTTTACCATGTAAGGTAACACAGTCACAGGTTCTAGGGATTCAAATTTGGAGATTTTTGGGGAGCCAATATTCAGCCTACTGCACTGTCCTTCAGCCTTCATGAAAACAAAGATAACTGAGTAATTCAAGACCCATCACCATTTTTGCCAATCATTCGCCAACACTATTAAGTTTGGAATCAAACTAGTAATAATTGTAACCTAAGTATCAGTTGTGTATTAGTCCTCAGAGTCCTTGAGCCTGGTGTGGTTACAACTGAAGTACAATTTTACTAAAAGATTTAAAGAAAATTTCCTCCAACTCCTGCATTACATATAATTGGGTAGCCATTATCTCTCTCTGTTTCTCAGAGCACTTGGGAGGCTTGCTCTTCTGCTCATCAGCAGTTCTGACTTCTTGCTTTTGCAGTATTCACCATCCCACTCACATCTGGTATCCTGTGCTTTCTATGCCCCTTTAACATGCTCTCCCACATGCTGGACATAGCCCTGAGGACTGCACTTCCTTAACTCTGACCCAAATCCAGACAGAGGCTATTTGGATAGCTGATTCTAGTTGAAACAGGAAGGCACAGAAGGTGTTTACAGCAAAACACAGCAGGAACACAGCAAACATCTTAATTGTCCTAATTCTAGCTCATCCTGGCCATGCCCTCCACCTCTTTTATACGGAGCCTCTCTTGGTATTATGCTTTAAGAAAATCAAGCACTTCAGTTATCTTCTTATGAAATATGTTATTTTGCATCTGCTTATAAACTAAACTTTGTTGACATACAAATATTTTAATAACTCCATTTGTTGGACTCTTATTATATGCTATTCACTGTGCTAAATCCTTTTTATGCATTGTCACTTAGTCTTCAAAACAACCTTATGATGTGATCCCTATTAGTATCATATCTATGAGACAGATGAGAAAATTTAGACTCATAGAGGATAAGTAATTTTCCCAAGGTCAGTTCACTCATAAGTGGTTAAGGAAAGATCTGAACACATAGGCCATTGAGCACAATGCATGCACACGTCACATCGTGGCAGTTGGAGAAATGGACAATGTGTTAACTAGGACAATCTGGTCTTTCTGGCTTCTTCCCAGGGGTACAGATTCCTACTTGTTTGAAAGGAGCAATGCTATCCAGTCCCATTCCCACATTGACAAGCAGCAGCACAAGTAGGCAGGGACATGAGGCAACTTTGTGACATTCCCTATAGATAACTCACCTTTGTCTAGACCCTCCTTTTCCCCAACATGGGCTCCTTCAGCAATGGGGCTGGCCCCTGTTGATATGCTTCTGTGTGACTTGGGGCTAGTAGCTGCCTTCTGCTCAAGACATCAGGGGACAAAGATCTGGTAAGATGACCCACCCTCTTCATTCTTCGATGAGGGGTTACACTTTTGTCTTTACATCCTTGGTGGTTCCAATTGGAACAATTCCTTCCTACCCTACTCCAGCCTTAATGCCTCTCTAGTGAGTGTGTGGTGAACAGTGGAATTCTCCATCAGCACCCTTTTAGGAAGTAACCTGGGAGGACATTTGATATTAACAGTACCAACTCTCTTCTTGGCCTCACTCCTGAAATCTCATCTACTATCTTGCCCAAGGGCCCCATCTATCTAAAAGAAGAGAACATGCTATAAAGATATCTCTCAGTAGATCATATCTATTCTGAGTCTGGGTAGATGCTAGATGCCTCTATTTTTTCCTCTCCCCATCAAATTCAACTTTACTAAATCATTCAAGCTGGTTTTCATAGCATAAGGGCTTAGAATACTGCTTCTAGAGCTTAAGACTGCATTCAAATGAAACCCCGTCTCTACTAAAAATACAAAAATTAACCGAGTATGATGGCAGGTGCCTGTAATCCTAGCTACCTGGAGGCTGAGGCAGGGGAATCACTTGAACCCAGGAAGCGGAGGTTGCATTGAGCAGAGACAATGCCATTGCACTTCAGCCTGGGCAACAAGAGAGAAACTCTGTCTAAAAAAAAAAAAAAAATCTTATCTTGACCCCTTGCCAGCTGTGGGGATTTGAATAGGAGTTAAACCTCTCGAAATGAGGCTCGGTTTTTTTAATCTGTAATTGGGGATGATGTTAAGTGGTTAAGAGTTGTTGCAGGGATAAAATGAGATAATGCACGTAAACACTGAGCAGTCTGAATGCCATATAAGTTCTTCATAAAGGTAAACTGAATATGTTTAGGTGTCTCTAGAAAATGACCTTTCTCCATTAACATTATCAAAGTTGTGAGCATTTTTCATTCATCATATCACAGGGTATTGTTCTGGAAGCATTCTTTTTCCAGGGCTGCTAGGCAGAACTTTTTCTGGTTTTGGTGGTCTTAAATCAGTTTGAGAGTTCGGTTCTATAGCTTCATGCCCAAAAAGTTCATCTTTTCTGTTACTAGCCAAAGCCAGTCCTTCCACCTAGAATTAGATTACATCCCCTATGGTCTAATCAAGGAAATTGCTTCAGCAGTTCTTCCTTCTCTTCTCTGTTATCATTAATTTTCCCCTCTCTATTGGATTACTTTTATCAACACACAAAGATAGTATCATTTCCCACCTCTTAAAAAAAAACAACTCTTTTGACACCCATTTAATCCTGCAACTACTATCCCTTTCCTCTTTTAACCAAAACTGTTCAGTTGTCTATACTCGTGATCTCCACATTCTCTCTTCTCATTCCCTCCTCTTATTCCCTCCTTAATCCATTCTAACCAGGTTTTTGGCCATCACAAAACCAGTGGACTTACTTTTCTTAAGATCAACAATGAGTCCTCATTCCTAAATACAACAACACGTGACAATAGATTGTTCCTTTTTAGGTTGACACCATGTAACACCATGCTGTTGTGTTTAGGAATGTGGACTCACTGTTGATCTTAAGAAAAGTAAGTCCACTGGTTTTGTGGTGGCAAAAAAACCTGATTAGAGTGGATTAAGGAGGGAATGAGAGGAGGGAATGTGAGGAGAGAATGTGGAGATCATGATTATAGACAACTAAAGAGTTTTTGGTGTAAAGAAAAAAGAGAAAAGGGATAGTGGTTGAAAGATTAAATAGGTGCCAAAAGAAAGAGCTTATTTGGGATTAGGAGAGAATTACAAGTCAGGATATGCAATTTATGGTGGATCATAGGCACATCCAAGGTTGTGGTAAGGGTAAGGTTCTAAAGACAAAAGAGAGAAAGAAGGCCAGGCCCGGTGACTTAGGCCTGTCATCCCAGCACTTTGGGAGGCCAAGGTGGGCAGATCACGAGGTCAGGAGTTTGAGACCAGTCTGGCCAACATGGTGAAACCCCGTCTCTACTAAAAATACAAAAATTAGCCAGGTGCAGTGGTGGGCACCTGTAATCCCAGCTACTCGAGAGGCTGAGGCAGGAGAACTGCTTGAACCCGGGAGTTGGAGGTTGCAGTGAGCCGAGATCGTGCCATTGCACTCCAGCCTGGCTGACAGAGCAAGACCCTGTCTCAAAAAAAAAAAAAAGAGAGAGAGAAAAAAGTACATACAAATTGTTTCGAAACAGAAAACATTGGTTACAGAGTCTTATGGCAGAAATTGACATCTGTTTATTAGTGGAGACAGGCAAGTGTTCTTATGCAAGCAGCTAGCTGTCCTTGTGTGGCTAGCTTTGTGTCCTTGTGTGGCTGCTAGCTCTCATTGTATGACTCATGTAGCAAGCTGCACTTTGAAAAAATTTCGTGTGGTATTTTTTTGGTGGAAGCATAGTGCGTGAGTGCCCCTCCCTCATGGCCTTCTGGCTCTATTATCTTAGGGTTAGACATAAGCAACTTCATTTTGGTATTGATAACTTTCACAGTGACAATCATAGCATTTGATATAATTGATCACTTTTCCCTCCTTCCAACACTTTTATTCGCATAGATTTCAGGGTACCCTATTGCCTTCTGTTTTGCATTCTGTCTCAGTCTCTTTTGCCGTGTCTTCTCATTTCGTTAACTTCTAAGTGTTGGAGACCCCCAGGGCGCAGCCTTCGGACTTGTTTTCTCTTCTGTTAACTTTTCAATCTTAGCTGATCTCATCTAGTTTCTTCTCTTTTCTGTCTGCCATCACTTCTCATTCTCATCTAGTCTTATGGCTGAGAATAGTACCTGTATGCTGATGACTCCCAAGCTACATTTATATCCTAGACCCCTCCTATGAACTCTAGGCTAACATATTCAATAGCCCACTGTTTATTTCCCTTTGGATAGCTAATAGATATTTCACACATGGCATTTATAAAACAGAATTCATAATTTTGTCTCCAAACCTTAGTCCTTCTTATCTTTTCCATCTCGGTTAATAGCAACTCCCTCCTACTAATGGTCAGGCCAAAGATCCTGGAATCACACCAATTTTCCTGTTTCTCTCATGCATTTCACCTAGTCTGTCAGAAAATCCTATTAGCTATACTTTAAAGATATATCCAGAATTTGAGCACTTTTCATCACCTCAGTATATTTTCAGTGCCCAGAAAAGTGACTGACACCGTTGTCATGCAATAATGATTTGTTGAAAGAATGGCGTGAATCAAGTTATATCCCTCCTATCTGTAACTTCCTTAACAAAGCTGAACACATAAGGTCTTTATGTGCTGTAATCTGGCCCACGCTTTCCTCTCTATTTTCATCTTTCGCCACTAACCAACCAGTATATTCTGCTTCAGTCATAGTGACTCACTTCAAGTTTCCTAAATCATCATGTAGTTTCATTCCTCTGCACCTTGCACAATGCCATTCCCTCAGCTGAGGTCTTTTTTGTACTTTAACAATCTTTAAAGAGTCATCTCAGCAAAGAAAAATCTTACTCTAGCCGAAATACCTCCCTCTGTGCTTGCCTACCTCATGTACACTCTTTCACAGCACAAATCACACTCTACTGCGGTGTGCCTGTCTCCCTGTCGTAATGCTAAGTTCGCTGCCTTTCACCTCTTGGTTTGGTATTTCTAATGTGTAGCACAGAGCCTGGCTTTTGGAATGCAGTGAATGTGAACAAATGAATGAGTCAAAGGACTCCTCTGTGTACAAAGTTTGTTTACATACGAAATCATAAAACAAGAGATAATATAAGGATATATTCTTTCACAATAAATATGAATGAATTATTCTTCAGCAGCAACACTTCATACTTATCTTTAAAGGAAAGATGACCGAATAGTTGCTTTGAGAGTAGTTTGTTTTATTCCTCAAAACTAATCCAAAGAAAAAGACAGGATAACCCATCCTCTTCCTCTTCCTGGAACAATCATTCTCTCTTTGGACTAAGTAAAAATATTGTAAAACAGTAAACTCTAATTTCATTTTTAAAAATTCATCAAATTTCTGTGTGCCATATGCTGAACTAGATGCATCACCTTCCACTTTTACTACCACCACCTCTCTCTCTTCCTTTGTCTCCCTCTCTCAAGACTGGGAGTAGCCAAGTGTCAGATCTAATCAAAATTGTGCTGTAACCATACAAAGGATATAAAATGCTTTATTATCATAACTTTGCAACTATATTTTAAAAAGCATGCGTGGGCAGAGACTGAAAAAGTAATATGAGAGGCAGTTCACCAATGTTTACTGAGCAGTACTGTGACCCATACATTGTTCTGGATGAGAAGATTACAAAGAAGGAACAGTCCCTGTCCTGGAAGAGTTCAAAGTCTCTTGGTATTTATGTAAATCGCTATAATCTCATTTGATAAGTAACAGTGGTGCCACTTGCTCTGTTCCCAGCTTAGAGGACACCAATATGCCCCAGGAGTCAAAACTATTCTCGTGTCTGGTCCACTAGGATTTATGGGCCTGTAGGGAATTACTGTGGAGAAGGGCAACTAAATCATTAATAGGAATCAAGATTGTTATTGGGGTGTAGTAGGGGTCCTCACGTGATTACCAAAAGTTCAGTGCTGGTGTCTCTGAAGCACAGCAACTGCAAAGGCCCTACTCAAAGAGCCAGTGTATGGGGGCAAGTTGTCCCCTTGCCCTTCAGTGCTGGAATGGCTCATAGAGCCTGCCCCTTTCCCAGGCATGGCATTGATGTCTGTTCACAGCCTCCCTTCTCTGTGTCTGCATGAAGCACCTTCTCCCAGCACCAGTCCCAGGAAGGGCTGGGCCATCAGTTGATTCACAGACTAAGAGATGTAAAGTATCCAGTACCTCTCACAGGACCCAAAACATCAAAGACTTCTCTCCCCTCAAAAATGGCCAAGACCTGAGAAGTAGAAAATCCTTTTACCCTCTAGGAGAAGGCAAGCCGACACACTACAATCCATTCCTTCTGTTTGTATCAGCCTCCATCTCAGAAATGTAAAAGACTCTACTTCCAAATATAGGCTTGCAAACATGCTGAAAGACAAAATGCATGCTAGGTCAGAGATGCCTGCTTTAAAGTCTTTTTTTTTTTTTTTTCCTAAGAGAGGTGTGTGTGGGTGTATGTCTTTGAGCCTCTTGGTTGGATCAGGGTTTAAATGCTCAGGCACGGCGGCTCATGCCTATAATCCCAGCACTTTGAGAGGCTGAGGCGGGCAGATCACTTAAGGTCAGGAGTTCAAGACCAGCCTGGCCAACCTGGTGAAACCTCCAACTCAACTAAAAATACAAAAATTATCTGTGTGTGGTGGTGCCCCTCTGTAATCCCAGCTACTCAGGACGCTTGAGAATGGGTGGCAGAGGGTTGCAGTGAGCCAAGATCATGCCACTGCACTCCAGCCTCTTGGGGGACACAGTGAGAATCTGTCTCAAAAAAAAAAAAAAAAAGAGAGAGTTTAAATGATGCCTCCAGAGTTCTTTCTCTTTAATCCCTCCATGTGTTTGTTCTGCTTCCTCAGGGAGAACATCAGTCTTCCAGCCCATTTCAGAACGGCAAAGCCCCCCTGCCACCCTACCCTACCCTTGCCCTGAGGCTTCAGGTTAACAAGGTCCTTAGCACCCAGTCAGCACGAGAAAGATCCTTTCTTTCCAAGAGTCTCTGGAAAGGACTCCAGTGGGCTCTGCTTGGTCATATGCCTGTCCCTAGACCACAGCTGTGTTAAGGAAAATGGGGTGCTTAGATGGACCATCTTGGGTCACACACTTACTATTACAGTGCAGAGAATGTGAGGGAAACCCTCAGTGGGTGAGAGAGGCATCAATTCCTAAAAGGAAAAGATTTTTAGCAGACAACAAAACAAAACCAAAAAACCAAGTGTCAGCTATACTAGAGGTGACCAGTAAAGCTGACTTCCAAGTTTCTGCTGCTAGGGAATGCTGATGTTGATCAAAGTGCAGAGATAAAAGCAGTCTGAGCGCGTATGAAAAATAGAGTTTTTAAAACATTGAGTTTAAGGCGCCTGTAGGATATTTGAATGAGCTAGTCAGTAATTTCTTAGAAAAAATGACCCAGGGGCATTAAAAAAAAGGTGTATGTTTAAAATATACATTTTAAAATATAAAATGGATTCGTGTTAGGGTGCATCAAGATATGCAACGGGAAACCCACCGCAATTCTAAAGTGGGGAAGTTCTTTAGCAAATATAAATACTCTATTTTTTTTTAATTTTAGAAATTTCCAGACACTTGCAAGCATCCCAAAAGCCGCACTTCCTCCAAATATCTCTGGACTCCCACTGCTTGACTTAGTTTTGGGGTCACCTCATCAGAGCCTACTTGGCCTACTGGCCCCAGACGAGGCGGCCGCGGACTACAATTCCCAGCGAGCACCGCGAGGGGGCGGGGGAGTGGGCGGGGCGAGGGACGGCCGCGCGCGCCAGCTGCCAGGCGGGGATCGGGCGGCGCCGAGCTGAGGTGGTGAGGGACTAGCTCCCGGATGTGGAGAAGCTGGGGAGAAGGCGTGGGAGGAAGATGGACTCGGTGGAGAAGGGGGCCGCCACCTCCGTCTCCAACCCGCGGGGGCGAC
The DNA here is from genome assembly GCF_028885655.2 of Pongo abelii. Classification (NCBI taxonomy): domain Eukaryota; kingdom Metazoa; phylum Chordata; class Mammalia; order Primates; family Hominidae; genus Pongo; species Pongo abelii. The sequence goes on from NC_071995.2 coordinate 23,295,636, forward strand.
CGTCCCGGGGCCGGCCGCCGAAGCTGCAGCGCAACTCTCGCGGCGGCCAGGGCCGAGGTGTGGAGAAGCCCCCGCACCTGGCAGCCCTAATTCTGGCCCGGGGAGGCAGCAAAGGCATCCCCCTGAAGAATATTAAGCACCTGGCGGGGGTCCCGCTCATTGGCTGGGTCCTGCGTGCGGCCCTGGATTCAGGGGCCTTCCAGAGGTGCGCATGTGCGAGAGTGGGCGGCGCGGCCTGGGCGGGGGTCGGGAGAGGGAGTCGGGCTGCTGGAGGGGCTGGGGCCCCCAGGGCCACCGCTCTTGGAAGGGGGCCATCTCTCATGCCAGGGATGTGGAAGATCCGGGGTGCCTGGGGCCGGGCTGAGAGCCCAGGAGGAAGGGCTCCAGCTCCTTCCTTGTTCCGTAGCTGCCAATGGTCATAACCTGGGACAGTTCCTGTCTCCGCCCTTGAGAATCATCCGTGAAAGGGGAGATTACACCTCCCCAACCGTCCCCTCCTCCCGGCTTGACCTTACGGGGAAAAGTAAAGGAGGCCACCCCGGTGCAACGTCTGTGATAATGTGTGAACTTCTTTGGATGGGGGCCATCGAAGCTCCCCTGTTGCTCAGCCTCTGATAACTGCTTGGTGCTGCTCGATTAGGGAGGCATCAGGTTCATGAATGGAGTTGAGTGTCGGGGTGTCAGAGCTGAATTTCAAGCTCAGCTTGGAGATCTTTTCCTAACCTTTGAAAAATACTCTAGCTATCTGCCTGTGAGTCAGCACAATCTAGAAAACTCCCTAGATTTATAAATACGTGAGACCTAGTGGGAAGGTGTACAACTGACTGTTTTATGATATATTAATACTTACAAATCATTTAATCATACCTTTGGAACCTCTTCTGCCCTAAGGACAGTTTTAATTATGCATAATTTAGATACATTGCCAAATTGGTCAGGAGTTACAAGCTGATGTCATTCATAAAAGAAGGGAGATCGAATTCTGTGCCAAGAATGAATTTACACATATAGCTTCAACCTAACTACATTTGCATGTGTCGTTATTGTGGAAATTAATTTCTGTTAACCTTTTAATGTTTCGATTTTTAAAGAGATGACTGTTTTTGAAGTCATCTCTTTTTCTTTTTGAACCTATATTTGCTTACCCATATTAATATATGGCTAAATGATTTTCATTTAACCAGTCTTGTTTAAAAAAGGGAGATGCCAAAAAAGTATAAATATACTAATTTTCGTAATGTTTCGACCCAAAGGAAGTCCTGGATGGACCAAGGCAAACAGGAGCCACTATTCAGAAGATAACACTAGTGCAATAGGAAGTGTGCGAAGGAGAGATAGGGAAGGACCTGGGGATTTTTTTCAATTCAGTAGCTATTTACTGAGCCCTAATTTCTGCTATACATGTCCAAGGGAATACCAAGATGATTGGGACACAGTTTTTGTCCTTGTGAAGCTCACAGACTTTGGGATATTTTTACATTCTTAGAAAGGGTACAAACTAAAAAGGACTGAGAGAAGTAGGTGCATCCAGACTGCAGTAATATAGTGAAATATCATTTTTGTGAAATGAACTAGAGATCAAAATCATATTCACAGTAAATGGAGAACAAAACTGTTAATACCATTTACAACTCTTAGGTTGTATATATCAGGAAACCCTGTTCAAACTGGCATAACAAAAGAGGGAAAGGCTTATTAAGGTACAATCAGACTCAAGGACAAAAAAAATGATTCATTGATTCAGCATACTTATTACCTACCTACTATGTAACAGGCACTGTTGTATGTACCGAACCAGGTGTAGTAGCAGTAGAGACAGCCCTTAGTCTTATAGAGCTTATGTTATAATAAGGAAAGACATGCAATATACAAGAACATTAATATGTGTTGTATCAGGTTATTATAAATGTTTTTAAGAAAAAGTAAAGCAGGATAAGAGGATGGTGCACTTTGTTGCCAGAATCCTCAATTTCTTAGTTCTGGATAGACCCTTTATGGATGCAAGGTGGTTGTACTGAGAACTGCAGAACTCTCAGGGTACCTAATGACTTGCTCCAAACCTCTGCCCCAAGAGACTTGACCAAGCCCTAGCATGGCTTCTAGCAGCTTAAGGCCATGTCCCTAGGATGATCTCAGTTTCCCTTAAAATGGCTTCCTGAAGAGGCTCAAAGCTGCCAGAATTTCCTGATTGTTCCAGGAAAAAAAAAACCTGGTGATAGGCCCCTGAACCCTCTTTTAGAGCAGTTAGTTTAGAAAGCTTGCAATTATAAAAACTTTCTCTGCCTTTTGAGATGTAGATCTACCACACAAAACTGTTTCCCCAAGGACCTGCGAGGCCCGGAACCATGTCTCAGTGAAATGCGAACATTCTAGGAAATAACTCTCACTCTCCTTCCCAGTCCCTCTGGGAAGATAAAGGGCGAAGTTCAGTGGACACCTTGCTTCAACTTGCTCAGTTGCTTTGTCTCATAAAGATAGAAGATTGTTTCTCTTCCAGATAAGCACCAGTTAACAAATCCAGATGGCCTAGTCACACGGACTAAGCCCCGTTAGCACCCCTCAGTGCCTTTCCCTTAGCACAACTCAGCCTTTAAAGTCTCCAGCCTTTCGTTTTCTGAGGCTGTGAATGCAGTTCACGTTGGACTCTTTTCCCTATTGCAGTAGTAACAGAATACAATCTGTCCTTAATACTTTAGTCGCCGATTTTGTGTGTCTTTGATAGCGGTCCTCATATTCTTACAGATTTAAATGTAAGTCAGAAGGAGTGCTCTCCTCGAAGCTCGAAGTTTCATTGTGCCTCATTGGGTACCCTGCTCATTCTTCAACCAGTCACTATGGCAAGAAGAACATAGTGCTTGTATTGGTACAGTATAGCTGCATCTTCCACTCTTGAAACCAGCGATGGAGCCCCCGCTGAAAAACATGACAGGTTCATCAAGAGGAAAATTGGAGTACAATTACCAAAAGTGAGGGGGAATAGATTCTGTTGGTCAGAACCCAACAACCAACCATTACAGCAGGCATTGGGGATTTTGCTATGAAATGATTGGAAACTATGTATATACATTGACCAATGATTTTCCCATTTCCACATTTTAGCATTTGTACAAAACTTCTTTAAAAAAAAGACTCTAGTATCAACCTTTTCTGTACCAAGTAGTTTTATTTAATACTTCTAGACTAGAGTGTAAACTCATTGACCACAGGGATAATGTTTTATACTTCTTCAAGCCACCTATGGTATCTGTCACTATATCCGTGGTGGCGATTAGAAGAAATAAAATTGGCTGGCTCACATCTGTAATCCCAGCACTTTGGGAGGCCAAAGGCAGGCGGAGGCTAGGAGTTGAAGACCAGCCTGGCCAACATGGCGAAACCCCATCTCTACCAAAAATACAAAAATTAGCCAGTTGTGGTGGTGCATGCCTGTAATCCCAGCTACTCAGGAGGCTGAGGCAGGGGAATCACTTGAACCCGGGAGGCGGAGGTTGCAGTGAGCCGAGATTACATCACTGCACTCTAGCCTGGGCAACAGAGCAAGACTCTGTCTCAAAAAAAAAAAAATTATTTTTTCTAAACTAGCAAAATGAATGTATTTCTAACTTAACAGTATCATGTAAATGTGAATTTACTCTGTTCAAGTTTTGTGTCTACGTGCTATTTGTCATCCTTTCCAGGCATCTGGAGAGATTAGGTCAAAAGGTAATAGAAGGGACCAGCACTTCTTCCTCCATGAAGCCTTTACTGATCCCCTCAGTGAAAAGTAATTGTGCCTTTGTTTTCCCATACATAGCTACGTCGTTTGTACCTTCATTTAGTGCATGCCCTATGCAGGGAGGTAAGATCACAGACTCTGAAGTCAAACTGTGGATTTGAATTCCAGCATCACCATGTGTTAACTGTGCAAACTTGGGTAAATCACTTAACCTCTCTGTGCCTCAGTCTCTTCATCTGCAAAATGTACTAAAGTGTCTGCCTCACAGGCTTGTTGAGGGAATTGAGTGAGCTAATGTATGTGCAGCCCTTAGAATAGTGCCTGGCACATAGTATGTAATCTATTATTGACATTTTCCTCTTGTTTAGAAGGTTTTTACTATCTTCCATGTTTGTAAAATGGGAAACTCTCCCATTGCTTTTAAAACGGGAAAGTTGTAATGATCTTAAAAATTCTTTCTGGTGCTAACATTCTTTGACTTTGAAGAGTTAGTGGAAAGATGTCTTTATTCTCTTTTTCAGTTTCAGTGGCCAGCAGACTTTTTCTGTAAAGGGCCAGATAGTAAATATTTCAGGTTGTGTAAGCCAGATGGTCTTTGTTGCAGCCACTCAGCTCTGCTGTTGTGTATGTTGTGAAAGTGGCCGTGACAATACATAAATGAAAGAGTGGCTGTATTCCAATAAAATGTTACAGAAACAGGCTGAGGAGTGGGCAGAATTTGGCCTGGGGAGTCTCCTGCCATACTAGGTGAAAAGCTAAGCTTCTTGTGAGCAGGTACCCTCTTATTCATCGTGGTATGCTTTATATACTAGATCATTAAAATGTGTTGACTTATATTCCATTGACTTACTATGAAGCTGTAGGAGGACTTTGGAGCACCCTTCCTGCCTCCTACCCTCTCTTTTGTTTCTTCAAAAAATACTTACCTTAGGAGAGAGCTGAAGAAAATTGCAGCTGTCTGATTTGTGTTTTTCAGGGCTCGAAGATACCTTTGAGATTATTTTGTTCAAAACCATGATTTGACTTAATTGAGGCAGATTTTTCTGGCCTGCTCAGAATCAAAGCTAACAGTACTTTTCAAGGTTGCTAACTTTGCATACTAACTAGGCTAGTTAGTAGTTACGAAAAATGCTGAGATAATTTTTTTTCCTTTAGTACAGAGTTATTGCCAGAGTTGATTTTGTAAGAGCTTAATTTTCAACAGTGGTTCAGTGCTGTGTAAGTAAACCTCAGAACAAATTGATTTGTAAGTGTTGCCTAACATACTTGTGAAAAATAAACATGTTTTAGTTTTATGCTTAGGGTATAGACTTTTGATTAATGAAAGGCCTATGCTGTTATTATCCCTAAAATGGCAGCTTCTGATTTCAAGTAGTTGTCACAGGCACCATGGTTGATATTCCTGTTGGTCCTGTTAGATGTGGTGTGACTTCATTTGAGGCTAAAGCCATTGGCATTAGACTTTGACATTCACTCTGCTTGACTGGCCTGTTTGTTCACTTGCTCATTTTCTCTTTTGTGTATCCTCATCTTATGTCCCTAAACCAAAGGAAAATTATCTACTCAGTCTCTTTCATAGGTTATGATCATAGTATTTTAAGTGTACATATGGGATACTGTTTTCATATTTTTTTCACAGTGTAATTGCTTAACATAGCATACAAATTAGACATTTGGACCTTTGAAGGTCTGGAAGCAGAACTTCAGTCTACCTTCTGAAGATTGAGTGTGAGGATTAAATGAGACAGAGTAGATGTTACTTTATTATCATTTTTGTTTTAGTATTTTGAATAGCTAACATTTATTAAATGTTTGTTCTGTGGTAAATGGTTTATATTTAATCCTCTAAACCATATGAGGTATCCACTATTATTACTTACCTCCATTTTACTGAAAATTGAGGCATAGGGAGATTATGGATTTTTCCCGTGGTCATATAGCTGGCATGTGGTGGAGCCAGAATTGAACCTCTTCCTTCAGAACCCATCCTTTTAATCACTTACTGTTTCATTCATTCAACAGATCTATATTGAGCACCTGATATGTAGCAGGCATTGTGAAAGTACGTTGTAAAAAGTAAAGCACTGAAAAGAGCATAGTTACTTAATTGATCCCTCGCTTCTCTTTTCCTAATGGTTTAAAGAGAATTACAGTGCTATATTGGCCTCAGTCTCTATCAACAGGCCAAGACTTTCTCAAGAAAATAAACTATGCTGTATACGTTATTACATCCCTAGTGTCCAGAATCGTGCCTGGGACAGAATAAGCACTTAGTAAATAGTTCATAAATGAAGGATGAATGAATGAAAGAAGGAAGGAAGGAAGAAAAGCAAACCTCCTCCAAAATTCTATTTTTTTTTCTTGCTTTGTAAACATTACTTAAAGACCACTGAACCCTCTGGTATTGAATTTTCATTGCAGTAAAAATCAGGATAAGGAAGTAAATGGCTTCAGCAATTTATTTCAATTAATAATGTAAATTAGGTGCCAAATTACCATGTCTTTTGCCTTCCCTGTTTATTTTTTATTGTATTCTAATTACATCTTATCCTCCCATCACCTCTATTTTAAAAATACACTAGGTTTTCATTGGTACTTTACTTTGTTATATACCTTTGACTATGACATTTCCCAAGAGAACATTTTTTTCCCACTATTTCAGATTTCAAGATGGAGGAAAATGGGGGCTCCTGTGTTCACCTTGCATAGAGTGACATAAGTAAATATCATGGGACTCTTGACCCCTAGCCAGTGGCTCATCTTGTTTGCTAGGCTTCCTTTGATTATTTTTTCTTAATGACTTTATCCCTTGATTTAAATCCTTCTATAAATATTAAAGGGAATAAGTGAAATAAATAAATGAAATCCAGGGATGTTAGAAGATTTCCTTTAGTTTTTCACTTTCTTTCCACTCATGATAATTGAGCATAGACATATTAAACATGCAGTTCAGCCGAGTGTGGTGGCTCACACCTGTAATCCTAGCATTTTGGGAGGCTGAGGTGGGAGGGTCACTTGAGGTCAGGAGTTTGAGACCATCCTGGCCAGCATGGCAAAACCCCATTTTTACTAAAAATTAGTCGGGTGTGGTGACACTTGCCTGTAATCCAGCTACTCAGGAGCCTAAGGCATGAGAATCGCTTGAACCTGGGAGGTGGAGGTTGCAGTGAGCAGATAACGGGCCACTGTACTCCAGCCTGGGTAACAGAGCAAGACTCTCCCAAAAAAACAAACAAACAAAACATGCAGTTCATCTTTCCCTCAGTAGATATCGAAAGACTGGGATAAAAGGAAAAATATATATGTGTGTGTGTGTATATATGTGTATATATGTGTATACATATATACACACACACACACACACATATATACATTATATATACACATTATATATAATTTTTTATGTATACAAAATGTGTATATATATTTGTGTGTGTGTGTGTATATATATATATACCAAATATATATATACACACACACATACACCAAAGACTATAAGTCATTAAGATATCTTTGCATAAATCACTATTAAAACATGGTGGGGTTTTGTTGTTTTTTGTCTTTTTTTTTGAGACAGGGTCTTGCTGTGTCTCTCAGGCTGGAGTGCAGTGGCGCGATCTCGGCTCACTGCAACCTCTGCCTCCCAGGTTCAAGCGATCCTCCTGTCTCAACCTCCCTAGTAGCTGGGATTACAGGTGTGCACCACCATGCCCTGCTGATTTTTGTATTTTTAGTAGAGACCGGGTTTCACCCTGTTGGCCAGGCTGGTCTCGATCTTGTGACCTCAGGTGATCCACCCGCCTCAGCTTCCCAAAGCGTTGGGATTACAGGTGTGAGACTCCAAGCCTGACCAAACATTGTGGCTAGAGTAGTATTTACATCTCCTGCATCTAGCAGTGGGAATTTGTGACTGTCCAGGAAACAAAACTTCAATAGAAACTGGTACCCCTCTCAAAAACAGCATTTTGCCTATTCATCATTTTATAAAGCCTAAATAGGCAACTGTGTAACCTGCGGTTAATAGAGTATTAAGTTAAATTCTTTTGAGCCAATGAAGTCATATTCTTCATGTTTGTTGTTATCAATGGCTATAACCCAGCTCATTCTATATCTATATACCCATTGTTTGTTGTTTAAAAAAGAAAGAGTTGTTTTATCTGATTTTTTTTGAGCCCAGACTTGGGCATTTATTATCTTCTAAGCTTGAAACTGTTTCACCTTTAGGGTGTGGCTAAGCCAGGTCCATTTTTTTTTTTTTTAGCAAGCATATTAAAATATTTTATACAATATTTTGGATTTGGATGGAGAATAAGCAAGATCTTTAATTTTCTTTAGATTTGACTTCTAGTGCCTTTTAAAAAACGTTTATTTTAGGTTCAGGGGTACATGGCAGGCTTGTTACAGAGGTAAGTTGCATGTTGCAGGGGTTTGGTGTACAGATTATTTCGTCATCCAGGTAGTAGGCATAGTACCTGATAGGTAGTTTTTTGATCCTCACCCTCCTCCCACCCTCTACCCTCAAGTAGGCCCCAGTGTCTGTTGTTCCTTTCTTTATATAAAGTATATCTAGGACTGCATTTTTATTCATTAATATATTTATATACAAAATATAATTTCTTACATTTTATACTCCTTTGGATCTGTAACATTATTATCATTGTGCAAAAAAATTCTCACATTATATAAGCTGTATTTTATGGTTACAGAGCTCCATTTTATTGTTAATGATTTCTTTTGATTTGGCTGTTAATTTCTTTTGATATCTGAACAGTGTATGGGTTTCGACAGACCATGATGAAATTGAGAATGTGGCCAAACAATTTGGTGCACAAGTTCATCGAAGAAGTTCTGAAGTTTCAAAAGACAGCTCTACCTCACTAGATGCCATCATAGAATTTCTTAATTATCATAATGGTATGAATTTGATTAATAGTTTATTCAAACCTTTATGTACTTTTCTACTTCCTTTATTATCTTATAAGACTTGTTTTAACATTTGAATTCCAAACCTTAATATTACTTGCTTGCAGGGAACTTTTTTTTTTAATATCCTTTTCATTTCTCTTGTCTTTTTAAGAGGTTGACATTGTAGGAAATATTCAAGCTACTTCTCCATGTTTACATCCTACTGATCTTCAAAAAGTTGCAGAAATGATTCGAGAAGAAGGATATGATTCTGTTTTCTCTGTTGTGAGACGCCATCAGTTTCGATGGAGTGAAATTCAGAAAGGAGGTAATCTCTTATCAGTCTTTATTTTAGCTCATTTTATTGAGAATCAATTTTTTTGTATATAAATATCCTTTGGGCATGAGGAGAGTAAAAGGGGAGCTGTAAAAGAGAGTATGTGACTCATTACTTTAGTAGGTAATGACATTTACAGTCAGCTCTAAATCTGTTATCGAGCCAACACAGCTAGACCAAATTAATTCTTTGCTTTACTCTTTACAAAGGGACATTCTAATCCTCTTATTTCTATTTGCCTTTTGAGGCAGACATGCCGTTTTTCTAGATCAAATACTTTTATGTTTGTTCTGGACATGTTTGATGAACTCCATACAAATCATATGGAGATAGAAAGCATCCACCAAAGTGTTCTGAAGGATCTCAAGAATGACATTTTGAAGTTCTTCCCCAAATTCCTAACTCCGTATATAAGAAGGATTCCATAGGGTTTACTAGGCATTTTGCCTGCCGTGTCCAGTGTGCTGTAAATCTTATCCAGAGAATTATTATAAACACTGTGTTTTTCCATTCAGTAATGTACATTTCAGTTGTTTCTTAGGGATTCCATTTTCTGTTGAAATTCTCCATTTTTTTATCCATTTAAAAAAAGGTCGTTTCTTCTAATTTAACATATTTTTGATAGCTATTCGAAAGTCCTTGATTGAAGATTTCAACATCTAGTCACTTACAGTTCTGTACTCTGCTTCTCTCTTGATTGTGAGTCACCTATTTCTGCCTCTTCATTTGGCTCATGTTTAATTGTATATCTGGCATAGACACTTGAGTACATATTTTCCTCCAGAGAGGGTACGCCTTTTCTTCTATCAGGCAGATAAGATAAGGGGCTGATCACTTTGATTCAATTAGGAGTTGGGCTGGGTTGAAACTTTAATTTCATCTCACCTCTTAGTATAGGTGTCTTATTAGGAGATATATCTTGTATGTGTTACTGACACTCACACCCATCCCCTACTCTTGCTGAGAAGACTCTAAGGGATCTGAGGACCACAGTACTATTATGATATCTCCCTGCTTTCCAGCCCATTCCCAGCTTCCCACACAGTACACTCAGCCAAAGTCTTGTAGGGGGAAGCATTAGGTGGGAAAAACTAGCTATATGTTTGTGGTTCCTACAGATGACAATCTGTAACTCAAGTCCACAAGGTCATTAAAAGCCCTTCTAGTTTTTGCCTACCTCAGCAGAGTCCCTCTGATTAGGCAAAGCTTGATCTTTCTTGCGCCTTCTCCTCATACTCAGCAGATATGCCCAAGGAGAAAGCAGCCACTGATACTAGGAAAGATTTGGCCCTCTCTTTTCTTCAAAGTACCACTTGAATTGTCTAGTTGGTTTATTACCTGTCTCTACCCCTAGATTGTATACTTTTTGAGAGTAGAGAGAGTTCTGGTCACTACTCTGTAGCCAGTGCTCATAAAGCTATGTTATCTCTAGCTATTTAATTTGTATTTGCTAAGGTTTTTTCCTGGGTTATTTCAAACACTGGGGTGGAATTGAACAGGGGATGGTTTAGTTAAACAAGTAAGTAGAGGTTATTCCTAGAAGCCTGCATAAACACAGAAATGGCAGCAAAAAGTGAAGAAAGATTCTGGAGAATAACCAGCTATTAAACACACACACACACACACACACACACACACACACACGCACGCAGATTTGAGGAAAACTCAGTGGAAAGGCAAAGGAATCTCTACATGGCAATACCAAAGTCTTCATTGATTACATTATGTTCTATTCATTAATGTTGACATTACTGAGCCTTTATTATCAGGTATACTTATAAACATAATTTATTATTATATTTAGTATATTTTTAACTAATGGTAAGAATGTATAATATGTTACATAAACATTTTCATCAATATAAAATGTTCAATAATTTAATGGAAAAATCTTTAGTTTTCAGCAATAATTGTATAAAAACAACTTCTCAACCACATTAGATAAATAAAACTTATTTCTGTATATGCAAACAATGAGAAATAGATTAAAGGGCCCAAATATTAATATAGGTATTTTATGACAAATTCAGTTCTTTTAAAGCTACTTTAAGGTTGTCTTGATGTCCTCCCAAAGCATAATATTTGTATGAATACCTTAATTGTTCCACATTTCATTATAAAATACTTTAGTTTTCTAGTAGCTATTGGAAAGCAAAGATAAATCATCCGAATTATTACAGATTTTATTCCTTTAAAAAAAGTTCTTTTTTTTGAGACAGAGTCTCGCTCTGTTGCCCAGGCTAGATGGAGTACAGTGGCGCAATCTCGGCTCACTGCAATCTCCGCCTCCCGGGTTCAAGCGATTCTCCTGCCTCAGCCTCCCAAGTAGCTGGGATTACAGGTACCTACCACCATGCTCGGCTAAATTTGTGTTTTTAGTGGAGATGGCATTTCACTATGTTGGCTGGGCTGGTCTCGAACTCCTGACCTCAAGTGATCCGCCTGCCTTGGCCTCCACAGTGCTGGGATTACAGGCGTGAACCACCACATTCAGCCTAAAAAAAGTTCTTTTATCAGGCCGGGCGCAGTGGCTCATGCCTGTAATTCCAGCACTTTGGGAGGCCGAGGTGGGCGGATCATGAGGTCAAGAGTTCAAGACCAGCCCGGACAACATGGTGAAACCCCGTCTCCACTAAAAATACAAAAATTAGCCAGGTGTGGTGGTGCATGCCTGTAGTCCCAGCTACTTGGGAGGCTGAGGCAGGAGAATCGCTTGAACCCGGGAGGCAGAGGTTGCAGTGAGCCAAGATTGCACCATTGCACTCCAGCCTGGGTGACAGAGCGAGACTCTGTCTCCAAAAAAAATAAAAGTTCTTTATCTAGATAGAGAAATGCTCTGCATTCTGAGTTCATTTTTATTAACTTTTTAAAAGTTACTGAATTAACACTTTCTGTATTCAGAGCAACATGGACTTACTCTAACTTTTTGCTTTTAGTTCGTGAAGTGACCGAACCTCTGAATTTAAATCCAGCTAAACGGCCTCGTCGACAAGACTGGGATGGAGAATTATATGAAAATGGCTCATTTTATTTTGCTAAAAGACATTTGATAGAGATGGGTTACTTGCAGGTTTGTGCCTTCATTTTGCATAATCCTTTTAAGCGCTTTTGTAGGCATACTTTGAGTTCTAGGGAAGAAGTATGGTACAATTTCTTTATGATAAAGAAAAGTATCAACCTATAAAGGAAAGGTAATTGCTAACAACATTTGCTATCTGAGGCATTTATCCTGCAGGTTTACCCCAAAGTGATCTTTGGAATCCATTCAGTAAATATGCAAGGAATTCTGCTACAATGATAAAAAAATGAATCAAGTACTGCATGTCTACATATGTGCTGGTACTCATATTGTTCCACTCAAAACTATGTAATCCATGTTTGTGTTATAGTTATATTGTGGCTGTAGGGTTGAATAACTTCTATTGCTTTAAAAAGACAAATAATTTCATAGAGGTGAAAAGAGTTACAACCTGGGCGTCAGGAAACCCAGATTCTTTTTTTTTTTTAATATATATATATATGTTTTTATTATACTTTTAAGTCAACTGCCTCCTACTATGTAAGCTTGAATATGTATCATTTTATCTGTCCTCACTCTCATTTCTCTCATTTTCAAATAACAGATTTAATGTCTCTCATTTTAGAGCCTGCAACATGGTTGCATCATATATTTCTTAACTTGTTAATTTTAGTTATCATTATTATTTATTATTTACTGTGAACTGCGGAGTAGGTGAAACACTTTGCATATGTTATCTTATGTAATCTGCATAGTGAATGAATGAAGTGGACATTTCTACCCAGTTTTACAGAGGAGGAAAACTGCATCTCTGAAATATGAAGTAATTAACTCAAGGCAAAAACGCTAATAAATGGTAGTCAGGATTTGGATTCAGGTTCTTATGTTACTCAAGAAATAGCATTTTTAAGGAGAGACAGAGAAACCTCTCCATTGTGTAATAACAATTCTAATGGGACTGTTATTCTGAGCAAAAGAGAGAAAAACATTTTTAACAAATCTTCTGATCAATGTATAGGCAAACTATAGACTCGCTGTTTAGTTAAATTTAAGTGTTCAGAAAAATTAGATTTGATACACATAGATACTACCATTTTTTTAAGCTCTTTTCTAAGGAGGACCGTGATGTAACCCATTCCTAAAGTGTGGAGAAAAATGTTTCTCATTAAAACAAGATTTATGAAGAGACTGATAATTCTGAAAAAAAAATGAAATTGAAATTGTCCAGTAATTGATCTTGTCATTAAAATAATTACTATCAGAAGACCCTTTCTCTTGCCGACCCTTGCCTAGAATCAAGAGACTGCCCTTGCCTTTGCCCAGTGTGACTTGGATGACTATTAGTCATCTTCATCAGTAGCTCAGGGATCTAAGAAAACGCTGTACAACAGATGCTACAGTTATTTTTCCTCCCCTGTGTTGCCTGTTAGTTGCAAATTAGAACAGAAGTTCCAAAAACCTTTATACTGCTTTTGGATGATGACAGGAGAGACTTCTTGAAAAAAAGGAGGATATGATTAAGGGATTTCCACAAAATCCCTTGTGGTCAGAATCCTGGAGGATGTAATATTTCTGCTTTTTTCAATATTAAAATAGAAATTTTCTTAAATAGGGAACTTGAACTGTTTAGATAGATTTGAAAAATGTTAAGGTTATTTCTTTTGTGTGAGCTTTCGCCTTAAAAAAAAAAAAAAAAAGCTGGGCGTGGTGGCTGAAGCATGTCATCCCAGCACTTTGAGAGGCCAGCTTGAGGCCTCAAGAGGATAGCTTGAGGCCAGGTTTCCAAGACCAGCCTTAGCAACATAGCAAGATCTTATATCTACAAAAAACTTTTTAAAAATTTAGCCGGACGTGGTGTTGTATACCTGTAGTACCAGATCCTTAGGAGGCTGAGGTGGGAGGACTGCTTGAGCCTAAGATTTCAAGGTTATAATGAGCTATGATTGCACCATTGCACTCCAGCCTGGGAGGCAGAGTGAAACCCTGACTCGAAAAAATAAAAAAGTAAAATAAATTAAAAAATCGTTTTTATGTGACTGATTTTTACTGGGTTATTCATTTTTCTCAGTACTGTAGAAATGAATTCATTGTTCTGTATTATAATAAAGTTTTGATATATGTGAATGAATATTAAAAACAGTATTCATGACATTTATACTACCTTTAGGGTGGAAAAATGGCATACTACGAAATGCGAGCTGAACATAGTGTGGATATAGATGTGGATATTGATTGGCCTATTGCAGAGCAAAGAGTATTAAGGTAAAAACAAATAAACCTGTATAACCTTTGTACTAAATCCTAATAATTATACTTCTAGATACTGATTTCTGATACTTCAAACATCTTAGGATCTTTGTAATTACTTTGTTCATATGAGGAAGACATATGTAAAATATGTGTTTACATGGCTTCAATAAAGTGAGAAACATTATCCGGTTAGACCACACTACTTTTACTTACTGTACTATAAGTTAAAATATATATGTGAAGTAAATTTGGATAGTAATGTTTGAATAATTGAATGGAGAGTGACATTTCATGTATTGGTTTAGCCAGATGAGAGGGAGTGATTAGTATTGCACTTGTACTCAAAGGTCTATTTTGGTTTCTTTTAGATATGGCTATTTTGGCAAAGAGAAGCTTAAGGAAATAAAACTTTTGGTTTGCAATATTGATGGATGTCTCACCAATGGCCACATTTATGTATCAGGAGACCAAAAAGAAATAATATCTTATGATGTAAAAGATGCTATTGGGATAAGTTTATTAAAGAAAAGTGGTATTGAGGTATGTGCTCCCTGAATATAGCAGTATTTTATAATATTTTGATTCAGGGTCAAAGAACATGCAAGGAATTAAGAGATTTAAATTTTTAGTATTAACTCTTAAAATATCTGAAATTTGGCCTTCATATGCCTAGAAAATTATTATACTATTTACTTTTAGATGAGTAGAATTAGAAATTTGTTAATCAGCAAATAATATTTCTTGTTTATTCAGTAAATATAAACATAACTACTTTTAAATGGGAGCTATCTAGTGTTTCCCAAAGGATCTTGCAACAAGAAAGATTCCCTAGATAATAGGTGTACCATTTTAGAAAAGGACAGTATCTTGTGGATTTTTAAAATCTAGCTTATTCTTATGAATGACATTTTTGATTCAAAATAACTTAACGTTTAAGTGTATTTTTTAAATGAAAGCTAAGATAATTATAATTTACCAGAAATCCTAAATATGTGTTACTAAGCAGCACAAGAGAGAGGTTATAGACTTTCCTCTGGATAAATTGAATTACAGGAGAATCTTAGAGCAGTATCAGACAGTATATGTTGTAATTTTTACCTGTAGATAGAATCCTTTCTATTGTAGAAAATAAAATACTGTGTCTCACCTTTATTGGGCTATGAGAAATAAAATGAGCTTTGTTTTAAAGCATCATGATTTTAAAATGACAGTCAGTTTGCTTTCTTGGACCTTCAGAAGGTCAAAAGATGACTCGTTTGTGATTTGGACTATCTGCAAGGTCAATTATTATGAAAGATTTCTGTTTTCTTCACTTTTTAATTTTTCCCTTCTTCCTCCAATCTTTTTTTTTTTAAGGTGAGGCTAATCTCAGAAAGGGCCTGTTCAAAGCAGACGCTCTCTTCTTTAAAACTGGATTGCAAAATGGAAGTCAGTGTATCAGACAAGCTAGCAGTTGTAGATGAATGGAGAAAAGAAATGGGCCTGTGCTGGAAAGAAGTGGCATATCTTGGTTGGTATCTTTTTATTCACCCATAGTAAAATGGACCAGGATTTATTGACTTATTTTTAAAGAAATATATAAATGACAAAGCACATCCTCCAAATGGGTATGATTGTAGGGAAATAGAAACTTTCTTACACTGCTGATCAAACTGTTAAACTAGGACAGTCTTTCTGGAGGTTAGTTTGATAATAGGTATCAAATGTAGAATGATTAATTAGCACAAGCTGTGAAGTCAGACTGTACCACTGATTAGCCAGTTGTGATAAGATGAATGTTGTTTCCTCGTCTGTAAACTGGAGATACCAAGAGTACCTATTACCGTATGGCTGTGGTAGGGATTAATAAAATAATATGAGTAAAGCACTTAGAAGAATTTCTAGTACATAGGAATTACGCTCTGAATATTTTTTGCTGCTAATTGAATGTACATACTTTTTCCTCCAAATTCCAATTCCAGGAAAGAAATGAGACAAATGGGCCAATAGTGAAGTTAAAAGAACCCACTTAAATGTCCTGTGAAAAACAGAATATCCCTAAAAAGGAATACTATGCAATCATTACAAACAGTGCTGTAACCTGTATTTATTTGCATGATCAAATATAACAATAAGTTTTTCACTTTGATATTAAGCAATACACTTATCAGGTACCTATGTTGATACGCAGCATGGAACTGTGGGAACTGTAGGCTTTCTGCTTGCAGAGCTTACAGTCTGATGATGTCAACATTTTAAAATTGATAATGATAAGTTATTAAGATGCATAATAACTATAAATCATGTATGAAAGCAATATTTACAAGGGTAATATGAGCCTCAAAATAAGAAGCACAGGAAAACTTTGGGAGCATGTGATCTAGAGACTTCAGGAATAACCCTTAAACCACGCATGAAGATTTAATGGACATAAATGCTGCAGAATGTTTATTAAAGACAGATCCAGTTTTTATTAGAGGAAAATTTTAATGGAATGTATAACAAATTCCAACTATACTTATTATCTTTGGGATGTTAAGCAAGCTTCTATACACCTTAGTTTTCTACTTAGAATATAAACACAAACCAAATTTTATAAAGCCATTAGAAAGAAAAACAAAGATAATATAAAATGCTTAACATAGTGCCTACAGATAGTAATAAGTGTATCATTTATATAGGTAAAACTCTAGAATTATATTTGTCAAAATGTAGTGATTATCTACAAATAGTGATAATTAGGATGATTGTGACTTTTTTGCTTCTATTTTTTAAAAAAATATTTCTACCACGAATACGTATTACTTATATGACATTTAAAAAAAAACACTTTAAAAGGAGAGGTAAGAAAATAGAGAAGAGCATTTAAATTTTTACTTAAAACTCAGAGCAGGCCGGGCATGATAGCTCATGCCTGCAATCCCACCACTTTGGGAAGCAGAGGCAGGCAGATCCCTGGAGCTCAGGAGTTTTAGACCAGCCTGTGAAACGTAGTGAGGCCCCATGTCTACAAAAAAAAAAACAACAAAACTCAGCAATGTTTTATATGGGTGACATAAATGTATAAAAATATATTTCTTAAAAAAATCAATACTTTTATAAGTAAATTTAGTAAATAGAGTTTAAAGGCTAGATTATGCAAATACTAACTTCAACTTTTATTATCTTTTAGTGAAAATGATTCAAATTTCAACACATTTAATAATAAATGAGAAAATTTCAGTAGATAAGCATAGAGCGAATTTAAAAGAAACTCTCTTCAACCAAGATTGTATTGTTGTATGTGGTCTAAAGTATAGTAATAGTTTTACTCAGAATGGTGAATTAAAGATACTGGGAGCTTCTGAAATGCATCCTATTCCAAAAAAGGGGTTAACAGAGAGGGAGGAAAAGGAGATCATTATGTCAGTGTGATTTAGTATCTATTTTTATTCTTTAAAAATGGTAATTTTTCAGCAAATATTAATAAATGGCATACCAATCAGAACTATTACAGATTAAAAGAGATTTAAGATATATATATAAACAAAAGACCATATGTTAACCTTATTTCATTCCTGATTCAAATAAGTCAGCTATAAAAGGACAATTTTGAGACAGCTGGGGGTATCTCAACATATACTAGGTTATTAGAGGATATTAAGGTACTATTATTGATTTTGTGGGTTTAATGATATTCTGTCACATAAAAAATTGTCTATTAGAGATAAATGTTGAAGAGTTTTTGGATAAAATATTATGTCTGGGAATTCCTTCCTCTCCCTCTCCCCAAATAAACCAGGGCATAGAAAACAATATTACTAAGTGATTTTAAATTCTGATAATTTTTCAATATAAAATTGGGGTTCTCGCATATGTTTGAAATTTTGCTTAATAAAAAATTTAAATAACTTAGAATTCATACCTAAAATTTCTAACATTTGTAATATGCATGGTAGGTAGCAATTATGCTCCATTCTTCTTCTCTGGCTCATAAGAGTTTATTTTTGATTGTTAGGGAAAACCCTGGACCTCAATTATACTGTAAAATATTTTTGTTCCATCTAATCTTTAGTATTCTTATATGCAGTGCCCCTAGGTCTTACTGAAGTTGCCAGAGTTACCTGTTGGTTGCTGTCTGCATTATTTAGCTGGAATATTCTTTGTCTCTTTAAATGTTTGCTCAGTATTTATTTTACTTGATAGGAAATGAAGTGTCTGATGAAGAGTGCTTGAAGAGAGTGGGCCTAAGTGGCGCTCCTGCTGACGCCTGTTCTACTGCCCAGAAGGCTGTTGGATACATTTGCAAATGTAATGGTGGCCGTGGTGCCATCCGAGAATTTGCAGAGCACATTTTCCTACTAATGGAAAAGGTTAATAATTCATGCCAAAAATAGAAACTAGTGTAATATTGAGAAAAAAATGATACAGCCTTCTTCAGCCAGTTTGCTTTTATTTTTGATTAAGTAAATTCCATGTTGTAATGTTACAGAGAGTGTGATTTGGTTTGTGATATATATATATATTGTGCTCTACTTTTCTCTTTATGCAAGATAATTATTTAGAGACTGATTATAGTCTTTCTCAGATTTTTAGTAAATGCAAGTAAGAACACCATCAAAATTCACTTTGTATTGTACCCTGTAAAACTGTGTGTTTGTGTGCTTTCAAAGATGTTGGGATTTTATTTATCTGGGGACAGTGTGTATGGTAAGACATGCCCTTCTACTAATAAAATTACATTTCTCAAACTTGATGAAAACTGCCTTGTTGCTCTAGAAGAAATTTACCATGCGTTTTCTTTCTTTCCTTTAAACATTAACCAACCTTAGTGAGAAACAAGCCACTCGATGCCGGGGTAGAGCATCTGATTGTACTTCACATATGTATACGTAACAGCATATGGTCTATGTGGGGGTTGGTTCCAGGACAACCCACATATACCAAAATCTGTGCATACTCAAGTACCACAGTCAGCACTGTTGAACCCACGTATACAAAAAGTGGGCCCTCCATATACTGCATGATTCACATGTATTTTTGATCTGCACATGGTTAAAAAAATTCACGTAAAAGTGGACCACACAATTCAAACCCATGTTGTTGAAGGATCAGCAGTATACACAAATACAAATATCCAAATAAATTTATATATTATGAAGATTATGTATTTATTTGGAGGAAGCAAATTATTTGCAGTTACCCCTGAGATATAATGGTAATTTTGCATACAGGAATATCTTGGAGATATTATGGGTTTGGTTCCAGACCATTGCAATAAAGCGAGTCATAGGAATTTTTTGGATGCCAGGTACATCAAATGTTATGTTTAAAGTAAACTAGTCTATTAAGTGTGCAGTAGCATTATGCCCAGATAAACAATGTATATACCTTAATTTAAAAATATTGCTAAAAAATGCTAACGATTATCTGAGCCTACAGTGAGTCAATCTTTCTGTTGTTGAAGGATGTTGCGTTGAACAGTGGTGGTTGCTAAAGGTTGAGGTGGCTGTGACAGTTCCTTAAAATAAGACAACAATGAAGTTTGCCACATCATTGACTCATGAAAGATTTCTCTGTAGTGTGTGATGCTGTTTGATAGCATTTTACTCACAATTGAACATCTTTCAAAATTGAAAGTTCTCTCAATCCACTGCTTTATCGCTACATTTATGTAATTTTCTAAATTATTAGTTGTCACTTCGTGTTCATAGCATCTTTACCAAGAGTAGATTCTGTCTCATGAAACCACGTTTTTTGTTTATCCATAAGAAGCAACTCCTCATCCATTCAAGTTTATCATGAGATTGCAGTGATTCAATTACATCTTCAGGCTCCACATCTAACTTCATTCTCTTACTATTCATACCATATCTACAGTTACTTCCTCCACTGAAATCTTGAGCCCCTTAAAGTCATCCATGAGGGTTGGAATCAACTTCCAAACTCCCATTAATGTTGATATTTTGACCTCCTTCTATGAATCATGAATGTTCTGTTTTTTGTTGTTTTTTTTTGTTTTTGTTTTTTTTGTTTTTGTTTTTTTTTTGAGACGGAGTCTTGCTCTGTCACCCAGGCTGGAGAGCAGTGGTGCAATCTCGGCTCACTGCAAGCTCCACCTCCTGGGTTCACTCCATTCTCCTGCCTCAGCCTCCCAAGTAGCTGGGACTACAGGCGCCCACCACCACGCCTGGCTCATTTTTGGCATTTTTAGTAGAGACGGGGTTTCACTGTGTTACCCAGGATGGTCTCAATTTCCTGACCTCGTGATCCGCCTGCCTTGGCCTCCCAGAATCATGAATGTTCTTAATGGCATCTAGAATAGTGAATACCTTCCAGAAAGTTTTCGATTTACCTATTTCCAACAGAGGAATCACTATTGATGGCAGCAATACACCTAGAACTGTATTTTTTAAGTGATAAGACTTGAAAGTTGAAATTACGCATTGATCCATGGCTTCAGAATGGATGTTGTATTAGCAGGCATGAAAACAACATGAATCTCCTAGTACATCTCCGTCAGAACACATGGGTGACCAGGTGCATTGTTCATAAGCAGTAACATTTTGAAGGAAACTCTTTTTCTGAGCAGTAGGTTTCAACAGTTGGCTTAAAATATCCAGTAAACCATGTTATAAACAGTTGTGCTATCACCCAGCTTTTTTGTTCTATTTATACAGCACAGACATGGTAGATTTAGCATTATTCTTAAGGGTCCTAGGATTTTTAGAATGGTATTGAGGATCAGCTTCAATGTAAAATCATGGCTGCTTTAACCTTCTAACAAAAGAGTCAGCCTGTCCTTTGAAGATTTGAAGCCAGACATTGACTTCTTTCTAGCTATGAAAATCCTAGATGGCATCTTCCAATAGAAGGCTGTTTGGTCAACACTGAAAATCTGTCGTTGAGTGTAGCCACCTTCATCAATCATCTTAGCTAGATCTTCTGGATAACATGCTGCAGCTTGTACAACAGCACTTGCTGCTTTTCACCTTGCACTTTTATGTAACGGAGATGGCTTCATTCCTTAAACCTCATGAACCAACATCTGCTAGCTACCTGCTTTTCTCCTGCAGCTTCTCCATGTCTCTCAGCCTTCATAGAATTGAAGTGAGTTAGGGCCTTGCTCTGGATTTGGCTTTGGCTTAAGTTAGTGTTGTGGCCTGTTTGATCTTCTTTCCAGACCACTTGAACTTTCTTCATCTCAGAAAGAAGGCTGTTTGACTTTCTTATTATTTGTGTGTTCATTTAAGCAGCACTTTGAGTTTCCTTCTATAACTTTATATTTAAAACTTCGCTGACCATTTGGCACAAGAGTCCTAGCTTTCAGCCTATTTTGGCTTTTGACATGCTTTCCTCACTAAGCTTAATCATTGCTAGCTTTTGATTTACAGTGAGTGATGTTTGACTCTTCCTTTCACTTGAGTACTTAGGGGCCACTGTAAGTTTATTAATTGACCTAATTTCAATATTATCATGTCTCGGGGAATAGGGAGGCCCAAGAAGAGGAAGAAAGATGAGGGAACAGCTGGTTGGTGGAGTAGTCAGAACACACACAACATTTATGGATTAAGTTTTCTGTCTCTATGAGCATAGTTCACAGCCCCCCAAAACAATTACCACAATAACGTGAAAGATCACGGATTCACAGACCATCATAACAGATATAATGATAATGAAAAAGTTCGAACTATTGTGAGAATTACTAAATTGTGACACAAAGACATGAAGTCAGTAAATGCTGTTGGACAAATGGTGCCAACAGACTTGCTTGATGCAAAGTTGCCACAAACCTTCAATTTGTAATAAACAGTATCTGTGAAGTACAATAAAGCAAAGCTCAATAAAACACGGTATGCCTGTATTATATTTGGCTATCGTCACAACTTTACGGCTGACATAAATCACTCTTCTACCTGATTAGATTCTAATAGTGGAGCATTATCTCATAAATGTGGACATTTACCTGATAAAAATCATTTTTGGTGGAACATTTAGATCTATTTCCACCATAAAAATAATTCATGTAAAACTCTGACAAGAAGTTGACCTCTCAGGCCAACTATACAGGAAGCTGCTTTCCTCTGTCGGGACTGTTGGATTTGCGTACTCCAGAGTATGCCCCTGTAGAACAGACATAAGTTGGAGAAAAAAAAAAATTTATTTTTATTTTTAATACTTTAAATTAATGGCTTATTTTAAATTAAACCATTAAACCAAAATTAAATTAATGGTTTATTTTAAAGCTATTAAAATAAATTAATGGCTTATTAATTTTCTTTACATCTTGTCCTAGTTTTACTCTCATCCTTCTGATTTTCCTGCTATTAACTTTATTTTTTCCCACCCCTTTACATTTACACATCCACAAAGGTTCTAACCCACTTCTTGTTCTTTCCCAGGTATCACTTCTCTATTCATGGTTTCAGCTACAATCTCCATGCGGACGAAACTCAAATATAATCTTCAACCCCAATATTCTGTTGTGAGTTCTAGTCACATCTCAAGTTCTTCATGTTATAGGCCAGACTCCTGGACTTCATCCCTCAAGTTTCTGATTTTATGATTATTAAAATTTTATAGCTTTTCAGTTTCTCCTTTTTATCTCTATTCAGATACCAAAGCTTGAGTTTGATACTACTAACCCAGTGTCCTTTCAATTTATTCAGTACTGTCACCAGATTACTTGTTCAGATTTTTGCTAGTTATTAACCTTTTTGAAATCTTTTAGTGACTCCATGCTGACGACCACAGAATAAAACATACTTCAAACAGAACACTGTAGCCTGGTCACAACCTAATATTTCCAGCTGTCGTTCCTACAAGTTATTGTGGGCCTCTTCACCCCAGTCGTAGCTTATTCTCAAGTCCTACCTTTATCAGCATGAACAATTCATTCCTCAAAAAACTTCTGCTAAAATACCTCCAAAATCAATTTCTCTGTATGAGTATAAACCACATTGGAGTCCTTGTTTCGTTTCAATGACTCCAAGCCAAGTACAAGGAGATAATTCAGTTCTCACTGTTGCAACTACTTCCTGTGTTCCTAGTAGTAGGAAGTCTTACTCAAGAAAATATCACATGTTCAGCTCCAATACGTAAGGAACTTAGAAGTTGCCATTCCCATCCTTACATCCAGAAAAACTGGACAAACTGAAAATCAATGGCTTTTGGACCTACCAGAGAACCAAGGACTCAGGGCAAACAGCCACCCATCTGGAGAGAGATGCACATCCAGTGAGACACAAGAGCATCTGATACTTGCTTACTTTTGCCACACATCCAGCAGAAGCTCCTGGATGCCCTAAGCTGATAGGAACACTTAACTAGTAATTTTCATGAATTGCTAGACCCTGAGTATGGTCTAATGTGAGAGTGAGAAACTCCTGGTGGTTGCTGTCATGCAGGGGGCGGGCGTGGAAATACTGGAAATACTGGTATTTCCAGAAATACCAGTAGGTTCTCACAGGGAGGTTCTGAGGATTGAAGAATAATCTTCCAATGGCCCTGGTAGGAGGAGGGTAAAGAATAGTCATTGTGAAATCCTGCCAGCCCCTTCTCCCTCACAAAGGCCTTGTCTCCAGTAGAAAGGACTTCTCCCCAGAGGGCAATACTGAAAACTCGCCTAGCTAGGAGAAGGGAACTCTGCTCAACTCCAGCCCACTTTCCCGTCTCACCTAAGGGACAAAAAATCCATAGTCAGTAGGGGAGAAGGCAGCAAAGGAGTCGATTGAGAATACCATAGCCAGGGAAAATGGGGAGCAATGGGAAAAAAACTACCCCCTGGAGGAGAAATTGAAACACTTGTGAAGGTCATCTCCCAAGACACAAGCCCACTAAAAGACCAAGACACAGATGATTTTAGAATGCTCCCTCTCTTCCACACCATACACTACACCAATAAGTCTCCAATATGATAAAAGTGGATTTCAGCCAAAAAAGCTACAAGACACAGATTTTCTCTAAGGAAAAAATACAAAAGGAAGTCTTAAAGCCAAAAACAAGGACACTGAAAGAATTTGAAATCTCTGGTATCTATAGCCACAAGAAAGATTAAATCACATTTTAACTCCAAGCAAGATTAATATAATTTTTCACACTAAAGGCTTCTCTTGGTACCTATTACCTTATGCAATATATCTGGTTTTCAACAACAATAACAACAGAAATTGTAAGATATATCAAAAACAAGAAAAAGCAGGGTCTGAAGAGACAAAATAGTCATCAGGTTCAGACTCAAATATGACACAGATTCTGGTACTATCAGGCAGGCAATTTAAAATGCCGTGGTAACCAAAACACAGGTTCAGTCACTTGCCATGTGCAGCGTCCAATTAACAAAAGCAAGTTCTGGTATAAAGAAAGTGACTTTTTATTCCAAAACTTGCTTAGGGGAAGAAGTATAGGCTCTTGCCTTTAAGAGTACTGCTTTGCTTTTGGAGCAGAAAGCAAGTGCTTTTAAAGGGGGCCTGGCATGCTAGCATGAATGGCATCCAGAGGAGAAGGAGCAGGTGTGTATTAGTTTCAGTGGCTTATTTACCCCTGGGCAGTTTAGCAGGTGACTGCTGGCCCCTTCATGGGCAGATCTAGGTTGTAAAATCTTTCGAAAATTCTCCAGGTGAGAGAGAGTTTTGCAGCAGGCACACTTTGGATTGTAGATGGACTGTTTTTCGAGGCAGCCTCCTGGTGGAGAGTTCTGCTCTGGAGCTTCTGAGCACATAGTTAAATGAACGTGCCCTGCAGGGAGTATCTGATGAAGTGGTTGTAAAGACTATACTTCCATTTCTAAAGCGCTAACTAGAGAAATGGGGAAATGGAAGAAAGAGAAGAGAGTGAGAAAATAAACTCTCTCTTAGAAAAATGGGAGTATAGCCGGGCGTGGTGGCTCACACTTGTAATCCCAGCACTTTGGGAGGCCAAGGTGGGCAGATCATGAGGTCAGGAGTTCTAGACCAGCCTGACCAACGCAGTGAAACCCCATCTCTACTAAAAATACAGAAATTAGCTGGGCGTGGTGGTGGGTGCTTGTAATCCCAGCTGCTCGGGAGGCTGAGGCAGGAGAATCACTTGAACCTGGGAGGCAGAAGTTGCAGTGAGCTGAGATCGTGCCATTGCGCTCCAGCCTGGGCGACAGAACTAGACTCCATCTCAAAAAAAAAAAAAAAAAAAAAAGGAAAAGAAAAATGGGAGTATTGGGTTACGATTCCCCACTGCCAAGTTCCATTTCATTTCTAAGGGATTTAGGTGCCATATTCATTCTGGCTGCTTCCTGCTGAAAGGGACATAGTCATTGTGCATCAGAATGGAACTGATCTATTTGGAACTGGAAATATTCATGAGTACCCGTATTTACAGATGATATTGGTTGGAACATTATAGTGTGAGGTCTGGAAAGTCTATGAAAAATCCTGTCTCGCATTTCCCTACACAGTGTGCAACAGTAGTAAAATCCAAAGCAGAGAAGTATGCCTATTCTTGCAGCCGGGGCTAAACTGATAAGTAGCTTCCACCACCAGGACAATCCTGACCTGAAACTGAACGCTAACTATTGATCTAGCAATACATGGGGTTAGAAATAGCTTTGATTTGTTGGTTTGATTTGTTGGTTTGTGTTTCCTGAATTATCTTGGATCTATATGTAGCATTTAGTCTTAATTGTCACGCAGATTCCCCACTGCCAATTATAACCAGATATGTTAACAGGTTGGTTAAATATATGTTTAACGGATTATAGAAAGAGCTGTGAATATTCACGAAGGTGGTCATAAATCCTCCCTAGTTTCTGAGAATGAATCAGTTTAGTTAGCTAGCTGTGTCTCATCTAGGAGGTGGCATTGCAGATGGGCTAGTCCTCTGTATGTGATGAAGGTAAACAGATTTTTAATAAGAGGCATTTCTATAGAAACAGAAGAAAAACAAAGGTTAATGTTGGGCGCAATTTATCCAGATGTTAGACTCAAAGCATCTTTAGTTACAGAGGAGGGCGGTAGCAGCCTGACACATTTTTCTCTCCCGTATTACGAGGAATAAGGTAGTAGTGATTTCATCAAGTCCAAATCAGAAAAATGGAAGAAGACCAGGCACAGTCTTACACCTGTAATCCCAGCAATTTGGGAGGCTGAGGCAGGTGGATCACTTGAGGTCAGGAGTTCAAGACCAGCCTGGTCAACATGGTGAAACTCTGTCTCTACTAAAAATACAAAAGTTAGCTTAGGTATGCTCACCTGTTGTCCCAGCTACTCAGGAGGTTGAGGTAGGAGAATTGCTTGAACCTGGGAGGTAGAGTTTGCAGTGAGCCAAGATCATGCCAAAGATCACTTTGCTACTCCAGCCTGGGTAACAAAGTGAGAGTTTGTCTTAAAAAAAAAAAAATGGAAAAGGAATTTGAAAGCATTAGTTTAGGGATCTGTAACCCAGAAAGAATTCAGGATTTAGTCCAAATTGCAGAAAATAATAAAAACTCTAAAACAACGGACAAAACTAGAATCAAACAACAGGTGTACTATAGTTTTTTCTGAAATATAATTTTTCTCTCCCCAGTTCCTGTTATTACTAAAGACAAATCATAATAGGACAAATTTATTTGCAAAATAAGTTTTAGTTTTATTATACTTGGCCTGATTATTCACAGAAAGTGCAGCAAGAATAATTATTTGTCATATTGGCTCCTTTTAAAATTGGCTTTGCTGAGATTTTTACTTATAAGAAACCTTAAATTGACCTTTTAAAACCTTGAGCACAGCCACAGACTTATCTGTACTTGCAAATACCTGCATGAATTGGGTGAATTCCTCTTCTTGAGGTCTCAAGATAATTTGGGGCTCTTGGGCCTGTCACAAAGTGACATTCTTTACCTACTACAGGTCAGGAAATCCTTTGCAGGGACTGCATGGACAAGGTGTGAGGCCAGTTTTTTCCAAGAGGCTTTAATTGGCTCTATAAGTCAACTTTGATTCCTTAAAGCAGTCTATTTATACCTGGAAGTATGCCATTTCAGTCAAATCCTTGGTAAA
Organism: Pongo abelii; assembly: GCF_028885655.2. Classification (NCBI taxonomy): domain Eukaryota; kingdom Metazoa; phylum Chordata; class Mammalia; order Primates; family Hominidae; genus Pongo; species Pongo abelii. The sequence continues at coordinate 23,322,833 of NC_071995.2, forward strand.
ATAACCAGTGTCTCCAATGGTGTCCTTTCACAGAAGAAAACAGATTCTTCTTGAACATATGCAGATAACTATACTGCCATAAATTAAGTATACTTACAAATAGTTTTCAAATTCTGGAGAAATCAGGTAAAAAGAAAGAAAAATTCTCCGAATTTTGCTCAGAGGAGTGTATTTTACTCAACTGTTAAAAGCTGTAAATAGCTCAAAAGGAAAAAGGTTTTTTGGACTCTGAAAAATCAAAGAATTAGCAGTGTTTCAAACAAAGTGTCATAAAGATTATTTCAGTCTTCCATTAGTTCAGTCTATGTAATTTAGTCCTGTTCTGTTTGATATTCATAAATGCATTAGCTTTTTATGGGAGTTTTAGAAGTTTTTTTTTCTTTATTCTAATGTCAAAATCTCTAGTTATTAGAAACCTGCCTTCAAGAGCACCTGTCAGAGTCCTATAGCTGGTTATAAAACCACCTTTGAAAAGAATCAGAATAAAATAACAATTATGGATGACAAAAGTCTCAGAATAGCCACAAAGACACAATCAACAAGGAAATCTGGCTATGTGGCACATAGTAATTTAGCATAACAATCATAATTATTACTGATAACATGCGTTAAGACATATCAGAATTACAGGAATCTTATACAATTTTGGAACACATGCTCAAAACATATTTATATAACTCAAAGAACTGTAAACACCACTTTATATTTGACAGTGTTTCCTGTATGGTTTTTATATACCAAATAAGCCAAATATGTCTCTTTTAGACTTTAAGGGACCTGATTTGAAAAGGTTAACCAGGTTAAAAAAAAATAACTTAATTTAGAATTTGACTTTCGAAAGTTTGTCAAATATCAAAGGTTTAAACACTTGGTATTGCAAAATAAAATCTCATGTCACTATAAGTAAAAGGGAAAAATCTTTACTTGTTGATAGAGGATAGACAGCTTTTCAAATAAAACCCAATAAAGACAGTATGAGGCCAACTGAATCTATCTCTTCTTTCCTTTCTTTTTTCTGTCCTTTATTCAAAAGGCAAACAAAATATTTTTTATTATTTTTTAATATTACACAAAAATTTGTTCAAAAGAGCCAAATTTCACCTTTGCATTAGTGTACTATTAATGTTAAACCCAATTTTCAATAAAACCTTATAAACAAATCTATCCAATCTTAATTAATTTGACCATAAGGTAAAATTTTCATAAATTTTTTATAATCCTTTACAATGTTGTGTTAAAGATCAGATCAACTTTCTAAGAAAACCTTATTATTCAGACACATGGGCCCAGATTCTGGTCCTGCATCAGTGTGCTTTTATTTTAATGTTTGATTTATGGAAAAACTAAATAATCCCTTTCAAATTTTAGCCAGCTTTCTCACACTCATAGAACTTCTATTACAAGATTAATCTCTCACAAATCTTCCACAATTTCTTTAAACTTTCAGTTTTGTTCTATTGTTCTTTTAGCTTAGGCCAATCCTTAAAAACCTCGGGATTAGACCAAATTACATTCCCTTTAACAAAAACCATATCATACTTATATGCCTTCTTATAACCTTTTACCAAAACCACGTTCTACTTTCCTTATATATCTTGCCTGTGAAACTGTTTCTCCAGTAGTCTCAATTACATGTTACAATGTTAATTCTCAGCAACGTTTATTTTTTGTGAAAAACCTGGTAAGTAATTGTAACCATATATTGGATTATAAAGCCCAGGACAAGGGACAGAGCTGCAGACAACTGTCTGACTCTTCCAGCCTAGGTAGGGAACCTACCTAACTCAGTTTGTCCCTAGACCTTACCTAGAATCTAATAGCTGTAAAACACGCAGGTCAAATAATTATTATAACTCATAAAAGTATTTTATGACCTTAAAGCATCTAGCATCAGGTGAGCACTCAGAGTACCTGGTTTTAACTTTGTATCACTGAAAGAGGAACTGAACAGGTAGAAAAAACACTCTTGAATCTCCGATGCCACCCCTTGCCCCCTGCCCCGACCCACTGTGGCAGCAGCAGTGTGGGGCAAAGAGTGTCTCTGAGTCCTGGGGGAGGGAGAGCATTCCAATTGTAAGGCGTTGAACTCAGTGCTGCCCTGTTATAGCAGAAAGAAAAAAATCAGAGCAAATTCAGCTGATGCCTGTCTACAGAGGGAGCATTTAAACCAGCCCTAGCCAGAGGGAAATCACTGATCCCAACTGTCAGACCTTGAGTTCCTACAAGCCTTGCCACCACGAGCTAAAGTGTTCTGAGGCGCTAAATCAACTTGAAAGGCAGTTGAGGCCACAAGGACTGCAACACCTAGGAGAGTCCTGGTGCTGGACTGGGTCAAGAGACAGTGGACTGGAGGGGCACGTGACCTACTAGACACCAGCTGGGGCGGCTAAAGGAGTTCTGGCATCCCCCCTCCCCTAATCCCAGGTTGCACAGCTCCTGGCTCCAAAAGAAACCCCTTCCTTATAAAAAAGAAGAAAAAAACCCAAACTCAACTTTTCTTCCCTCAGTTTCAAAACAGTTTCCAACGTTTACATTCTAGTTAGACCACATGAGTCCTATCTCAGCACCAGCAGCTTAGTAACAGCATATTTAAAGCAGGGAGAAAAGAAGAGAAAAGGAAAGACAGCCTGCACAGGAGCCAGGCCTATGCTCCTATGAAGTTCGTACTGGGCATAGGAACCAGGTTTCACAAGGCGGGTGTGAGAAAGAAAGAAGAAAAAAAAAGGTAAAGTGACCAGATGGAAACTTGGGAACCTTCCAACCATTACACAGTGTGGGGGCACCAGGCCCACCATTCTCATTTCCCAGGGAGAGTCTCAGCACCCTAGGTGGGCAGCTCTCTGAGATAGTCAGGAGGGTGAAATGGGAGGTAAAGAGCAAAGAAAGGCAATAGGGCCCATACAAAACAGTCATTCATTCACACATGCAAATGGTGTGCTTCCAAATGAGTCCCCAGTCAAGGGTCTGGGTGAGGTCCTGAATCCCCCGCCCCAGTTCCAAATGGCTCCACAGGAAGCTGAGTCTGAGCCAAGTTCCTATGGAACTTCATATTCAAATAAATACAAATGCATAAAATGCTCAAATGCTATCACTAGCAGCCAAGTCTTAAATACAACAGGGCCTTGGGCCAGGCGTGGTGGTTCAAGCCTGTAATCCTAGCACTTTGGGAGGCCAAGGTGGGCGGATCACCTGAGGTCAGGAGTTCAAGACCAGCCTGATCAACATGGAGAAACCCCATCTCTTCTAAAATACAAAAATTAGTGGTGCATGATGGCGGGTGCCTGTAATCCCAGATACTTGGGAGGCTGAGATGGGAGAATCGCTTGAACCCGGGTGATGGTGGTTGCAGTGAGCCAAGATTGGGCCACTGCACTCCAGCCTGGGCAGCGGAGCAAGACTCCATCTCAAAAAAAAAAAATAATATATATAGCAGGGCCCCAGCGACACCCCAAAAGAGCCAAGTCTTAAATAGGGCAAGGCCCCAGTGATACCTCAAAAGAGCCACCCAGTTTGGGTACACTCCAACTACTCACTCAGTTTCAAAGTTTGTCAGCGTCTTAAGAGGCCATTTTGCTTGTACCAGTGAAGCACCAAAGGCAGCAGATGTCATGCCATGAGGCAAAAAGGAGCTTCCCCCAAAACAAATTCATTTTTGGCAGCTTCTGGGAAGTTTCCTAATGTTCCCATTATGGGGTCTGCTAGCCATGAGCAGCTGGCACTCACAGGTGACCCCACACCTCACCTGGTAGTGAAACTGGGCTGACAAACTTAGCTCACCCAGGGCATGAAGTACTTCCCCATATGAGCCACAACAATTGTAACCAAAACACAAGTCCAGTCACTCCCCACTCCACATTTTGTAACCAAAACACAAGTCCAGTCACTCCAATTAACAGGAGAAAGGTATAAAGAAAGTGACATTTTATTCCAAAGCTTGCTTAGGGGAAGAAGAGCAGGATCTTGTCTTTATGGGTACCACTTCACTTTTGGAGCAGAAAGTGGGGTGCTTTTAAAGGGGGCCCAGCATGCTGGCATGAATGACATGCAGAGGAGGCAGTGAGCAGGTGGGGGTTCTGCATACTAGCTTCGGTGCCTTACCTACTGGGTGGTCAAGCTGGTAACTGCTGGTCCCTTTGTGGACAAGACTAGGTTGTAAAAGCAGCAGAAAATTCTCCAGCTGGGAGAGAGTTTCACAGTGGAAATACCTTAGGTAGTAGATGGACTGTTGTTTCTTTAGGCAGCCTCCCGGTAGGAGAGTTTCACTCTGGAGCTTCTAAGAACATAGTTAAATAAACTTGCCCTCTCGGGAGTGTCTGGTGAAGAGGAGGTAAAGGCTATAACTGCATTTCTAAAGACCTAAGTAGGAAGTGGGGAAAAGAAGGAGAGAGAGAAGAAGAAAGAGAGTAAAAAACTCTCTCTTAGAAAAATGAGGGTACTCAGTTACACTATGATTAATTAAAAAAGGGGTGGAAAGAAGTACACAACATGTAAAATCAGATAGATAATGTCAATACAAACAGAAACTATAAGAAAGAATCAAAAGGAATGCTAGAAATCAAAGAAACAGTAGCAGAAATGAGGAATGCCTTTAGGTGGTTTATCAGTAGACTTGAGATAGCTAAGGAAAGAATAGGTAAACTTGAATATTAGTCAATTTTTTTTTTTCTGATATGGAGTCTCACTCTGTTGCCCAGGCTGGAGTGCAGTGGCATGATCTTGGCTCACTGCAAGCTCCACCTCCCAGGTTCAAGAGATTCTCCCGCCTCAGCCTCCCAAGTAACTGGGATTACAGGCATGCACCACCACGCCCGGCTAATTTTTGTATTTTTAGTAGAGACGGGGTTTCACCATGTTGGTCAGCTGGTCTCGAACTCCTGACCTCATGATCCACCCGCCTCGGCCTCCCAAAGTGCTGAGATTACAGGCGTGAGCCACTGCACCTGGCCAGAATATTGCTCAATTTTAAAAGTTCCCAAACTGAAAAACAGAAGGAAAATAAATTTTAAAAAAGAATAGAATATGCAAGAACTGTGGGCCAATATCAAAAGGTATAACTGAATACCAGAAGGATAAGAAATAGAACAGGACAGAAGAAATATTTGAAATAATACGTGGCTAAGAACTCCCAAAACTAATGACGAACACCAAAGCCAACCTTTCTGTGGCTAAGCTTCCTGGCTCTAATTGAAGACAATAACGGTATCATCAAACTACAGATCCAGGAAGCTCAGACAAGGCCAAAACAAACAATTAAAAATAAAATCCTACAACCAGGCATTTCATATTCAAACTGCAGCAAATCAAAGACAAAGAAAATCTTGAAGGAAGCCAGAAGGAAAAAAAAAAAAAAAAAACAGAAGTAAGGATACGGATTATATCAGATTTGGCTTCAGAAACCATGCAGGCAAGAAGAGTGAGGTGAAATTTTTGAGATGCTGAAACAAACCCTGTCAACCTATATTTCTATATCCAGCAAAATTTTCCTTCAACGGTGAAAAATAAAGCCTGTTGTAGAGAAAACTGAGGGATTTCATTGCCAGCAGACCGGCCCTGCAAAAATGTTAAAGATATTCTTCAGAGAGAAAAAAAATGATATAGGTCAAAAATTATACAAAGAAAAGCATTAGAAAAGGAATAAGTGAAATTAAAATAACATTTTTAATTGATCTAAAAGATAGCTATTTAAAGTAATAATAGTAACAATGTATAGGGTGACTATAGCATATGGACAAGTGAAATAATTGACACCAATGTCACAAGGAATGGGAGGAATGAATCGGGAGTACAGTCTTATAAAGTTACATAATGTTATTTGAAGATGGACTTATTTTAAAATATATATTGTAAACCCTAGGGATATTACTAAATTTTTTATAAAAGATATATGATACACCAAGTAAAGATATAAAATCAAATCATACAAAATGTTTAATTAACCCCAGAGAAGTCAGAAAAACAGCAGGAGAAAGAAATAAACAACAAATGCAATGAATAGAAAACAATTACAAAGATGGTAAATTTTAATGCAACTATATCAACAATCACTTTAAATATGAATGTTCTAAACACACCAGAGACTGTCAGGTTGGATTAAAAAAAAAAAAAAACTAGACTTAGCTGTGTGCTGGCTACCACAAACCTACTTTAAATTTAAAGACTCAGAAAAGTTAAAAACAAAGTGATAGGAAAAGAAATTCCATGCTAAATCGATCAAACAACAATATCATATGCTCTGTCAGTTATCAACTATATAGCAAACTGCTTCAAAGCATGTTTGCCTGAAAAAATAACTATTTTTTCATAATTCTGTGGATCAGCAATTTGGGCTAAGGTAAGTAGAGTTGTTTTCATGGTCTCACTCTGTGGTTGCAGTCAGCTGATAGTGGGAATCGATGAACAGTCCAAGTCAATTTCCCTCACACGTATCTGCTGGTGTCTGGGCTGTTCTCTTCTTGCAGTCTTTCAACTTTAAGGAAACTAGTTTAAGTGTCTTAACATGGCAGTCTCTGAGCAGCTGGAAGCTGAGATTGGATGCTGCAACATTTTTTGATAACTTCCCCGGAAGTCACACAATGTTACTTCAGCCTCAATTTTACTGGTCAAAGTGAGTCAAGTTTCTGACCACCCAGCTCAGATCAAGGGGTCAGAAGATGGAGTCTACTTTCTAATGGAAGGAGTTTAATTGTTAATGCATTATATATGATGATATGTCTGGGTCTGGAAATTTGAGAAGCTGAAAAGGGAAAGATCTTTTTGAGGGTTTTTATTATAATTAGTTTGCATTTTATAATTTGGACAAGTTTAGCCAACCTTTCCATGGCTAAGCTTCCTTGCTCTAATTGAAGATAATAACAGTATCACCTCATAGGATTGTGAAGATTCAATGAGATAATACACTTAGCATGTTTAGAGGAGTACCTGGCTCACGTAGGGCCTCTAAATGTTTATTATTATTGGCAATAAATGAGCTTAGTTTCTAGCTTCAACATTGTCACGAACTAGCTAAGGTATGCTTTTCAAGCCATTTAACACCCCCAAGCCAGTTTATTTGACTATAATCTGAGGCGCTTATAATAGATGATCTCTATTGTCCCTTCTAATTGTCCCTTCTAATTCTACAGATGCAAATGTACTAATGTTTTACTTAGAAGAAATATTTCACATGGAAGAAACATATATCATATTTATGATTAACATGAGCATTTAAGGCTCTGGGGATGATTGGCTACAAATTATAGTGCAGAAGTCTTAAATTTCTTAGTACATCAGTAAACTTAGAAAAGAAATATTCCTTATTATTATTTATGTATTTATTTGTAGAGATGAGGTGTCACTACATTACCAGGCTGGTCTTGAACTCCTGTGCTGGAGCCATCCATCCGCCTTGGCCTCCCGAAGAGCTGGGAGCACAGGCATGAGCCACTGCATCCAGCCAGTACTCTGTATTAAACCATGATTCTTTGAAGGAGAAGAGCTATCAAAAGTAAGTAATTTTATTTGTGAAGATTGTTTACCTTTTCTCAATTTAACAATGAAGCATTTAGCATGTCAAAGATTATTATATTTCCTGAAATTATTAGGTTGGTGCAAATGTAATTGTGGTTAATGGCAAAAACCACAATTACATTTGCCCCAACCTAATAAAAAGCCAAATAAGGCACAAGCTCAACACCTTGGCAAACAAACATAGGGGAATGGGATGAGATGAGTCTGGCGAGGTGAATAAACAGAGGCCAGATTGTACTGGTTTTTGTGAGTTACATTAAGACATTTTTGCTTTATCCTGAAAATAAGGGTAGAGAGAGACCCTTAAAGGGCTTGAAGCAGAAAAATCTTTTTAAGTGGAGGTGAAATTTGAGCTGGATCTTAAACTAGAAAATTTCATTGGTGTCAAAGGACAATATCGAAAAAAATGGAGTTAACATTTGTGTTCAGATAATGGAAGAGGTCGTTATCTGTATAGGCCTGAAAGGATCTACAAGGTAATGGTAAGAAATGAGACCAGAAACACAGGACCGAATTGGAGATGACCTTCAAAAGAAAATGCTTGATTCCTGTGTTGACTTTGAAATGCTCAATTTCCTTCTAATCCAATCTATTCCACTACCACTTTACTTGTCTACTTTATGCTTTCTATTCCCTTTGTAAAACTCTCAGTGACTCCATGCTGCCCACAGAAGAAGGTAAACAATTCCCAGTCCAAGTGTTATAGTTCCCTTTTGTATCCTTCCTGCCACTCCGCCCTGATTATGAAACCAGCAGACAGCCAGACGTTAGCCCTCCTCTCCTTCCCCCAACCCCTGCCCATTCTTCTCTTAAAGCCCTCTCTTCCTTCACAGCCTTAAGTATATATCGAAGTGTTCATTGGCTTAATACTTACCTTTAAGTTACAGAAGATCAAAAAGCCTGTTTATTTTGCTGGCATCATATTGCATCAGTGTGGTGGATGCTGTGGTGGGCCATAGAGCTCACCCTTGAGCCTGGAGGTCTTATCCCCCCCAGCTGCTGGGAGTGTTGTCAGTAGACAAGCCTCAGCTGTCAGGCCTCTTCAGCGCTGCCTCACCTAAGGTTACTCCCTTTCTGGGAGTAGCCCACATCCAATGACTCGATGGAGGCAGAGGATAAAAGCCCTGCTTCATTACCCCAAGAATGGACAACACTGAGAGGCCAGGCTAGCTTCAGAGCTCTGTGTGAGTCAACTGAGGCTGTATAGGAACCATCTCCTATCTCTCTCCACAATCCTCCTTCTTCGTTTTCCATCTACAAGTGCGATCCCAGGAGCCTGCCTTCACAAACATCATGGACATTAATCTCCCTCCCCAAGTCTGTTTCTCAACCCAGGACACCAGGAAATATTTTTGAATGAGCAAGTGAAATAATGTACAAAATATCCTATACCTTTTGGGATGGGTACTGGCTAAAGTAATTACTGTTATCTGAATTGCCAAGCTAAGCATGTTAATGATTTTCTAATTATTTAAAGGACCATGTGTGAAGTCTTAATAATCTCTGTTGTACTCTCCTGCATTTGGTCATTGGTTCTTTGCTATATACTGATCCAAATCACTTTTTCCAAGTTTAAAAGCTTTTTTTTTTTTTTTTTTTAGGAATGTGTCACCCTTGATAACCTGGTGGTTTTACCTGCCTGAACTGGTTGGGAAAGTTCTACTAAATACGGTACTAAAGAAAGTTGGTTTGTCCACATTTCGTTGGTGATATTCCCAGTGTAGAACCTTTTCATGCTTTGTTATTGAATAGCTCTCAAAATTTAAAGTTGATGCAATATTATTTGTATGCTGATGAAAATACTTGATGTATTTTTAAAATTTCAGTGGTTGACATTTTGGCCACTGGGTGTCATCACAGATCTAGGTTTTAAAATGTGCAGTTGTCACTTGCTGATTGAAATTAACTAATAGAGTCTGATGAGGCTTAATGGCACATCTTCATCATTTGACCTTCATATATCGAGTGTCAATCTCCACTATAGGAAATTGTTTATAAAGTACAATTTGGATACTTTTTAGTCTTTCTTTACAACAAATCACATGGATAGAAGATTTCTTCTAACAATGTCTGGAGTGAGACTTGAGTGGGGAGTGTGGTGGGAAGGCTGAGATAGAAAGAGGACATGTAAATGATTAAACTACTGCCTTACTAGAGGACCAGCACGAACCAAAAAGAAAGATGTATTCCCAGCCTGGCACGGTGGCTCAAGCCTGTAATCCCAGTGCTTTGGGAGGCCAAGGCAGGTGGATCACTTAAGTCCAGGGCTGTGAGACCAGCCTGGCCAACATGACGAAACCCCGTCTCTACTAAAAATACAAAAACAATTAGCCAGGCATGGTGGCGCACGCATCTAATCCCAGCTACTTGGGAGTCTGAGGAACAAGAATCGCTTGAATCCGGGAGGCAGAGGTTGCAGTGAGCCGAGATCGTGCCACTGCACTCCAGCCTGGGTAACAGAGCAAGACTGTCTCAAAACACACACACACACACACACACACACACACACACACACACAGACACACACACACACACACACACACGTATTCCCTAAGCTACCCAGATCTATCACCTGGTTACCTCAGGCCATTACCATGACCTCTATCTTAATTTCTTTTAATCCTCACAACCTCTATAAAGCACTTTTATTTCATTTATTTTACAGATGTGGAAATTGAGGCACAGAAAGATTAATAATTATACCCAGGGTCAGACACTAGGTGCTAGATCCAAAATTTAAGACAGAGAACATTCCCAAGGGTAGCAGATTATACCTTGGCGAAGGCTTAGGTAGTGTTTCCTCAAAGATGGTCCCTCAACCACTTTCATCAAAATCATATAGTAATTGTTAAAATATATATTCCAGCACCTTCCCAGTGCTACTAAATCAAAACTTCTGGGATAACATCTGGGAATTGGCATGTTAGTAAAATTCCATCAGATGACTTTTATGCACACTGAGTTGTGAGAATCTACTAGAGGAATGAAATTGTGAAGGCCCCCTTTTCTGGGAAGGAAGGAGAGAGAGCAGCCCTCTGAAAGCACAGCAGGATGGAATCCAGGCTCAGGAACCATCCTATAGTCTCTTTAATAGATACTCCGTGTGCATTGGAGATCTTCTTCCTGATTACCAACAAGCCTCAGGTGGCCTCATCCCACCCATCTGCCTCCAGACATACACCTGTTCGTTGGTAGAGACTCTAACTCACTCAAGTCACTGTGGGGAGCTTCTAGCACATTCAGATGCCTTGAATAACCCAGACCAATCAAACCAGTGTCTTTTGGTATGAGGCTCAGATAATTGCTATTAAAAATATTTTTCCCCTGTGATTCTCATGTGCAGCCAGAGTTGACTACTACTGTTCCTGAGCAACAATTCCCAAGTGGAATTTTAAACAATTACTTCAGAGGTAATTAGCATGCTCATATTTTGCAAAATGTGCTTTGAGAAACGGTCTAAAAGAATATGAATGTACAACTGGGAAAAGAATACCAGTGAAGTTAAAAAAGTTGGACTATGACTTCTCTAGGCAACATTAAACTAAGGCTGGTTTTGTGGCTCTGGAGACTGGGCAGCTTTGGACCATAAAGAGGGTGAGTGGTCTGTCAAGGAGCCATCATGTTCAGCCATAGTCTGTCGCTCATGCCTGACCCACCTGGCCAGAGGGTCATATTTTGCAAAATATGAGACCCAGCTGGCTATGTGGGCATGCTGGACACATGCCCACCAGAACAATTGTACATTAGGTGTACCTATTGTGTCTGAGGGAACATTGCTTACCTATTGCAGTCTGAGGCTCCATTTTGAGCCCCATTCCTGGGTCCCCCAACACACAGATTCATATCTGCAGACCTCTATCATCACACTTTTCTTATTTAATAGTCACCCTTCACTTCTGTATGGAGGCTCAGAAGAGATGACACCGTCTGGCTTAATCATCAGTATTTTCAGAGTTTGGTACAGCTCCTGGAGTCCCTTCTAAAGGACTTCCTATCCTTCCTTCATCACTGTAAAAAACAGTGGGATAATTCTTCAAAATGAAACCCCTTTGTGCCCGCTTATCAGAAAACCTGAAGTACCTATGAGAGCCAGAGTAGATGACTGTGGCTGGGGAGTGACCTCACATCTCTTTATCCTGTTCCATACACTTGCACCACATTCCTTATTCTCTGTGTTTCCAAGGGGTGGTGACCCTGAGGGAGGCATTTCAGGGCGTGGAAATGGTACTGACCTGGATGGGCCCCCAAGGAGTCTTTCTGTACTATTTCCTCATTTTATAGAAATAAATATATTACTTCTTAAGTTTACTTCAAGTTTCATGTCTTATATTTTATAGCAGAAACCCAGGCCTAGAAAAGCCTTTGTAGAGCCAACACTTATGAATGACGCCAAGAGTTCACATGAGCCTACAGATTACCCTTCGTATATCAAATGAGGCCCGACTAGCCCACTGACTAGGTGTCCTTCCTGCCATACTTGTCCCTTTGCTGATTGGCATCCTAGAAGGAGTACTGTGGCAAGGCCTGTCACTACAGCCTCATTACTCTTTGGGCCTCAGCTTTATTTATATTTTGTAGAGGACTCAAGGAATTCCTATTTAGGTTTTATGAATCTCAGGGAGGATACTACTCCATTAGGTACAGAAACATTATAACCTCAGTTGAAATTAGAAGCTGAACTCTCATAAGATGGGATAGTTGGCCTTTATTGTATGAGCAAAAGAATGAAATATTTATTGAATTGTCTAGAACTGCCTTTTGAAGCAAAATTAACATTATTAGTTTATATATTTACCTGATGCCTTTAAAATATTTCTGTCTGGAGCAAATAAACTTCTCTATATCATTTTCCAGCTCAGCCGTATACTACCTAGCAAGATTTAGCTGGTCACACTAATTTACTTTAATTAAAATTCCCTTGGACCAGTTACTCAGAAGTATGCTCTCTTTCTAAAACCCAGTTAGTCATCACTAGGATGTTCTCTCCCTACCTGCCTGAATCTCCCTTCAGCTGTCATTTATACAGACCCGGTAGACTGTGAAACTTTCACAAAATGAAGGAGCAATCTAACTAATGGAGAACATCTAAAGACCTATATCTTCTCATCTCTATTAAGCCAAATTGATACTGATATAATCCATTGAAAGAAATAGCAAATTTGAATTGAGTAAGAGGACATTTTTAGAAATATACATACAAATACGTGTTTATCATAGATACAAATTGTCTCAGATGTGAACTGCAGTTATTAATTGCAGGCTAAGAATTTCCTTTTCAGCCCAGCAATAATAATATACAGCCAGTCAACAATTAGGGATGAGTAAACTCTCACAGCTACACAGCAAGAGTCATGATTATTTAAAATTACTAATGATTATATTGCAATTGAACCAAAACTGCTCAAATTTATTTACCTAAAAATCTGTTTAGTTATACCTTGTGTTCCTCATACTTTGGAAATGTGGCAATCCACTGTTCTTATCTAAATTGGGCACAGCATTTGCCTGTAATTAGTTTCCTAATTGGTTACTCGTGGGGCTAGGTGTGTGGATGACTCCTTATTTACTCAAGTGTCATGTTGCTTTTCATCCAAAGTAGCCATAAGGGCCACTTCCTCTGTTAAATGGAAATTCCACCTAGGCCTGTACCTGTGCATCTAGGAAAAAACCAACAATTCTTTTATTAAACTAAAGTATAAAAATAAATAAAACCAATGTGAACATTGTTTAAATGCTACATTATCCTTCTTTAACACTGATTTCCAGCTACTTGATATGGTTTGGCTCTGTGTCCCCACCCAAATCTCATGTCAAATTGTAATCCTCATGTGTCAGGGGAGGCACCTGGTGGGAAGTGACTGGATTATGGGGGAAGATTTCCCCATGCTGTTCTCATGATAGTGAGTGAGTTCTCATGAGATCTGATGGTTTAAAAGTATGGCACTTCCCCCTTCGCTCACTCTGTCAAGCATAAGACATGCTTGCTTCCCTTTCGCTCTCTGCCATGATTATAAGTTTCCTGAGGCCTCTCAGTAATGCTTCCTGTTAAACCTGTGGAACTGTGAGTCAATTAAACCTCTTTTCTTTATAAATTACCCAGTCTCAGGTAGTTCTTTATAGCAGTGTGAAAACACACTAATACACCTGACTTTAATTGGTATCTTATAAATCTGTGAATGAGCTGCTTAAAGGCAGAAAGAGATTCTGTTCTATAGTCTTACACTTTACAAGGAGAAATTATCAAAGAGAAAAGGCTAAAATACATTGAGTGAAACCCACCAACCTCTCTGCCAGATGTGTTTATCATATAGATAGTAGCTACAGGCTGGTTTTATAATTTATAACTGATTTTTGCTTACCTTTATGTTTGAAGGAGGATGGGTAAAATTTCTTATTACACTCAAAATGGATTAAGAGGTACTGAAAGGCAAGAATGAATAACATATTGTGACTGGTTTGATTTGGAAAGTGGAGGAAAAGCAAAGAATTAAGTGACACTAAGCATTTATGCCTACAGGATCAGGAAGCTGCACAGTAGATAAAAAGACAGGAGTGTGTTTATTCATTCTTCAAATCATGCATTAATTCATTCATTCTTCCATGCTACACACATTTACTGAACAATTTCTGTGGAAAATACACTGCATCAGTCCCTGAAGAGGCTGGTTATGAGCTCTCTGTATGTTTACAATAAAATGAGGGAAAAAAGGTTTACACAATGTGAAACAGCTAAATGATAATGGAAGAGAACATATGATTAGGTTAAAAACAAAGAATTGACTAATGCAGACATGAAGTACTAGGAGAATACAAAAATAGGATCAATGTGGGTTGCAGTATTGGAACTGAGTTTTTCTAGAAGACATTTAAGTTGGTCCATGAGCTCATTCACAACCAACATTTGTTAAACATCTATTATGAGTGCTGTACTTGGCTAGGTGTGCTGAAGGATGCAAAAATGAACAGCACATGAACTCTAATTGGCAAGAACTTTACAAACTAGAATGGCAGGTGGACATTTACTTAATAACACAAGGCTCAAATGATAAAATATGAAAAGTAAAATATAAGTGAAGAGTCTATGGAGAGTCAATGAGGAAGAAATGAAAAATAACAGGGGCAAGGAGTGGGGACTATCAGAGAAGGTTGTCATAGAACTGGTGTTAATCGACTATGGGATGAAATGCCTGTGAGCCACAAACAAATGCTTGGGTGGGAGAAAGTGCTGGTTGATAAACCTTAAAAGAATCATTCACATTTAGCAGTTACTCATTGACAACAAAGGGGCAAGGGTAGAGTAGGGAAAGGAAGAGAAGAGTGAAAAATATAAATGACAGAGAGAATCAGTAGGGGAATAGTGGAAGGTAGCTTGGATGGGGAAACGCGTATCGAGTTGCTCTTAGGAAATGAAAAAGCAAAGTCAGAGTTTGTGGGGACAGATCAGGGAGAAATCCTTTCTGAAAAGGGAAAAACCCCAGTGGACACGGACATCAGGCAGTCAGTCTGCAGCAGTCTCCAGGACTACCAGGATAGATTTAATCCACCTGGCTGGCTTGACTGGCAATTTCTTCCACTCTTTGGGCAATGATCCAGGAGATGAATGAAGGATGAGTAGTAAGACTGAAAGAACTTACCCAAGTCTATTTGTACATTCTCGGACCTTGCTCTGCCCTCCAAAAGCAGAGCCCCTCCCCTTCCCAATGGGTGTAAGTTAAAGTTAGGGAAGATGGCATTCTCACTAAAATCTAGATACCCAGTGATTAGGTACTTTGTACCTGATATCTACGAGTAAAGAAAAAAATAAGTGACCCCTTAGGATATTTTAGCTTTATTTGGCCTCTTTAATGAAAGAACCAACCATTTACAATTTACATTGTTGTATTTGTGTGCACTAAGACACAACTCCTGGGTGGTATTTATTATTGAAGTATTGAACTCATGGGTACAGAATAAACTTTGACAAAATAATTCTTCTAAAGTTTCATTTTAGAAAGATTAACCAGGAAAATGATTTTAAAACTGGTTATTAAAATTTTTATGAAAAAGAAAAAGCTAAGGATAATTCTCAACATCATATACAGTTGGGTATCATTAAACTGTCTCAGTGGAAGCAAGCCAAGTAATGACCAGCATCTACATCTATTGTATGCTCTGACTTGCAGGATCGATATGTCTTAATTTATATCCTAAGCTATGTCAGCCACTATCAGAAGTCCAAGATTCCCAGGTCATTCATCATCATACAGATGCTCATTACCATAATGTTCTATAAATCTTCTAATCTGATGCAACTTCCCACTGGAACCCAGCAAAAACTGCAGCAGTCAGAAAGATTCTTATATACAACCAACTACCTGGTGTCTAATAGACACTTCAAAGAGCATGGCCAAAACAGAAGTCTTTAATCACTTGCTTCCTACCCACCCACTAAAATCATTCTGCTATCAAGCCTTCTGATATGGTTTGGCTCTGTGTCCCCACCCAAATCTCACCTTGAATTGTAATCCCCACATGTCAGAAGGGGGGTCTGGTGAGAGGTGATTGGATCATGGGGACGAATATCTCCCTTGCTGTTCTTGTGATAGTGAGTTCTCATGAGATCTGATGATTTAAAAGTGTGGCGCTTCCCTCTTCACTCTCTCTCTCCTGCTCCAGCATGGTAAGATGTGCCTTACTTCCCCTTCCACCATGATTTGATTTTAAGTTTCCTGAGGCTTCCCCAGTCATGTGGAACTGTGAGTCAATTAAACCTCTTTTCTATACGAGTTACCCAGTCTCAGGTAGTTCTTCATAGTCGTGTGAAAATGGACTAATACACCTTCACACCTAAATAAGTGCCATCCTCAGATATTCAGTTGATGAGCCAAAAATCTAGTCTTTATCATCTATTTCTTTCTGTCTCTTACATCTATTATAGGTTAACCAGCTCAATATCCATATTATATCCTGAAAATGTCCATTTCTCACCATCTCCATTGCTCTAATAATAGTCCAAGATGCCTCTTCTCTCACCTACACCATTGCAATAGCCTTTTATCCCTGCACCTCTGCCCTTGACCCCTTAGGTCCATCTTCCATCTAGCAGTTGAGCAATCTTTCAAAAGTGTCTATTAGAATGTCTCACTCCCTTGTGGAAAATCCTCCACCTAGAATAAAATCCAAACTCTTTGCCACGCTTCCAAGCTCATCCAGCCCCATTTATCACCCACATTGGATTTCCTAGGTCACCTTAAGTTCTTTGGCCAAACACACCAGCTAAGGCAGTCACTGTCTACTGCATTAACCTTATTTTATCTTCTTTATAGCACATATTGGTACCTAGCATATCTCATATGTTTACTTTTTAAAATTATTTTTATTTTTTGAGACAGAGTCTCACTCTGTCACCCAGGCTGGAGTGCAGTGGCATGATCTCAGCTCACTGAAACCTTTGCTTCCTGGGTTCAAATGATTCTCATGCCTCAGCCTCCTGAGTAGCTGGGACTATAGGCACATGCCACCACGCGTGACTAATTTTTGTATTTTTATTAGAGACAAGATTTCGCCATATTGGCCAGGCTGGTCTGGAACTCCTGACCTCAAGTGATCCACCCACGTCAGCCTCCCAAAGTGCTGGGATTACAGGCCTGAGCCACCATGTCCAGTCTCATACGTTTACTTTTTAAAAAAACAACTACATATCTACCTCCTCCAGAATGTAAGCATCTTGACAGCAGGGACTCCAAGTTTTTCATGTGCCCATACAATCTAAGATAGAGCCTGGAACATAAAATGTGCTCAACAATATTTTTGACTCATGGATAATACACTGGAAATTAAGGTTCTTGGCTACACCTTTATATTTTTTACCTTAAGCAATTTTTTCTCAAAATTGGATTACAACACCTCAAAGGTACCTTAGAGATCTAAAATACTATAATGTCATCAAATATAGTCCTATTTCAGTTTTTTTCAATTTCAAAATTATTATAATGTTGAGAGAAGATGATATTGACTCATAGGATTTGGTTCCTTTAACACTACTGTCATTTTTTTTTTTTTACTTGCCAGCCTCATTAGATCTCCTTTGCCTTACTCAGATGGCTTTGTCATTCTCTGAACACCAATGTCAGGTGTGATTTCAGCTCCAACATGAAGACTTCACCAGATCACATTTGATTACCTTTCTCATCTACTAACCTCATTTATTTGGGAAGGGAGATGTCTAAGTAAATTTCTATGAATGTTAATTTTGAAGGAAAAAAATTGAATTGCATGAAGTCAATAGGAGTACACTTTATTTATAACAAAATATACATATAAGATTTACAAGGATCTAATTGCTTACTGAATTGTGAGCTCGATACAAAAGACTCCAATAGATTTGTTAGTAAACATAAATTTCACCATGCATAAAGATACAAAACCAAAGTGTTTGACTGAATTAACTAACTCAACTCATTGCTTTGAGTTCAGAGCTCAGTGTTATATACAAGATACAATTTTCATTCCCCATTAAGCCTTGAGTTAGCTATGACATATGGAAACAATCTCACATAATTTTTATATTGTCATCTAGGTAATAAATAACCCTAAAATAAGTGTTTTCATTACAAGGTCCTCTAGGCTAACACTAATGCAATAGAAAAGTATTGATTACAGGAGAGAGAGAATTCTAGAAATTAGATTAATGTTGGGAATTGTTTTGGAGAAAAGCAGACATATTCAAAATACTGTAAAGAATCATACACGTTTCAAGAAAAATTGTGCTTTTCAAAACTGGAAAATAGGAAATTTTGTGATTTAACTAATGTCATTAAAAATAAAGAAAATACTGCTGGAATGCCAAGCTGAGACTTTTTTTTTTTTTTTTTTTTTTGAGACTGAGTCTTGCTCTGTCACCAGGTGGGAGTGCAGTAATGTGATCTTGGCTCACTGCAACCTCTGCCTCCCAGGTTCAAGTGATTCTCCTGCCTCAGCCTCCCGAGTAGTTGGGACTACAGGCATGTGCCACCACGCCCAGCTAATTTTTGTATTTTTAGTAGAGACAGGGTTTCACCATTTTGGCCAGGATGGTCTCGATCTCCTGACCTCGACCTCGTGATTCACCCACCTCGGCCTCCCAAAGTTCTGAGATTACATGCATGAGCCACCATGCCTGGCCTCTTTTTTTTGTTGTTGTTATACAGGGTCACGCTCTGTTGCCCAGGCTGGAGTGCAGTGGCACAATCATGGCTCACTGCAGCATTGACCTCCTGGGCACAAGTGATCTTCCCACCTCAGCCTCCTGAGTAGTTGGGACCACAGGCACACGCCACCATGCCCAGTTAATCTTTGTAGAGATGGGATTTCGCCATATTGCAAACTGGTCTCAAACTGCTGGGCTCAAGCAAACCAACTGCCTCAGCCGCCCAAAGTGTTGGGACTACAGGCGTGAGCCACTTTGCCTGGCGTAGACTATCTTTTCATATTTTATTCTCACCACTATACTGGAATATGGTTATTTGATATAATCTATCTATTAAGTGTTTCCACGTTAGTAAGATTATGTTTGTCATTGTTTTGACACTGGAGGCTATTTCTAAACAAACATCAGGGAATGTTGAAGTAAAAATATTTGTCTAGAGGTCATAATCATCCAAATAGGCAGAAAATAAATTGTCAGACATCTGTTATTTTAGAAAATCCTTCACGTTTTTTGTTGGACATTAATGCAGCTTGAACACCCACAGTGATATGCTCTTTCTGAATAGAAGTATTCTTGCCTTATTGAATATCCTGAACAATTCGGCCACTCAAAAAATTTATATGTTCTTTTTTTAATTTAAAAGATGTATTTACTTTTTATTAAAAGAATTTATTCATTAAAATCATTAGTGATATTTCTCAGCATGACTGCCATGAATACAAGCAAAAGATGGAAATTTAATTTCAAATTGTATAAGATTTGCTGAAATTACTCATATTTGCATATTGCATTTCTTCGTATGGTCTTTTTGCAAACCTAAAATAAGTTTAGAAGATCTAAAGACGAATCTCAAAAATATGTATAATTAGATTAGCTCATGCATCTGGTTTAACACAGTATACTGTTTTCAAATTCAGAATGTAAGGAGAAATCTCACATGGACAGGTAGACATCTTTCTAAACTCTTTGGACTAACAACATGTAAGGCATTGAATAATCTGGCCTTATGCTCAGGCCTAAGCCTACATTGTTCTACGTGCACTCAAAATTTCAGTCAGACTAGACCTCCTGATTAGCGTGAGGAAGAGAGAGAAAGATTTTCAACCTGCTGCTTTACAACCAAAACATTGCAGCAAGGGCTGCAAGCCAAGCTCACTGCTTTCCAGCACTGATGCATTTGCCTATGCTCTTCCTCCCTCCTAGAAAGGCCTCCCCATGGGCACATCGCACTTGTTAAAAATCTTACCCACCTTATTCTAAGGCACAGCTCAAATGTCTTTTAGTCTGTAAAGTATTCCCTGACTTTGAGGCTTACCCAGTAAAGTATGATCTCTTATTTTTCTGGACACATAGCACTTTGGCCTTTTTCATCATGATAACATTCATAGCACCTGGTATCATGTCTTGTCTATAGTAGGCACACTAACATCTGCTGAATGAATAAATGAATAATTCTGGTGATTCAAACAGAAAATCTCTCAACTAATATGTCTTGTTCATAGCGCTTCATCCATATGTAGTAGCGTGCCTTTGATTTGTTAGAAGAAGGGGAGAAACAACAGAAAAAAAATTTGACTAATATATCTTTTAACCGCGGAATGGAAATGCATTCAAATAGAAGTGTCAACAGTTAATTACAAGAGAAAAATAATTTACGGTGAAGTGGTTTTATCAATTGATCAATGGTACCTTGGCTATTACCTTCTTTTGCTCAAAATAAAGGCAATTTTAATTGATTTAAAAATACAGAAACTGAGGCCCAGAGAAAAGAAGAAAAGCAGGGAAAGACCACTGGCCTCATTCAAAATGTATTATTCTGCTAGATCCTATCACTTCTTGCTCATTAATAATGGGTTTCTGAGTCAACCTAGACACAGCACAAATGTGAATCATCTGCCAAAAACTATAAAAAAACTACCCCCATTACTTCACTATTGATAAATAATACATTTTAACAATCATAAAAGATTTTCTTTACATGACTGGGTTTTTTTCCCTGCCACTTAAAAACAAAAGGAGTGTGAGGGTGGAGATAAACTGGCTACACAAATGCATGGGGATTAATTTATTAGAATCATAAACCAGTCTATTAGTGACTCATTATCAGTAAGAGGCATGCAAGTATAAACAAAATTAGTTATATAAAAAGAAGTAAATTGGACATTTATGGGGAAACTCATTTGGCCATATTCATCTTCTCATGTAAAAATAGCTTTGCAATAATAACCAAAATTATCTACTAGTCTATTGCCATATGTGGCTTCTTCGTTGGTGACACTGTATGCTTCTTGAATTTTTTTTTCTGATCCCAATAAGATCATCTTTTTCATTAAAGCAAGCATAAACAATTCACTCATT